>NC_091485.1:74484492-74801913 GCF_947461875.1 Haliaeetus albicilla
ACAAGGAGGGACTCTGACCAGGAAAAAGAATATCAGCAAGAAAACAGAGTTATAGTTCCTGGGATTTAGTTGCTGAGGGTTGAATTTTGATCCTAGTGAAGCTTATGGTGCCTCCTCAAAAGTTATTTACCACCTCTATTCAGCTTTATGATATTTAACTGTTTATTCAAAACACTTGTACTGAACCTGTTTGTTTCATTTCAGCTGGTTACTTTTTAGCATGACATACAACTGTACTTTTGAGTTACGAAGGTTGCTACTCTTCTCTCCAAATAAGCTACCCTGTTCTCCTAAAGGACAGTGTAGAAACCAGGCAGAAACAGACCATTTTGACATTCCAACTCCCAATCCCGGATCAACCCTGTTTCATATCCCTTCAAATTTTCAAATATGGAGAGCCATATTTGCAAAGAAGACTTTGGACCTCCACAGGCTCCACTGAGGAGAGGAACTTCATAAACTAAGCTTCAGTCAGAAGTAGTTTGCTACAACATAGAAAGGAGTCACTACACAAGCTAACCCCAATTCGCTTCAGCACCACTTACTTAATATGCTGAAAAGTGCTGCGGTTTTTAAATCCTCTTTCACTGAAAAATTGTTGATGAGCAAAATATATAACGTTCCCTATTACTCTCCACCCTGTGTATGTCCCCTGGGCATTGAGACACTCTTATCTTGTTTTCCTAGCTGTTCCTGGAGCATATGTATATTGTTAGTCTCACAATAGGTATCATTATGTCAATAAGCACAAATTCAACATTAATAGTATGGTTATGGGCAGAAATGCAACTGATCATATCACATGCTATAAAAGGAGTATACATATCAAGGAAATGGCTTCAACGTTCTTCGCTCTCAATTCTTTGCCAAAACTTCTACAAAGGGGAATGGCATGAGCACAAGATTGGGGAAAAGGAGAGAGAGTGACAGCGAAAGAGGGACAACTTATCAAAAAGAGAGCAAGGACCAGCAAGAGTGAATGAAGAACACAGAAGATGCTCGGAAAGGGGGAGTGTGGGACACAGAGGAAAGAAAGCACAGATGTGAATTGAAAGGAAGCCAAAGGCAGATCCGGGATGCTTCTAAAATGGACAGATCTCCCACTCAGGTAAGACAGGGTCTGAGATAGGACCATCTGCAGATCTTCCTCATAGGGAATTAAACCCTCAGTAGTGCTGACATATTTCAGAAGCAAGGATGGGAGAAGGAAGGCAGGGAATCTTTCCGAAACCAGTGTAGCCATTAGGGAAGCCTATGCATTACGGTTGTTGCTCCTTAAGTTATACACAAGCCAACTATTGGGGAGTAAAGTCCACAGTGGTCGAGCAGCAAATCCCATTTACAGACAGAATTCTCTGTCTTCTCCTGGAGAAATATTTGCCAGTAATTTCTGAAGATAAACCAACATCCTGTCTACCTTCTGGAAAGGAAACTTTCTTACCACAGGGGATTCTAGTAATAGAGATAAAAAAATGGGTAAAAGAAAAGCATTGGAAAAAACTCTCTTTCCAGACAAATACTAAACTCTCTAGCGATCTGAGATTGGACTGAATGAGGAAATTATTGGCACAGTTAATGTTGGACATACATTTTCCATACCAAATTGTGGAAGCTGACTGAGTCCATAATATCACTGCATATTTTATCATAATCGTTAGGCTGCACACTGACTTTCTTCACGGAAAGCGCTCTGTGAACCACTGACACTGCCTGCTGAGGGAGGTGACACTTTCCAACAGTAAAGGAGCATCGATCTGGCTCAGCGTTTTAAAGTCCCTGATGGGTTTACATTACCTTTCTGCTGGAGATTTTCTATTTGCTTCCACCACCCATGCTTTTACCCCTGCTGCTGTTTAGCTCAAACACAGCTGTGCTAATATGCCAAAGCCACATATGTAATCCATACCTTTTTCACTTATTTTTGGGTCTCATTTGGCAAACAGAAAGGGATGAGACCAGTCTGATCGTAACTAAGAGACAACCCCTTGAGGTATGTCCTGGACAAGTCTCCTAAGGATGTTGACACTGCTTTAATTTTGTAGGAAACTAGATTTGGCTGAGTTTTACAAAAGGCGCTGAGCATTGGGTACCACCTAAAGTCCCAGCAATTTTTCGGAGAGAAGTCATGTTAGTTCCGTTGTCCTGGATAAGTGTCATCATTGATAACTCCATCCTGCTAACCAAAACATGTCTACTGGATTTTAGTGATGATGGTGGTATTCTTCGTCTCCAGTCTCACCCTGTCATGCAGTGGCAGTGCCCAGTCTGGCACTCCTTAGAAAATGTTGACTTTCTCAGAAAGAAATTTGAGCCCTTCCACCCCGATTTATTCTAAATATGCCTGGTAGGTCTCATGAGTAATGTACCTACACAAAGAGATCTCAGAAAATGTACGGATTGTGCAGGAACATAAATTTTGACTGAAAAGTGATGAATAAAATGCAGAGCAACATCCTCAGATTTTGGGCAAAGAATATATAATCATTCAGTGGTGTTTGCGAAACATGTCAGGCTCTGTCAGGAAGAAGGGATATAAATAAATGTGAGGTAGATACTTTAATAATGCTATTTCATATACATGCAATAATGAACTTTAATTATTTCTTTGGGTTTCTTTATTCTTTATTCAGATGAGTCAAGCCCAGATGTGTAATGAAGCTGATACTGGCATCACAGCATTTTCTTTAGAGGTGGCTGAAAGAGCTCTATGGATCAGCTGCCAAATCATTTCTTCTCCTGTGGGGTTTCCTTCATGCATCTCACCCAGAATTTAATTCCCCCACATATGGCATGAGTGAATCACAGTGCAAGGAATTTTCCTGATGGTAAAGATTTTGCAGACAAGTGGTCTTGTCACATCACTTATCCTGAAATGAAGCCAAAGTCATCTTTATCATACTCAGTGGAGCAACCTGCCAAGAGGAACCAGTTGCCATGGTATGTAAGGAAGTTCATGTATAACTTTGCATTCAGAAACTATGAAAGCTAATTTAGAGCTTATCAGTAACCTTATCACCAAATATTTGCACCAGGGAACAAGGAGATTAATTTGTTTCCTGCTGTGATGCTGGGAATTAACAGAGGATATCAAAAGAAAGCTCTAAGATGTTAAATGTAATGATGTTGGATAAACATGAAATACCTCACTCATTCCTTGGCTCTTCAGTAGAAACTCAGGGAAACGAATAGAGCAATGCAGCACATCACTCCTTTTGCAAAATGTCTTCCTGTCAATGTCTACAATGGCTACATGACTTCCATGAAGAAGTCATATGAGATGAGTCTCACCGAAATACTTGCATTCTCCCTTCCATCTTTCCTGCTCTAAAGAAGGCCAATGAGAACACAACCCTACTGAAAGCAACGGGGTATGTTCCTCAAATCCCCACACCATGAAGACAGCATGGCCCAGTTCCTCTACTCTCACAGACAGGAGCTTTCAAATTCACTGAGGGGCTACCCAAAAGTATCTGACTTAACTTGTCAGGTCTACTCCTAATCCCATACCTCATACCCCAATGTTATACAGTGGATAAACAAACCCACAAAACACATAAATGCTGCAGACTCCTTGCATGTCAAAAAGTCCTTGCATTTGATAGCTACTCAACCTATTCTTTGTACACACCTCCAGACCCACCAATCTCCACTTCCTTCTGAGTATCATGAAAACCAAACCAACCAAACAAAAAATGCCCAAGACACAACAAAGCAGATAACCCATGGCATGGGTTATTCCGGGAACAAAAGCTTTGTGTTTTAAAACAGTGACAAAGGCAAATCTGTTGAGCTTAGTATAACTTGCTGTTCGACCTACAATCTCCATCCTACCTTTACCTTTTCTGTAAAATGGGGATGGGTTCTTCCCCCTATAAAGTTGAAATATCTTAATTTGCAAAGTGTTTGAGATCTGCAGGGACAGCTACTAAAATTCAGCATTGGCGAGTTTCCCAACTCATCTCCCCCGATTTCATATCAAGTCTTATATACAATCACCTGTTTGCAAATAAAGAAGCCTAATAAATTTACAAGCCCCCCCTCCCAAACCTCCATACCACACTTCTTTAAACCTTTCCTTTTCTTTTGGTGGCCAGTTTCTATTCTGTAATGTTTTCCAGCCTCTTACAGCTGGGAAGGGGAAGAAGCACTTCTGGAGAGCTGTGAGATTCGAGAGCGCAGAAGCGGAGAGCCAAGATGACGAAATGGCGATTAAAGGGATTTTGTGTGAACTCAGGTCTCTACGGGAGGACAATGCCTGTAGGTTTGGAAGCAGCAAGCAGTGCTAAGAGGCAAAAAAAGTTTTATAATGTTGGGTATCATCAAGCTCAGAATAAAATACATCTCAAAATAAGCAGGACTGGTATAGGACAAGAACACAAATGACATCCTGCAGACAAAAGATGCACCTTTGTAAAATGAGAGGTATGAGGGACGAAACATATAAAAACAAAAGAAAAAAATGCAGATCCTAACTCAGCATTTTTAAACAAAAAATGTGGTGCTCTGTAAAGAACAAGTCCTTTCCCCCCTCTACTTTTCTGCAAAACCCTCCCTCATGCCCCAGTTTTTCCCAGTCTGAGACTGGGGTGCCAAAATGCTGTGAACTGGGGAGAGGGAGAACCTGCACAGCCCTGTGGACTCCACCACAGATGACCACCAGACTAGCTGAGACTAAAAACTGGCAAACTCCCGATGCTTCCCAGCAGATGTGACCTAAAGCTAAAATTTCTCCTCCTTAGGAACCTGAAAAAATTATGTATGTATACACACAAATGCATTAATATTATACCTATTTCAACTCTATTTAATACGTATGTTCTACCTAGTACAGAGAGGGGACATGTAGCATGTGGTTACTTACTGCATTTTTCCACTATCTAGTAAGCAGGGACTCTGTCTTCAACAGAAGTGTAAAACATCCTAACCCACCCCAACTCTGTACAGATTTTATCCTCATCTCAAGGGTATTAACTGACAACAAGCATCGATGGGTCATCAAGCCTTCTCTACTGCCATTCTCACCTAAGTGCTATTAAAACAAGGCTCCTGTATGCGATTAAGTGAGTCCTATGCCAGCAGATGGCACTCCGAAGTGTGCAGCATCCACAGCTTCCCTCGCCCCATCCCCAGCAACTGCTGGAAAAAGCTTTTTTTTTTTTTCTGTGCCCAGCTCTTCAGTGGTGTTTTTAATCATGCTTGAATATAGGGGTCAATGAAGTAGCTCACACAATAGGGCCATCAAACTTCCCAGTCCTCAGCTTCCAGAAGAGGTCAGTATGTCCTGCTGCACACAAAAGCCACATTCCCACTCTCTTTCCTTAAATCACCTAACCAATTACAAACTGCTGGGCACAGAAAGGGTGAAAACACCTTCCTCACTCACCAGAAATCAGCTGTGCTTGCAGGCAGATGCTTCGATTGCTTATTTTTGTTTGCTGGGGTTTTTTTAGAGCAATCATCTCTGTTTCTCAGGATACCATTACTAAGTTCTTCACGAGAACGTACTCCCATACAGAAAAAAAGGGAAGGGGAAGGGGAAAGAAGGGGAGGGAAGGGAAGGGAAGGGAAGGGAAGGGAAGGGAAGGGAAGGGAAGGGAAGGGAAGGGAAGGGAAATTCCTTCTTAAAGCAAGGGACTGCAGATCAAGAGATTCAGCTGTATCAAGCGTAATATTGAGTTAATGTTCTAGGAACTACTTCAGTAGTTTTATTTCATTCAGGAGCTTACAGGCTGAGCAAAGGTAGAAAATACAATACTGAAGATTTTCATTTTATCCAAGTGAGATATGCAAACCACTACTCACAACAGATCCAGGGCTTGCACAAATTGGAAGCCGGATCTTCAGCTTTGTCCCATGGAAAACTGGGTTCATGGAAATAAGCCTTTTTTGTCCTATTTCCAGCCAGTTTCTCCATGCAGAAGCATAGCCTCCATAGGTTTCTTCATGTCTTGGTCTCTAAGCCAAGGAGGACCTTGGGAATCTCCTGTCCGTGGTGGGAGTTTTACTTTGGGAAGTTGCACAAACAGGGGCAGAAGGTCAGCTTTCCTTAGCTCGGTACCTCTGGGCAGCGCTTCACTGACCGCAGTACAACTGTTTTTTTTTCACAAGGCTCTGACCCATCATGTGGAAATAAATAAATAAATGTAATAACTTATTTTTCTTTCATCACGGGAAATACTGCATTTGTGTAAAATATCTGAATGATCCATGTGGGAAAAGGACCCACGAGGAAAAACCTTCCTTGCTCTACCATTCCCAGCTCCCTTCCAGTAGCTGGAGAAGATGAGTACTCAAGTTGAGCACAGAGAGACAAGAAATGAGATTGAGGCCTTAGCTGATTTAGGGAGCAGCGAAAAAGTCCTCTTTTTGCACCAAATGAGTTTGCACCAAACTCATTTGATGCAAGGCTTGCCAGACTGACCGAATGCCTAATGCTCATGCCAGCGTACCGCATGGTAACACAGCTTTAATTAAAGAGGGATTAAGGAAAGGGACACTGCAAAGCACTACTGTGCTTTACTGCAGGGGAAACAGTATGATGCATTCTTGTCGTAATGACAAATTGCCCGTTTGAGCCCCCGCAAGAGGAGAAGACCTGTGATAGCTCGGCTGCATCGCTTCCCCCAGGATTCACCCACAGTCTACAGGCATGAAGGGGCACACGGGCGATGCTAAGCAGGTACCAGCCACGCAAAGTTGATTTGCTCCTGACAGTAGCAGTGATAAGCAACACTCACAGCTCAGTCTTCTCATTTATAGAAATCATAGAACATGTCAAGTTGGAGGGGACCCATAGGATCATCAAGTCCAACTCCCATTTCATTCCCATCTATGGGAGCATATCCTGGGAATTTTCGGCAGGGTTTGCCCATGGCACGTGTTGTGAACCACCACCTCATTTCAGATTTGGGGCAGTTGGACATAGCTGAAGACGTCTCTTAAACTTAAGGGAATTATTTGCTACACAGGTGCCTTCTCAAATTGAGAAGTTTGTGAGAGTTTTAAGGGAGAACCACCATCTGTGTTTAGGTGAACACATTTATTTTACTTCTCACACAGGCTATTGCTCTCAGCTCAAAAATAACTACTTGAAACATCATCTGCAGCACATGCTACATCTTACAGATCCTGGTGTACTTTATAAAGAAACTATATATAAATTACCTCTCTGCTATATCCAGCTTTATGATTTCACTCCAAAGACATTTGAGCATCCTGGGTTATCATTAGAAGTGAAGAGGAAACTCCATAACAAACTGAAACATCAGTGGAAGTTTAATTTGGCAAAATAACACAAACTTGGATTACAGTTTTCAGCTGGGCACCAGAACTAAGTAACAGAATAAAGAATCCAAATTATAAGCCTGGTCCTGTGTTTCCTTGTGTTTGCAGTAAATCAGAAATAATTGCGATCAGTTGAAATTGTCTGAGATAGCAAGTCTGTCTTACTATGCCAGGTCAATTTGGGGGCTGCTATGTGCAATAGCTGGAGCATCGCATGGCATTTCACAGATGATACACAGTATAGGGGAGGTACCAGCACTGCCCTCTACATAGGAGTGAAAGGGGTTAAATATCTTTGAATTATATGGTGGATATAACATTGGTTATCGAGACCCTGAAAACAAATCAGATGGAGCCCTAGAAAAGTCACTAAATATTACTTTTCTCTTCACCCTGGTGAAGCAAGGGTTAACCTATTTCCAAATACATTTTTTTCATGGGAAAATACCATTGCCGTTCACATTTAATCATGTGATAAATGCAGCCATCAAAGTGGGTTTAGAAGAATACAATTTCCTTCCTCTCAATAATCCATCTCCACAGGGGGGTTTAAATGTATTAAATAACACTGCATTCACTTTGGAGCAAGGTGACACACTCGGTAAGGTTTCACATTTGTTTCTCCAGTTACTGCGTGATCTTTGCCAGGGCAAAAGTCAATTTAGACTCTTGCAGTGCAACTTCTGCAAGGTGGGGTTGAAGGAGGGGAGGTGGATGAGGTCGAACGAGCATCCCCATCACACCAGCAGAAACCACTTCCACTTGCAGTGTGCAAAACCACTCACTTATATCATCAAGCGCCTGCACGGGGAAAAAAAAAAAGGAATATATAGGGAAGAAAAGGCTATAGCGTGAACAAAACTCAAGCTTGCAGACTGATGCAGAGGTTCATTTTTTTATAATTATACTACTGCCATCATGGCCACACATGTCCTGTAGACCCAGCCTCCATTTCATCAGCTCTGGGATCTTGGCCTGCATTTGCTCTCCCCTTACACTGCTGTCAGCCCAGATCTGACAGTGCTGCCAAAGGTGACCCTTACCGCCCAGAAAAGCTGCATGCAAGGACAAAGCTCTCCAACCAAGGCGAGTATCAACCCAACTGGCCACACCGGTCACTATATACATTTATTTTTATACTTTTTTTTTTAATATATAGGTAGATGTAGATATCTATAGATATACAGACATATAGATATATCTATAGATACGCACATCCACGTCAGCAGTGCTGACCGGGACCACGCAGCAATGCGCTGCCCACACTCACTGTGCAAAAAGCAGTACTCATGAGAAAACAGGAGCCAGCGCCCCTTGAAAAAACGGCCAGACCTAACGCAACAGGCGAGAAAGGTTTTTTCCCATCTTTACAGGCGCAGAGATCCCTTTCCACGGATGACCCTGATTTGGCAGGAAGACACGGGTACTTGCAACATCCTTTAACAGCTGGGAGGAGAAAGGAGAACTGCAACTACCTCGGCAGCTATCACGAGCAATGGTGAAAAATATTTGCAGAGCTGTCACTGGCTATGGAAGAATAATGATGTGGGTACTGGTTGAGTTATGTTATCTGTCTGAGCCTCTGGGCACAATATAGATTGGCTCTCCGTCAAAGCGCTCTCTCCTATTAACAAGGCACGTTCGTGCCAGCATTTCATCCCATGACCTCAAACGCCTCCACGCAACCCCAGCGTCAACCGTTTGCCCCGCGTAGTCCTCCTGGCAGGGTCCTCGGTGGCGTGGGGTGATGGAAAGTGGCCCCAGGATTTGGGAGCATAATAAGCCAGCGCTTGCAGAGCTGGGCGGTGAGGCTGGCTCATTCCAGACAAAACAACCCTTCGGTTTGCGAGACGGCTCCGGTAGTGACTCAGAGCTGGGGTAGAGGAGAGCGGCATCAGCACGGCGTGTGAAGCCAGCGAGCTGCTGTGGAGGAGGCTTCATACAAAAGAAACCCTTCTCCTGCCTTCATCCTCTGCCCACATTAAAACCTCTGTCCTTTCTCACTCAAACAAAAGGAAGAAGAAAAAAAAAAACAAAACCCCACCCACAAAGAAACAACCAACCAAACAAACAAAAAAAACCCCCTCAACTAACCAGAAAACCCAGCTAATGAATACAAAATCCTTTGCTCAGGTGCTGATATAGGCAGCTGCAGTTTCTAGCTACATCAGCAGACACAGGCAAGCAAAGCAGGCTTATCCCATGACAGGCACTCGATAGGGGATTGTTAAGGAAAATCCACAGTGCTCAAATTGTTTGGGCAATTTAGGAAATGGCAAGTTCCCCCCAAATGTGGTTATACAGATTTGGTCTTTATATAGGTTTGTTTTTTTATTATTTTTCTCCTTTTGTAGAATAAGGGGCTATACGTTATTGGAAGCTCACGTCTCTAGCCTTTGCAAATTACCTCCTTTAAAGATATAGCAGGATCTGGGGGGTTTCTTACATGTTTTTACATGCAACACTGAAGTCCTGAGCACTCCCGTTGCCCCATAAAACCTGTGTGCAGGCACAAGCAGCATGAGGAACACAGGTTTTCCGAAGGGCTGTGGTGCAGGTTTTATTGCCCTTAAGAACGGAGGATTCTTCATTTTAACCCTTACAGTTGCAAAGTGCTGCAGCCCTGACACAGCGCAAAGGGAGTTTAATGGTTAGTTAGTGAAGTACTGTGTCTATAAAGCCCACTGGCATTTTTTTTCAAGATCACGGGCATGCTGAGCAGAAAAGACCTTCCTCTCTCAGACCCACTGGAAGCAGTGCAAGGACAGTGCTTTGGGCCATTCAGAATAGGTTCCATCTCCCTTGGGAATATAGGGAGCAAATAAAGCAAATCAGGTATGAATGTATTTCCAGCCACTTATTAAATCCCTGTATCAGAATCTATTTCCCTACTCCCAAACAGGCAGAAAAAGAAAAAAAGAAAAATTGCTTTAATGATCACCTTAAAAAAACCCCACAAAACAAACAAAAGCCCACACTTAAATAAAGTCAAGAAAAAATAGCCGTGTGATTTAAATGCTCCATATTGACAGCCCTAGGAACAGAGGAGTGGGTTGATTAGAATATGGCTTTTAATGGATGCACAGTCATTTAAACCAAAGTTGACATTATTGAAATAACACTTTTTACAGCAGTAGCTGCATACGAAATGACCTTGAAAAGACACAGCAATTACTACCACACATGCAAGAT
Source organism: Haliaeetus albicilla (assembly GCF_947461875.1). Lineage (NCBI taxonomy): Eukaryota > Metazoa > Chordata > Aves > Accipitriformes > Accipitridae > Haliaeetus > Haliaeetus albicilla. The sequence goes on from NC_091485.1 coordinate 74,494,969, forward strand.
ACATTATCACCAAAGCTAAGGCTTGATTTCCTAAGATATACCAGCCAGACTGGAACATTAGGAACTGGGATGAGTTCGAAGATAAGATGTTAGAGTCAATAAGATAAATGCGTAAATAAAAAAGCTCCATTTGTCGGGGCAAAAGCTGTATTTTGATTGTGAGAAATTCAATTTTGCATTTCAGAAAAATACGCACATCAACCTCTCCCGAATGTTGAAGCCAGTTGCAAACTGAGCTTTGGACTTCCAGCATGAAGAGCACCTACTGCATTAAAAACTCCTCGTTAATTATCGTTCAAAATAGCCTGTTGGTGTTTGCTTAGCCTGCGAGATCCTCAGGGTGGCACAATCTAATAGCTGTGCTTATACAGCATCTACCATGATAAGGACCCTGTAAAAATAGAAGCCCAAATAACTAGAGTCATTACACACACACATACATATATGCGGTTTATGCAGATATTATTGCCAAAAAATTATTCTCCCATAAAGACAAGAATTGGATCTTGCTGCCCCAAAATGAGAATTTTACTCTAATCACATAAAAAGAACAACTTCATAAACACAGGAAGAAAGAGAGAAATGATGTGAGAAGGAAGTCCATTTAAAGCACGAATAAATTGATGCAGTCAGGAGAAAAAAGCTTGTATATGCAAATAGAGGTTTATTACCCATTCTTGTACTCCTAAGAAACATAATTTACTGACCTTTGAGAGACGGGTCAAGTAGGCTTACGGAATAAGAAACAAAGGCATCTCTTTTGGCAACTGCCATGTTCCAGAGCAGTAATTATCCTTCCCTCTCCCCGTGAGCAGCAGGAAATGAAGAGGGGTGCCATTACACTATGACAATTACTGTAATTTTAATTTCTAAAAATTGTCAGGAAAGTTTCCTCTAAAAAAAAAAAAAGTCTGTTCAGATTTTTGGTGTGCTTTTAGTTTAAAACTCAATTCTCAGCTAAAACAGAACTGTGCTTCCCCTTCTCCCACTCCCTTTGGGGAACCACCCACAAAGTCTACATGGTGAGAAAGCCCACTTTCCTCCTCATTAGTTGAGAAGATAGATGGCTAAGTGTGGTCAGCGAGGATCCAGGAAAGATGGAGGTGGCCCAAAGACATGTTGCAGATGCCATAAGGTTGCCGAAACCGGGCTGTCCCTGCTAGGCACTGCCGGGAACGGATCCTTAGGAGCCCTCAGCTTGTCAGCCTAGTCTGCTGCTGGGTTTAATATCGCTTGAACTTATTCAGTCATGGGCCCAATAATGTATTCGTCTTTTTATGGGAAGCAGATGATGTTAGATGCACAATAATTAAAAAGAATTAAAAAGAAGGATTCTTTTCATCTTCTATGTTCAGAGGGATTATTGGCTATTTTGTGGATTTTCTGCAGGCTATCGTTTATTATTTTCACATTATGGATAAACTATTCTGTGCTGTTAGAACATTATCATATTTTATTATACCCAACTGTTGCACCATGGGATGGACTTAGCCCAAGAGGACGGGTCTACTCAGCTGTCCAACCTCTCCTACCACTTGCCCACTGTCCCACTGCTATGGGGGACACCTGAAATATTCCCTCTCCTACAGCGGACTCTCTGCCTGGAAGGAAGAACTGCTTTACACCAGGGTACGTCTGTGCAGGGGGAGAAGGTGGGATCTGAGGTACGTCTGCCCCATACGTAAGCAGGAACCAGCAGCAAACGTATCCCCAAGTACATCACCGTCTCTGCTGTGTGCTGTAACAGCAGTTCTCAAAAATGGAAAGCTGCTTTCCAGGATTCCCCTGTGCACTCCCTTAATGAGACTTCGGAGGTCTCATTTTGGCCACTGGGTGAATATTTAAAATTGCTTTCACAGATTCAAGGGAAAGGGTTTTTTTTTTTTAAATAGTTGCCGCAACTCACGTTCAACAATGATCATTTAGTGTAGTAAAAATATTTGTCTTTCAATATATGCAGTAACGCACCTATAGAAGTACATCGATTTGGCTACACACAAATACATTCCTACAAACACATATTTGATTAAGAATTTATATAACTTCAGGCTTCAAGGAATTTTGGATCAATGCCTTTATTTTGCTTTTATAAACAAATAAACTCAATTAAAAAGTACTTACAGCAAACCACAATGGGCAGGAGAGTAATTTTCCCAACGCTTTACTTTCCAATTTTTACCTGTTATGTGAGTCTAGGGAATCAATTACTCCCTAAAGGGAAATTATTAGAGTTTGTGTTACCAAACATCTTACCTTTCCCACCCACCAATAGAAGAGAAGGAATATAGGGACATGCATATAGAAAAACTAGCATTCTTCAAGCCTCTTACAATTTCCTGTAATAAATTAAAGTATAAATAAAATAAAACAAAGCCCTGCAGGTAAGCGGTATTTGAATCAAGACTGGATCTGCATCAAGTCAAGAAGTTCACTATGCAGTCTCACAAGACCCATAAATCAGGTCCTCTGAACATATGTAGTATTTTGCATTACTGTATAGGGTGTTAACTTTAATGCCTTAATATATGCACATAGTGGTCAGGTTACAGTTGCTGTGGGAATTACAATTTTGCATATCCTGACCAATCTGCAGTTGGTAAAATAATAAGTAAAAAACAAGCACACCACTGCATTCCCTTCAGCAGGTTTTCTACATTCAATTTCTCTCTTTTTGTACTTGAAGGAGGAAGAAAAGAAGACATGTGAATCTGCAAACATATAGGAAAGCTGAAACAGATGTGAATTAACTTTCATCCTTTTCAAGCAGTTTGCATGAAACCTCACGTGTCTCCAGCCCAAGCAAATGTCACTGCATGAAAAGTATGTGCTCTTGGGCATGATCAAGCCTATTTCTGAGCCAGAAGCCTCTCCCCAAGGACATACTACAACCCCCTTCTTTTTCATAATGTACTGAAGCCAACCACCAGCATTCATTTGCAAGTGACAGCTACAAGGGGAAACAATCTGTGGCTGATCCAGTTTAACACAATTTCTGCTGATGCTGCCTGACCCACACCAAATTGTTACTGCTACAGTCTCCTAATGGTTGGATTCTTACCTGGTTTAAGGTAAATGGGTTTGTCTCCGTCCTGTTCTTCCTCCAGCTTCCTTTTACTTCCAACCCCACCATCACTTGCCTCCAAGATTTGAGTACTTTTGTCCGACACCTTGTTTTTTAACCCTATTAAAACTCCGCTCATTTCCAGAGAAGGTTGTTTTTGGAGTCATCAACCATTTTCAATATACCAAAAAAGTTGATTGCATCCAGACTTACTCCAGGTGCAGGGATGCACAACAGCTATGCAATAATTAGCCCTCTTCATCCTATTTGCACTGGTTAATGGCCAGCAGCATCCCACATTATATGGAACAGCCACAGCCATGCAAACATGTGGTAGTCCAGGCAAGACCAGAGCTGTTCCCACCTCTGCAATCCACTCCACTAACAGCAGTCTAACGAAAAGAAATGAAAAGAAATCACAGCGAATTTGCACAAAATAACCCCCCTTATCTCTGAGCTCAACCATCAAAACCAATAAATGACGTCTGGGTGCATTTGACCACCATTCAAAAATATGCTATTTGTGACCATGCACCATACCCATGTTCAATACGGATCACCAGCTGGTGGACAAAAATAAGCTGTAACATTTTTATAAACGCATAGCTGAAAAGCAACATCTGTGCACAAGCTCTCCAAAGGTGGCGGTGGGAACTCTCAAGAAGGGTAAAGGAATAGATCAGCCCTTTGGAACACAAAGCCCTTTTAGTTTCATTGGCACTACCACCTAAACCCAACTAAGTGACAAGAAGGTCTGATGCAGAATTGTAATTGCTTGAAACCTAGCTAATTTTAAAGCTTTGGGCCATTGACTTGCCCTAATGGTAGGGTCTTTGGTGGCATCATTCCACCTTTCTTTACAGAGAAGCATTAATGTTACAAAGAACAATTATTTCTTATATACATGTTAAGGAGGATATAAAAACCAGGTAGCACAAGGTAGGGAATGAAGATTCATTAGGAAAGCAGAAAATCTGCTGACTGCCCCTTAAAAGAAAAGACAAGAGTATCAAGAATGTCAGAAATAATCACTGAAACTAGGCATAGAGTTTCGTTTTTTGGTGGCATGGTATCAACTGCAAATAACTTAAAGCTTTTTAGTGTGGGGGACTTGAAAGGCCAACCTGATCTCTGCAGCTAACTGATCTCCTGGCTTCAAACCTTTCACTGAAATCTGTGGAGATTTCTTATACACACATACACACATATTACATATATAGTATTTTGCATTGCTATTTACATATATAGTATTTTGCATTACTATTTGTGAAAGACTACTCACATATGCATATATATATACACACATATATACACATATATATCCTTACACTCTTAATCATGTTACATATGTGCACAGGCACACATACATTTAATTATATTTTATATATACATACACATGCATGTACATATGAAACTAAATATAAGCACAAAACTATAATGTATATACTCTGATTACATATAGTATTTATTCAAAGTCCTTAATATGGTTAGAAAGAGAAAAAAAAGGCTCTATTTGCCTATGTATATAATAGTTAATGTAGACTGCATGATCCCTCTTAAAACTGAGGACAGAGGTTTGATAAAAGCTCCTCTCGCTTCCTTCTACGAAATTGTACTTGGAGTGTGATTTCACTTGCCTATGAGCCCGGTTCCCAGGGAAGGGGGTACAGGACTGCTCTTGGATATATTTCAGAGTAGACAAAACTCCCATTAAGAATGGAAAAACAGCCCCATGAGAACAGAAAAGCAGAGAATAGTTAAACAGGTCTTACATACGTCTTCTTTTCCTGGTTCCTGTATCTTCCACCTCCAAAGAGGTCGTACATCTCTATTTGAAAACCACCTCACTGGCTTCAATGTAGGCAGTGGGGGAGCACCATGCTCTTCAGCATCATTAGTGGGGTTAGAAAACAGCCCTTTTTTTAGCAATGTTCTTACTGTCAAACACAGAGACACACATGAACTTACCTGTTTGGTACTTCTCTGCCCAGTAGGAAGCAAAGCTTTGGACTTCTCTGCTATTTTCTGTAAAAATGGAAAAAAAAGAGGGAAAATGGCTCAGAAAAGACAGTCCAAATATTTAGGGAAGGAATCATATGAAGCTATTTCTTCTGCTTTTTAAAGAAAAAGACACAGAGAAAGCTCTTATTATTTAGAAAAAGAAAGGGAGTATAATCACATTGAAAAGTTTGGTCTTGCAAGAATTAAAAGTCTTCAAAGCTTCCAGAATGACAAGGTTATCAACTGAAACACACATTTAAGAAATGACAGCTAGGACGTGCATAAGTAGCAATTTACCACTCAGATTGGTTTCCTGACGCAACCGGGCATTCACAAACTGCAGTGGCTAATTTTGGCACTTCTGAATTGAAGACAGTTTTTTAAAAAAACCCCAAACCTACATGTATAGTTTAGATGGATTGTACTTGTGAATATAAAAGGAAAACATTAAAAATGTGTGTGTATATGGGGATGGAGCCCTTTGCCTGAATCCTTCCAAATTCTCATTTAAAGGATAAAGATTTCATTTAAAGACCCCACACCTAAGTTTCTGAATAGAACAGAAAATAATTAAAAATACGAGATTGCACTAGAGATAATGCAATGCTATTACATAAAATCCATGCTGCTGAAGTGCATTTTTATGTGCTTTTATTTATTTATTTATTTATAAACCATAGGCAGCAAGTGTTGGGAAATCAATCAGTACAGAGTCTTTCTAATAGCGATACACTATTAAGTGCATGTAAATTTCATTACACCTATATAATTACAATATATTCTTCCCATGTGTTGCAGGCATGGGTCAAGTTCACTGAAGTAGTATAAGAAAGCAGCCAGAGTTTGTCCAGGTTGTATTTCAATTAATCCAGGTATATGTTCAAACTTGTTACTGCAGGGGAGAGAAGCAGTTTGAGGATGGTAAATTTAAATCATTACTACAGTGTTTAAAAGCAAAGCAAATCTGCTCATCAGTAGAGCCTCTCCAGGGTAAAGTGGGAAAGCAAGAAGCAAATTAAGGAGCTGGAGTTCAGGTTTTGTTTGTTTTATTAAACAGCTTGATCCTGGTGACAGGTCCAACCCACAAGATGTGTTTGGAAATCTTCTGACAAAGCCATATAACACAGCAGAGCTATAACGTGGGTTAACCTTTCAATTAGCAATGTTGCCCGCACATTTTCTGTAAGCAGAAAAGGTGAAAGGGGCACTGTGCTATCACTTCTCCTTCTTCTCTGACAGTGAAGACACATCAAAATAAATCGTGCCTAATCCAGGGGTACCACTGAAGGTCCTACCAGATACACAGCAGGCAAAAGCACACTTTTTTTCTTTTCCATTGCTGCTGAATTGTTCTGCAGTCGCATGCGTGCGCATATTCCAATGTAATGATACACTGCTTGACTGATAAAGTAAGAAAAGAGGGAGGGAACTACACGTGAGCAGTTCTGTGGAGATGCTCCACGTTCCTGGGAGCCACGCTCGCATTCCCAAACTCACGTGCAGAAGAGTGGAAGCAAGAGAGACCCTCACCTTCTGCACAGCTCCGTATCTCTGGATGGCATCAGACAGCTGGTTCTTCAGCCTGTCCAGCTGAAGTCGTTCTTGCTGTTTTGGAAAAACAGAGGCCTGGTTAGCAGATCTGTAGATATAAATCCAGTAGTAGACTCTACCTGTGACCACGGGCAACAGTCCTGGTGGGAGACACCAAGTAAACAAAGTGGGCACAAACAGTATTCTAAAATCTCAATTTCACTGGGGCTGCCAGGATGCTACAAGGTTTTATTTTACGAAGGGAGCACAAGATGCTTTGATCTTTCAGGCCAAAGAAATTAAAAAAAAATGGCACCTTGGATATTCAAGATAGCACTCAAGTCATGACTGCTGTGTGGTCTGCTGTCTGAGCCGGACACGTTCTGTGGCAGGGATATATAGTGGGACATTTTGCTGTCCTGCTTACTGCATGAAGGGGGTCTCACTCCAATACCAGTTCTTAAAGACTGTGAAACGCAAGCAAATGAATACCTTACTGCCATCAACAGAACAGAATGGTTGTAAGATGGTATCCTGCTTCTACTTCCTAAAATCCAGCCTCGGATTATCTGCTGGAGATGATAACCCAAGGGATCCTACTGTCAAAAAGTCCATTATTTGGATGATACCCAATGATGGAGTTCATCACCTCATTTGATGGTAACGGGTGATTTACTGGACTTGAGAGGTCCATCGGCCAAACCAACCTTCCTTCTGCCTGGCCTAGGACCTGATTGTAAGAAACCAACTTATCTCCATGTTTTTTCAAAACATGTACCCAAATGTCACCACCTTTCTTTTTGGAGCTTCCCCCAGCAAGATACCGATCTATGTTTTAAACAAAAGTGATGTAACTATCCAACATGCTGCAGAATCGCAGCTCTTAGATGGAGTGACCAAACCCAAACTGTGTCAGGCAATTAAAATTCTTCTGGAACTATTCTACCTCCTGGATCTCAGATGTCAGGTGTGCTGGAACTTGCATGTCCAGTTTTACAAAGGGGAAAGAACTGCAAGGAAGTGAGGCATCACCTTAAAAAAAAAGTAGCAAACAAAACCCAATCTACACTGAAGCTCCTAAGCAGAAATATTCACTTTACAGCAATTTCAGCTCTTTCAGACAACTGCTTAAGAATACAAAAGTAAATTTTATAAAGGACAGGATAAATATCTTTAATTTTTAATGGTAGTATTTTCATACACAGAAGAATATCCCAGTCTTACAGTTCTTCATCCAAAGATTTAAAACGTTTTTTAGAACAGGGCAAGTATTATTCCCATTTTACAGATAAAGGTCTATAAACCTTATATTTGTTACATATGCAAAAGAAGATAAGATTGCCACCCTGGAGAGCTGATCTAATTGTCCAGCACTCATTCTACAAAAACCTGGAATTCCACATAGGTGTCTCTATTTAAGCCATAGAATCATAGAACCATATAGGTTGGAAAAGACCTTTAAGATCATCAGGTCCAGCCATAAACCTAACACTGCCAAATCCACCACTAAACCATGTCCCTAAGCACCACATCTACATGGCTTTTAAATACCCTCAGGGATGGTGACTCAGCCACTTCCCTGGGCAGCCTGTTCCAGTGCTTGACAACCCTTTTGGTGAAGAAATTTTTCCTAATATCCAATCTAAACTTCCCCAGTCCTTCGAGATTAGTTTGAAAGGAAGCCCTAAAATAGCCATGTGCTATTTTACATCAGTGTCCTGTCTTGTACCACATTGATCCGCTTACATGAGTATCTTTGCTCCTAAAATACTACCAATTTGTTCAGTTGGGCATCCTGACTCGAATAGCTTCAGCAGCACTTGGAGCTTCAAGGGAAGCAGGAGAAACCCACAGTGCACCTTGTTGGCAGTGCATTACTGGTAGAAAATAAGGAAGAAGGAAAAAAAAATATTTTTTGTCCATGTGTGCATGCAAAGCAATACACAGAATAATGGATTGGAAAGGACTGACTATAAAGGTCTAAATTAATGAAAGGCTTTTCAGGCTGTGAGAAATTTTATGGGAGAAAAGTTTGCAGTGCTACCCAGATCCCCAAGAGGGAACTACCACCAGCAGCCAATACCTGCCAGATCTATTTATTCTATATAAGGGATGAGGGCTACAGGCTTTATATCAAAATTTGGAGGTTTAATTATTTAAACTGCACACTGTTAGAAAAGAAGAGTTAAAAAAATAAATTCTGTTAAATTAATTGACCAGGGAGCAGAAAAAGTTATTATGTGATGCCAATAGAGACAGGCAAGTTTATTCCTCATATTACTATAATTGTTTGTATGTCTATTTCCTTCAGCTCTTAAATGTTCTCCCTTTAACTTAGCAATGTTTCTCCCCATGACAGTAAAAGCTATACTCTTGAGAGTCCCCAGTGGACACTACATGGGTTTCAAGGGCAAATAATGACATTCATGTGTGGCACTATAATTGGGATTAAGGTGACCTTGCCTGATTCCCTTGGGGACCCAATTTATGTCACAAAATGGAGCCAGGAGATCAGCACAAAAACGTCCAGATCCCCGTAACTCCAAGAAAGCACCCTCTGTTTCATCAAACTCTGATGTAATTGTTCTCAGAGTATGCAAGAAAAAGGAAAAAGCAGTCCTTGTAGTCCTTCACTAATCAAAGCAACATGTTAAAAAAGACCAAAGTATTAAGACTGATGCTTGCATAAGGTCAGTGTCTACGTATGGGAACAGTCATTCCAAGCTTTTCTCTCCGTTCTCTGGAGCAGACCATCACCCATTCATTTTTTTAGGTGGGCTGAATTGTACTTGGTCCTCCACAGGTTACAAAAGTAGCCTGGGGTGATTCAGCTCTTCGACCCTTATCTCATACGCCTGTTGGTAAGTGACACAAATCCAGGCTGTAAAAACCACTTGGACAGAGATACGTTGTGTGTTTAAGGCAGTGTTTTTTCTAGGTGGAAGGACAGTGAGAACAGAGTTGAAGTGATACAGGACTTTGGAAAATGGCAGGGACTGAGCGAGGATAAAACACCAATTCAGGTAAATTCCTGACTCAGAAACTATATGGATGCTGGAAGCAAGAATGTAACAGAAAACCGCTAGGCAGAATGAAGTAGAAAAGAATTGTCCGTATTCTCATTTCAATTGCTGAATCACCTGTTGTGTGGGTGATTCTCAACTCTCACACCAGCTGGAGTTTGCCCACCCCCAGTATGTTTCTGTTCTTCCCCACAATGCAGACCACAGGCCAAAGTCAGCAGGAACATATGGGGTATAAAGGTCTTTGTGGAAAGGTCAGAAATGTTCTGTTTATCCATTTGTTGGACTGGGGATCCCTCATACCCCTGTGACAATGATGCCCATGTGAGTTGTACAACGGATGGGGTTGCTGTGGGGTAAATTGTAATTCAGAGTCCTGCTCTGACCTGGCCAGAGCCTGTAATTATCTATCCCCACCGCTGCCTTTGCATTAGCATACAGCACTGAACGAATGTCATATCCAGACATATTCCACAGCTTTGCCCTTTCCGGAGACTTCAATGCACTTCCAAACTGATCTGCACCCAGCGCACCCACTGCACAACTGAGTCTTTAACCAGTGCCAAACCCATGTGGAGCCAGATGATTTCCGTAGGACTTTCACCCAAACTGAGTGAGACCCTGAGATGGGCGGGAGCTAGTCAAGGCTTGGTTACTGAGCTCTTGATTTCCAATTCCACATGATCCAGTTCTGGGAGAAGAACTGGTTTCTGCAGCTGTTTGCCCATTGGTCATTTATAAATGCAAGCTATGCTTATTGTGTAACAGGAAAGGAAGTTAAACCCAAGCCATGTCGCTCAACAGCTTTAAAGCACCCGCTACCACTTCTTTTTTCATTATTCCTCCCTCCATAAGACCCAGCACTCTCCCCCAACAGCATCTTGAATGACACGTACCCTGGATGAGCCTCTGACAACCTCAGACAGCTGCTTGATGGCTTTGGTGCTAGTCGTGATGGTTTTATTAGTCTCCTGCTGGGTTGCATGCCTGCAGAAGAGAAGAGATGATGGGAATTGCAATTGAAATTAATTGCATAAAGAGACACTTACAGAAATTTATCAAGCTGCAGAGCGACTGAGACAACACAACACACAGCACACGGAACCACAGTAGGACTACATAAGTCCAGGATCTTGACCAGCAATGGCAACCAGAAGGCTGTAGGAAATACTAGCGAGGAGCTGCCCAAAATCTTCCTGTGATCAGCACAAAGACAATGGCTGTGGACCTGCAAAGTCAATGGGAGAAGACAAGGTGAAAATAGGGGGTGGACAGGTAACGAGGCCGTCAGATTGTTGGTACTGCCACTAAAATTGTCGAAAGAAGCGTTGTACAGCAAAAAGAGATGGGACTGGGGAGTTACCTGATAGCTTTCCCAGGAAAATTTTGTACTCAGATGAGAAATTTGAAGAGACAGAAATTGAGCAAGACAAATTTACTTACCATGATCATCTATCTGCTAATGACATAGTATCTCCAGGAAAGCACTATTAACGCAAAGGTGCAGTGCTGCTTTATGAGCACTGAAACAGGCAGGCAGGGAGCCAAACCAGTCCCCTCTCCAGTCATGGTTGTCCCTCTCCTTTACACCCCAAATTCCAGTACCATTATTTCTTGCAAGCACTGGTTGCTGGCGTCACTGTTTGGGACCACACAAAGTAGAGGGAAGAGACATAAATGCTGCCTAAATGTATTTATTAGCTCAATCCAGTTCTCAAGCTTTATAAGGTCAATGGGGCATTTTCAGCCTCTAAGCTTCCCCAGGGAGAACTTCACATCTTTTTAGTCAGAAAGGGGTGGTTTTTCATAATGCTTCAGTCAAAAAAATCTAGAAAGTCTCGAGAGAGACCTGGAGAAAATAATCTTTTTTCTCTCTTAGAGGACACATCTGAGCCACGGTTGTATTGAAAAGACTCATTTGTCAGTGCTCTTTTTTCAGGGTGGGTGGGATGTGGAGTGACTAGAAGTGCTTTGATTAAAAAATATTAAGATGACTATTTATGGCCTTTCTGTCCTGAATACCCATGGCCCATCCTGGCTCTTTAGCTCCTTCTTGCTTCTCTGTCTACTGATGGAGACCAGCTCTTTCAAGACTTATATCAACTCCTTCAGCACCTCCCTTGAGGAAGAAGGCCAGCCCCCAAACAGTCTTTACCAAATGCAACCTTAACTACAAATAAGTTGAGACCTCTCAACAAGCACTCCACTGACTGTCATTTCCATCTAGTCAGGGAAGACGGACATAGGCATCACAAACTGCGATTGTCACCCCCATAGCAAAGTTTGGCAGGCTTTTTCCACTGAATTAAGATCTCTCTGCAGACAGCTCAGGTGGGAAAGCTGTCTAGGATAAAAGGACACTTAATTTTACGCATTGTACCTACCAGGTATGCAAGCGTACCTGAAGCGTACCATGAGGAAAACATCTCTTAGCTGCAGAACAGTAAATCAGATGTATGTTAAGGGTTGAACAAGCACACAGAAGGCATGGACTCCTTCAGCACCATGCAGGAAAGAGAAATAATCTCATATGAAGACAAGGCTGGATCCAATAACTAGTTATTCTCAGCTCTGCTTAGTTAAATTAAGATACCATTTCTGCATTCATTCATCAAAATGCATTTCATTTATTTATGATCCCAGGACCCACTGCACCGGCTGACTAATTACATCACTTTTAATTTGAGATGGAGGAGGTCATATCTACCACAGACAGGTATTCCACACTGTCATTGCAAGATAGGGAGCTGGGAATTGAATCCTGTCACGTCACCTACCTTGAGGAGTACACAGTTAGCCTGATCCCCAATCTTTTAATCAAGTAAATCTTGCCACCAAGTGCATGAATTCCATAAGCAGCAGTTTCAAAACTTAGACAACTAATTCCTCTTAATGCAATGCAAGATGCTGGAGTTGACGTCCAATCATTTTGCAGACCTCATTAAATTATCTGCCCACAGAACGAGTCAGGGATTTACATACCAGCAACTCCCCATCCCCAAAGTAAAATGGCTTGTTAGGCTCATGCGTCTGATCCTTCCCAATCTCTAAAGTTAAATAAAGTCTCCTTCATTTGCATTCTAATGTAAATTTTATGTTAGAAATCTTATGTAATAAATCCACGCTGCGCACAAACTTTGCACTGAACTGCTGCAAAATAACTGGGAGCATGAGTATGAAAAATAAAAGTTCTGCCTTCCACTTCTTAATTCAAAACACACTTTAACCAACATGCTGGTGCTTGATTTTGGCACTTCCCACTATGTTGTCGGCACAATTAACTTCTTATTCTTCAGCTTAGGAATCAGACAGTGATTATATTTAATTTACATTAAATGCTATTAAGATCTTCATTAAAAAAGAGGCCTTGAAACTCCACTCCCTGCAGCATTTTATTATAATATGTAATGGTAACAAGATATGTCATTATTATTATTATTATTATTATTATTATTATCTTTCTTTATATTCCTCTCCCCATGGAAGTGTGGAAGTTAATTAAAGGGGTGTCTCTGATGAATAAAATTTGCTTCTGAAAAAGTCCTCCACACACAAGTAAGTTAAATACTCAGTCTATGGAGATACGGAGTATCTAAAATATAAATGACGTAAAAGACTTATCTGTCTACAGTGCTACTCTGAAAATAAGCACTCTAGGAGTAAAAAAAAAAAAAAAAAAAGGGCATCTCTTAGGAAGAATAACATCGCTAGCTGTGCATTTCTGTATGCACAAAGATTGCAAAGACAATGCACTAAATAATACAAGAGGTGCCACACTGCTGCCTAAGAGTTTCCTATGGCTGCTGTTTTCTTTACCCGAGAAGTATGGTCCACCGAATCCATAATCACCAGCGCGCAGCTGCTTACAGTTTGTTCTTTGAACGATCATATCTCTAATTTATTTATCCAGTTTTACAATGAGCATAGCAAAGAGGCAGATGCGATGACGGCTGCTTCCCTTCTCCGCAGGGACAGAATGAAGGAGCTTAACTACTGTTTGTGCCATTTCTTTGAGACACTTGATGAATGACCAAGTCAACAAAAAATAATCAGACCCCAAATGCAACCGCAAAGATCGACAAGGGAAAAAGACTTCTGTCTGCCTCACCATGCCTGCTGCCACTCATAATAATCCCAAAGAGCTTTGTTTTCTAGTTCCAGCAGAAGAAAGGCATTTTCATTTATAATACAGAATATGGTTTATTTTACTTTCATCTGATCCCTAATATAAGAGCAATATTAAGTTTTTCAGGTACAGATCAAAGATACCTTTACTGTAGTGGCTTAAACATCATTAGATTTACTATCCCCTTTGGCACAGTGCAGCTGCATAGCAATGGAGTAGTTTTATGCATTTAAGAGCTGGGTGGTCAGGTAGGTTTGGCTACAGTTAAGCCACATAGCTCAGCATAACTTAAACCATATACTTGTCTTTTGCACAGCCACTGTAATGCTTACTGCAGTTTTCTTGTACAAAAAGAGGTAAAAATTATAGTATGTGGAGCAGAGTACTGAGCTGCATGATCTGTGGCTTCAGCAGAAATAGGTTGAGTATCTGCGTTTACACATATATTCCATTGCTGTTGGAGACATAAATACGTAAAGGTGCATCAAATATGCGTAAGGAAATTGTTCACACCATAAGACTTTAGCCAACCTCTTCCCTGTCTTAGAGCTGGATTTTGTGAAGGGCTGATACCTGTGGGAGCTGAGGAGTGGTAACCCGCCACTTTTGGCTGTCTCCTACACAGCCAGGATGATCTTACAGCAGAGCTAAGGATATTTCCAGAAATGGATGATCCAGGTTGATGCATTCAACAGTTGTATTAGCAAACACTTATCTATAGGATGGAAACTTATGCTGCATTAGACCGCTATAACTTACTGCCCATAGACAGCCCCACACCTCATCCTCTAGGGCTGCTCTGCTTCTGCACGATGAACGCAGCGGGCATCTCTCATCCATAACTATTTATTGCAGATGTAAACAAAGCAGAAGGATGAGCTAGGAGGAAAGGTTGTTTCACCAAGCCCTGAAGTATCTTTACCGTTACAGTCGCCAAAAAAGGCAAAATCTACTTGTTCTGGCTCCAAACTGCAACTCACAACTCTTTTTTTTCCCTTCTTTAGGACCTGATTGTGCATGTTGAGGAATCGTTTACAACAGAGCAAAATAAGAGCTCTAATTCTGATCTGTCAGCAAACCCCTTTGCATAGGTGTAAATCATCCAGCAGAGTAAAAGTCAGGAGAAAACCAGACTGCTACTTCCAAGTTTCAAGCTGCACAATATTCTATAATAAAAGCATCATAGATTTCCAATTTGCCTGTCACTTGAAAGTATTAGGAGATGTGGTGCTATTTTTCTTTAGGGAGCTTAGGGGATGGTCTGTGGTTGTGTGGGAAGAGAAGGGGAGGTATTTCAAATCCACCCAGCATGGTTGTTGTGTCATCTCTAGAGATGAACGTGGCTATAGGCTAGCAGCTACGTTGGTCAGCAGTTCTGGATTAAAACATATGAATTGTAGTCAGATAGCAGTCCTCGCAAATTTCCTCACAGAAATGCAAACCTTAGCAAAATTTTCCATGGTATTTTCAATATCTATCAGGCACCTATTTTTTGCATTGCTTCAAAAAATAAATAATAAAAAATGAAGAAGCAGGTTTTAGTATAATAAGGACAATGCTTGCTCCCCTACAGAATTTGATCAGTCTTTGCAAGCAGCTAGTTACTCACTGACTTGCTACCAGAAATTCAGGTTTGTGTTTTTCAACTAAATTATCTCCAGGACACTATATAAGACCCGCTCTTAACCCCGCAACACCTACAGATTGGTTCAGCATCGCCTCAGACTCCATCTGTCAAGTCATTACTGACAGCTCAGAGAGCACTCAAAACAGGACCCCACGGGAAGCAGCTTAACAATGTCACTGCCATTAGTCACCTCTCAAGTTATTTTTCCTTCTCCCACCCATACTATTCCCAAGTAAGTTTTAATTTGACAAGTTCCACTCTATTTCCTAATAAAAGAGCCCCTTGGATCCTTTGTAAATGCCTTGCTAACATGGAGCTATATTACACCTCCCTCTCTCTCATTATCCAGTAAGCCTCTTAGCTTATCAGAGACAGAAATTAATTTAATTCACCACAATTTCATTTTGATGAACCCTGGTGCCTACTGATCATGATAGTCAGGTTTTTTTTTTCCTCCAGGTGCTGATGAACTGTTTTTTTCTTTTGAACTATTCTTGCAACTTAGGTTGTACAGAAGTAGACCATCTTCCTGCACCAGATTTCGGCAAAAAGCAAGCAAGTCCTTCCCTTTCCAGCCCGAGGACCTCAGCTGCCCTCCATGAGCTCTTAATATTTGCCAGTGTCTTCAGTATTGCCCCAATAATCCTTTTAGCGCCCTAAGATAAATGGCATCAAATCGTGACTCTTCTGCTTGCTTTGCCTGCGCTTTCTAATTCTGTCGTGCCTTTCACATTTCTGCATTAACAAGTGGACCACGGCTTAAAATCTATCACAAAAAGGTTACCGGGATGTATCCCTGCAGCAATTCTCAGCGGCATAGCCAAAGGTGCCTATAACAATACCAGAAAGCAACTAAGCGACATACAACCTACACAGAGTTGTTACCACGCCTTTCTTCCAGTAATTTATTGCAGCTTTTTGCTGAAGCTTGGATCAGAGCCATCCTTCCAGGTTTTTCAGAAGCATTTTGCCCACCTAAGGCTCAGGGTTGCTGCATTTAGGGCTCTGTGGCCAGAGTTAATGGGGCCAGTCAACTTGCAGGGAGAGACAGGGAGAACTACACACTTTCTGAGTCCTGCATGTAGTCCACAGACAAAGAAAACATTTTATATACTGTAAAAGAGTGTTAGAAACTGTCCCCCTTCCCTGAAATTTGCAGAGACATGGATGTTGTCTTATGTTTTTAACCTCTAAATCTTTTTGGAAACCCTATGTATGTGAACTCTAACGTATGCAAACTTCCTCTTATCACTTGCCTGTTGCAGAACACAGGCTGGAAGCTACAGACACAAAATGCAATAAACAATATATTGAATCCCAAGGACTTCATGCAGATAAAAAAGAGGACTGATGCATCTGCTTAAATACATTTTCTCATAATTTATACTCCTGTAGAAATTAGCTCCTGCATTTCAGAGCAGAATCAGAAACAAAAGAAGCCAGTGTCTCCCTATTTAGGAGTTTCCCAGCCTTAAAACCCTCGATGGCAAGAGCTTACTGAGTGTGGGGCTGAGCCAGGGACACGCACAGGCCTGCATGTCATGGCAGGAGCTGGCAGTCCGATCTATTGTATTTTAACGTTAATCCCAGCGGCTACATCCCCGTGTCTAGCTAGCAGTCCTATAGAGTTTTAGGGTCATGGGTGGTGTTAAGAGCACTGCTTCTCACTACGTCAGGTTTTCTGTCGTTGCTGGATGTTTTTTTTCAATAATATGACATGCTGCCATGTTATCAGTGATAGGGCAATTCATCCTTCTCACTCCATGCACCGATCCTAACCAGTGAAGCAATATGAATAGACTTGACGAGTGAATGTGCGTGCACCAGTGTGCAAGAACATGTCCTACACGCGCACATGTATGTAGGAAAGACAGGGACAAATGGACAAGAGATAAATTGCGGTGCAGATTAATTTTGCCTATTATCCTTCCCGCACTCGCTCTCTTGGTTTTAGCATTTAACATGCATTTAATACTCGGTATGGCACTGTGAAAAGTAAAGATGAAGGGCACTTTACTGATGAGAATGAGTGATCGATTGCTTTAGCTCTCCTTGAGAAACTACACTGAAACCATCATTAATAAAAGAGCCAGCACTTTGTACCTTGGAGTATGAAAAGTTTTGGTGAACAGAGATGTAGATCTTTTGAAGCTTTATTCTGATTGTAAAAGTTGCCTTTGCTGTTTCATGTGTTTTCTTGCCCCCAAATTTTTCGGTGGCAAGAACATCCAGAGCAAACATCTGCAAAAAGGGAATAAATCACACAAATTTCTGAGATGTAGGCATTTTCACCCCAGAAAATACAGGTTTCATTTAAAAAAAAAAGCCAACTTTGCTTAAAACCAGGCAATTTTAATTGAAAAATGAATCCATTTCACTCAAACGACTGCAAGGTGTTTTGTTATTTTGTGAAGTGAGCAAGAAATCAAAGGCAAACAAACAGCTCGAGACACCTTTCAGCTTGCTGTTGTTATTTGTGTATTTCTAGTTAGGGGTATTAAAGCACAAATGCTCCTATGTGTATACTTAAATTAAGCGATGTGCCTAAACCCAGTTCCTCGATCAGGATTTAAGTGAGAAAGAAAAGGCATTAGCAGTGATTGTACCACTGAAATTGTCAATGTGTAGCAAACAGGCTGTCTTATAAATCTATGAAAAATGTGCACCCTTTGACTAGCAAGAAATCTAAAAAAGGCAATGACCAACCAATTTTTTTTTTGCAGTCTAAAGTGCAAAACCAGGTGCTTTATCATCTCCAAGAAGCTCAGCTTTAAGAATCAACAGACAAACATCCAAGAAGCATTGTGGCAGTGCACAAACACGAAGGCTTCGTGTTCAACCACGGCAGGAGTCAAGTGCTATGGGTTCCAGAAAGAAGCAGGTCAGCAAAGGAAACACACTGACCCCCCCCCCATCCCAGCTGAGAAATGAAGAAAATGTCACCATAAAGCTCATGGACCAGCTTGGAGGATGGTTTGCTATACGCTGATTTCCTTAACGGGTAATGTGAAGACACTATTTCAAAAGAACAGCACCAAAAGCCAGTGGGACGTCAGGTTTGTTAGAAATCCACCTTTTAGGCACCGAAGAAAGCCCCCCTAAACCTTCATATTGAAGTTAATAAATATTGCACTGTAAATATCAATTAGTTAAGCTGTCTGGACAATGAAAATGGACTGGCGTTTACAACAGATTTTGAAGACAGATGCATAATCCACTAACAGTGAGGTATCACACAAAGGAACTGAGCATTTAGCAAACTGCTGATCTATTTAATTTACATCAGTACCATCACTGGCAGAGGCAGTGGCATAGCTTTTGGCTTTCAAGACAGATGCGTACAGATTCCACAGCCTGTGTTTCTCTTGACATCTCTTTCTTTTCCACCTGGAAACTCAATTCAGATGAGACGTGACGATTTTGGGTTTAGTCACCTGGGATTTCCGTACATCTTCCCAGATGTACCACATGCTACACACACGCACCTTTCTGTCCACAAAAACCATGATCTTAGTATAGTTCTTTTATGTGTTCAAACATGCTCATGTTCCCAAATTGGACCCTATAACACCTGCCCCGCTGCCCCATCTCACCTCCCTGGTCTTAACCATCACTCCTACGTGTCGTACAAAGAAGGAGCTAGATTTTCTGTCCCTACCATTTCCACACACCCAACAATACTCACTTCACCAAAACCGAACACCACCCCCATGTTCTCCAATTCCTCAAACAAAAAATAAACTCACGCCAACAGTTTAATACTATATTTCTAGTGTATATCCATCTCTCTAAACTCCTATGCCTTATCACAAATCCACGTATTCTCAAAACATAACCCCAACCCCATCCCCTGAGCCAGGACATGATCTCCTACCCCATCCCATCTCCACGCACTTGTAAAGCATGGCCACTCACACCCTTCACCTGCACAACTCCAGCATCTGAGACCAAGATATCAGCACTTCTCACTCTGCTCTTCTGATCACATCTCCTCTGAGACGGGGTGCCCAAACCACCTCCTCACTCACCTAAAATTCACCCTATTTGTACACCTATGCCCATGCCCTGAGCCAGAAGTGTGGCTCTCAGCCTCCCTTATACAACGATACTGGGATCAGACTGGGAAGCCTCAAACGTTACCTTCCCAGCTCCTTTCCAAGGCGGTCGCTCTCATTGCTCCTGAGTATGACATCTGGCTGCTTCACATACCATGGGTTGGGAACCTCTGCTCTAACTAACGGCTTTTTTTTTTGCTGATACTGGGTATGTTTTACCTTTGTGACCAGCTCCATCAACCCCAGGAAGAGCAAACAGAGTGGCCTTAACTGCTGCACATCTTGGTCTTATTTTCTCTCTTTCCTCCTGTTCCTGTCCTAGAAGGGATTTGGGAGTACAAGTACAGTGGTAAGCAGATAGGGAAGCCAGCCGGAGGAAAGAGATGTTTTAAAGTACAAAGTGAAGCGTAAAAGTTGAAGTTGGTAACAGTGTTGGCGCTTTCTGAACACATTCCCTTGAGGCACTTATGCCATGATCTATTTTTTTCTGATTTTTTTAAGCAAGAGAGAGGAGAAAAGAAAAAAGTGAAAATAATATATGGCAGAAAACAGCTTGAAAATATGTTTGCTTGAGAGAAGGATTTTTTGTTGCAGCTTTATTTGTTTTCATATTGCACTTCGTTCTCAAAAAGCAGGGAGATGACTAAAAGGAATTGTGCTGGGAAGAGAAATGGATCTCAGCAGCCTACTTACCACCTATTGCTCTATCCCATATACTTCATATGCCTCTTTAAATCTGACATCTCTGCAACGTTCTGAACATAAGGGCAAGCTGTGAAGTGCAAGGGAAATTAATATATTTATCCCACACAGAGTGCAATACACTCAAAATATAGAGTTCTTGATCTCCGAATACTTTTCTTCCTATCTCCTTCATTGTCCTTTCCATTCAAGTTATGTTTCACTATGCCTTGCATCGCCTTTCTAGCAACACTTGCATCTAGCAGGCAGAAAGATGTCTCTGTCTCTTTTTAGGAATGATTAAGTTTCCAAAAAAGAGACAAAATCTTAAAAGAAATGCTACTGGTGAGGCTTCTCTGCTCATCAGCCCCACATTTCATCAGCTTAAAGATCCTTCAGATTCTCAGGTGACAATAATGTGTAATTCCCAATGTACCACAAGTCGCTCCTCCCCACCACCCTCCAGCTGACATTAGATCATAAAACAGCCTAGCAGTTAGATTACAAAAACACAAGGTACTTTATTGGCCAATAAAACACCCGCAAGAGCGGCCATGTGAATGAAGACCCTATTTTGTGGGGCAATAAATTTTGCACTAGTACCCAAAAGGCATTGCTATTACAGGAATTGTGCAAATCACCATCCATGGTCCATGACAAAGCATCTTAGGCTGTGGCCAGAAGGACGTGTACCTCCAGAGGGAGAGCAACAATTAAAATGCACTGCCAGTGGTCCAAAAAATTAAACATCGAAGAGATACTTCCCTAGTAAGAATGGGGCACAAATATATAATAGGATAAACAAACATAATAAAAGGCCTGAGGAAGTTCATTATAAATCAACAGGCTCTGAGGTTTGTTTCAGGTAAGGCAAGACTATCTTTTTCTGCCGGCAGAAGGCAATGGACCAAGCATATAATGAACTCAGATACAGCAACTCTCTGTTTACAGTGAGGGACAATGGAAATATCCAATTGTTCCAATCCATTCAAATGTGAAAACTGTAAGTCCCGTTATCAGAAACGTCTGCTGCTGATAGCAAATTTGTTCTCTAGGGGGAAAATGGATTCAGCTTAAGAACCGCTGTTAAGAGTCCAGTTCAGGTACTTGAAAGAAGAAAATTACCTGATGAAAGATCAATAATATTTCTCCTCTCCCTGAACTGAGGCTTATGTGCAGAATAAAATATTCCAGAGACTGATTCTCTGTCGCCTTGCTTCAACACAAGCTATTGGAAATGTAACTAAGCTAGGAAATCATATATTTACGATTATGTTGTGAAAATCACATTGCATTTGTGCAGGTGGGGACACAAAAAGAAAAGAAAACAGAGAAAGGCACACTCAGCGCACTGTAAAAGCAGACGAATCAGCCCAAACATGTTTCCTTGTAGTCTCAGTGCTTAAAAACAGACTTTCATACAAAATGGTAAGTATGCTAGGTTTATGCAGGAGGTGTGAAAGGGTTGTGCGCATGGATCCAGCTGAAAAGTTACTGAAATGAATAAAGCAGCAATATCCATTAAAGACCCAATGCACCACAGGAGTGGTGTTACTGAAGCATGTGACTGACCTTTCCTTTTAAAATAAAGGGATCTTACATCAAAACAGGGTCAGACTGAAATGCAAGAAGCTAAGGGGAGAGATCCTAAATATAGTTTGTGGTTTTTTCCCTTTCTTTCCCAAATGTACAGAAAAGTTTGTTCAGCTGAAAACTGACTTCTGGAGTACAGTGAAAATTTGGAGAACTTCAGGGACGTGAGATTGTGGGTAAATGATGCTGGCTTGGTTCATAAGCAGAAGACAGACATTTTTCCCTCCTATTTGTTTGCCAGCTAACTCAAATCTATCAAGTGGTGTGCACTGTGGTAGCACCAGGAGGCACATGCCAACTCCAAACTCCTGGACCGATTGTGATCTGAATTAATAATCTCATAGTTGTCTAAATAAAACCATAAAAATTAAAAGGTGAGGATAATCCGTTAGGTTAGGAAACAGACTTTCCCATGCTGAAAGGAAACATGTCTCCTGTCCTTGTACCTTTAATCCTGGACTGGTTATCAGATGGTACTGCCACATTCATTAAATCCCTTGGCTTTTTGGGGACTGAGCACCTCTCTTATACTGGATTCTAGGTCATTTTGATGTTATTCTAAATGGGACTCATTACCATCTGGTGTTAATTCTTTCACTGACATCAAACCAGCCAGATATCGCAAAACAGTTCTCGGGTCTATTTTCAGGACTCTGTCAAATTGTACAATATATAAATGTTAGATGAGATCCAGATTTATAACTACTAACTTACATGACATCCAAGCCAGCCATTTAATCACCTATCATCCAGGACTGCGTCACCCTGTAGGTACCAAAATACAGAGTGTGGTTCTCTATTTACTTAAAGGCCTGTAGGAACTTACGATCTGTTCCTTCCACAGGTTTAGGAATACCTGTTCAATGGAGACAGGCAAATCTCCTGCTCTGAAAACTCTCTTGCTATCGAGGCTGATGGGTTCCTGCACAGAGAACCTCCCAAAAGAGTTCTGCAGTTGCCAATCCACAAGTTATATCATGTCTTCTGATTGAAGCATTCACCTAGGTCTCTTTCTCCTGTCCCAAATTTGTTGAGAAGACGTGAAGGTAGAGCCAAATGAAGGCATGAAGTAAGCGTGAGTCAATTATAAGACATTAATGAACCCTGGTTTCCTTAACTAAGATCTCTATCACACAGCAAGACCCCCATCAATCTGCTCAGAGTTGGCCTTGCTCTTGAGCAGGGACTTGGACCAGATGACATCCAGAAGACCATTCCAACCAACACTATCTTGCGATTTGATGAGCTCTGCTCAGTTCACTGGACTGATGCTTTTCCCCGAAGTTATCACTCTTTTCTCAACTGCTTCAGTCCAAGGGGAATTTCCAGCCTCTGAGGGCTGTCTCTGGTCAGTCAACAGAGTTTATCAAGATGTTTGGAAAGCCCTGAAGCAATCATGCAATCTAAAAAAATAAATTTAAAGAAAATAAAATCACTGCTTCCTGATTAACTACTTTGATGTATTAATGACAAAAAAGAAAAATAAATTCAGTCATTGCTACATGGAACAGTTAAGAGAACTGGATATTTTCAGCTGCACTTGCCAAATACAAATATTCTGCTCATACATTTCATCCCATTAGCCTAACATTAGCTGGATATTTTGTGGTTGTATGCTCCTCTAAGCAACTGCATCGGACTATGGGTCTATGCTTTGTTAGACCAAAGGCATTGCCAGACCTGAGTCTTTATGCCCACCTTACAGTCCCACATGGTGGTCCTGAACACAGCTGCAGCCATTCCCAACTCAGCACGTTACCTTGACTTCGCTGTCACAAGCAACCTCCATTTCAGTTCAGCAAAATTTTGGCAAACTTTACACCCTCCATGAGACATAATTTTCTGCTGTAGAGGTGCGTCATAATCTGTGCTCCTACTTGTCACCCAGATGGGTCCTTATCACCTACTTCTCATCCATCTGCAGACACAGTGTGGCGTGATGCCATATCTCCTCTTCCTCTTCTCTCCAGCAATGAGGACACTTTTTCTTTGGTGGCTGTGGAAGAGAGCACTTAGCCAACAGCTCAAAGGAGCCTCATGCAACCAGTGTCAGCTCGTTCACAGTATGATGGTTGGATGTGCCTCTCTGACACAACATCTCCTCTATCACGCTGGCAGGACCTCATTTTTAGTTCTAAAATGCATTCCCTAGCAAACAGACTTAAAGAAAGGGGCTTTTTTACTATCTCTTGCAGAAAATACAGAATTTCTATCACCAGGGGATCTTATCTGCCCTAAAAACTTCCATAAAAGGAACTTGCTGAATCAGATGTATTCATTTGATTACTCCATACCAATCTCTTACATTAACGTATTAAATTAATGTCACTTTGGAAGTATGCTTTATTTTTATTATTTTGGAGGTTGAAAGATGTCAGCGATAACTACAAAGGAAGGTCTTTGGGACTGTATCCCTGAGAACAGAAAAGCAGCAATCCACAGCAGCAGCTTTTGAGCAATGTTACAAAATCAACTTGTCAAATGTCTGGATGTGTAGCAGGGAAACTGATGGGGAAAGAGATTTCACTCCCAACTTCTCAAGCAGTCATTATGTCATTTTATGGACTTTTTTCTTAATGGAGAGAAAAATATTGCAGAAATATTCCTCTTCCCTTCTGCCTCCCCTCCCTGGTTAGCTGCCTTTGTAAAACTCTCAGTGTTGGCGTGGTAGCTCTCCAAATGCAGTGGTTGAAAAACAGTAAGCGAAATTACTTGAAAAGAAAAAGATCAATTAATCTACCAGTCAAATCACCTACTCTCTCCCTCATGGACCAAAATAGAATCAATCTTTAAAACAGACATTCCAGTAATTTATGAACTCCCCTTTTAATATCAAAGACAGCACGTCTTCAATTCCCCTTGGCTCACATTTCCAAGCTGAGGCTTGTCCAAAATTTCATCTGTTCAGCTACACCTACCCGTCCTCACCATTAGGCTTTAGTCCAAGCTGTAAGAGTCACTACCTCTATGTAGTTGGGAATTAGCCATCACAAAACAGTGATACAGTGCTAAGAGAAGTCCATAATTTTATTATTAAAGCAGACTGAAATATCATGTTATGTTTCCTGTGTCACACTAAGAGCCCTGTTAGTCATTTAAGTCAAAACAACTCCTTTACTATTCCCCAACCAGCCTGGTACTGTCCAGCACAGTAAATTAGAGATTATAAAAAGTTTACCAGAGTTTAGACAACGGTCTTTGTTAAGGAGAGCCCAACAGCACAGTAACAGCTGTCAGGAACTCTTTAGAAAATGTGTTTGCAGATGGGAATGTTGGGGGAAATTCAAGGTATTTCAGGTCACTGTTAAAAACCCAGAGCATCTTAGTGTCCCTCTGAAACCACACAGATGTTAAGTAATAATAATAAAAAAGTAATAAAACTGTGGGTTCAGGAGAAAGCACTGACCATAACAAAACCTCTTTCATAGATGTTGGCTTTTTCCATGTTCCCTATTCAACAAAATCAATTTCTTGTGTTAAAGAAAATAACTGTTCCTTACCTGCAGGACAAGATGAAATTTAACACTGTGATTGTACTAGCTGATATAAGTATTCCTTCAGATGTTGATTAGAGGAACAGAAAGATTTTTGAAAAGCATGAGGAAATAGCCTTAAAAAGGAGATGGTTTTGTACCCTGCATTTTCTGCTGGTCTCTTCTTTATACAAAGATCAAAAAACTCAGGTCACCAAAACCTACTACTTTCCAGCCACACATCCAGCTGTTTCACATCGGATGTCCCTTTCTACACTCTTTTTTTGTTTTCTATTTCATGATGGACCCCAAGGACAAGCTTTCCTCTGCACTGATATCACTGGCCAGGTGTACACTGATCCCACAGACAGCAAGGCATTTGTTTTTCCTTTTAAAATACTATTTTTAAAAATGCATTAATGAGCCAGGTTGCTTCTGTGTTATCATTTTGGCTTCTTCTCTGCCTCAGTTCCCCATTCTGTTATACACAGAACTAATTTCTGCTTCTTTTCTCTTATTTTGTGTACCTTGTCTATTGGGACTGGAGCATCACACAGTACAGCAAAATGATGCTCTCATTTGGGCTCTCACTGCAATACAAATACTAGCAAACAATATCGAAATCTCATTTCAGGACCAAGATGTAATTGGGGCTGAACTTACCTCCGGTCTTACACTGACGTAATTCCATTAGCTTTAATGGAATTACTCTCGATTTGCACTGGTGTCTTGAATTGAGGTTTTGCTTTTCAGGATTTATACATTTTGTTTTCCTACCATTAAAACAAGAAGCGAGCCAAAGTCACTTCCAAGTCATTTTTTTCCCCAATAAATTCGAGCATTATTTTAGTTTATCTGCGTGACCTCCACTTGCTCTTGTACATCAGTCATCTAATTATTCACGGTTCCTGCAGGACGCTGCATTCCATTATCTTCTATTTATAATCCAAGATGTCTGAGAACAAAAGGGGGCAGGGTTCTCCAGTATATGCCCTTCTGGCCTTGTTACAATTTTTCTTACTCGTTTCCAGGTGCTCTCTGCATACAGCCTCTCCTTTAACCTCCTGAAATTTGTGTTCTATATTTTAATTACAGCTTCCCATGACCCACCTTGTAGCTATTAAAAGGAAGATTCAAAGAGGCACCACAGAATATTTGTGGCTTAGCAGAAACATAAAGAGCCATTTTATATCATCCAGTGTAGTTCAGTTCATGTGGGAAACCATAACTGGTGATCTGATGGGTCATCACAAAACAAGAGGTGGGAGATGGGCTTCTACTTCAGTCCGCTAGTGCAAACCATTATCTAACCCTCACTCTGTAAATAATACTAAATTATTTACTTCCTGGCGATATAGTGGTGGATTAATTTTGTAAATTAAAAAGAAAGGGGAAGGATAAAATAAAGAACTGAGCATGCCTGGATACAGTCACCAAAACGGAATAATCCAATCAAATACAGGCAACTATATGTCATGGAAGTGTCTATTTCTCTTGGTTGACTAAAGAGCATTTACGTGCGACCAGCTCAGTGAAAACATCTCTGCTGAAACGTGTGAATCCCTCCCAGTGGGAGAGGAGATCTGCTCACCTCCAGCATCTGTCCACCTTCACATGGTTGGAACATTTCCGTCTATTCTGTGACCATCTCCTTAGAAAAAACAGTTCAAAAGCCTTTCAGATACTTGCTCAACCTCTCTTTCATTTCACAAGTGGAGTCAAGTGTAGCTAACCAAAGCCTCAGTGGCTAGTTTCCCTGGTTAAGCACACTCGAGACTATTTTTTTAATTGCATTTTTTTGCTTTAATTTTTTTGGTGTCTCTTCTTATCACTCCTCTCTCTGCTAGATTTAAGAGCTCTTTAGATGCTACTACTTTCCCCCTCGAAGGTGCTTGTACTCTGTAATCAAGTCACTTCTCAGCCTCATTTCTGATAAACAAAACAGACTGCGCTACAAGGCTCACTGAGAAACACCTTTTTTTTCTTTCTTTTGTTTCCTTTGGGTCCTTTTTTACAGTTTCACCAAAATCCTTTATAATTGTGAACACTGAAAGTATTCCACTCTGCTCTTGTGCACAATTCTTTAGTTACAGAGAGACAAAAAAATCATCTTTGCGCTCCAAACTCACTAGTTAAATGTTTATAGACATGTGAATGCCGTCCTTGGGAATTCCCACTGAGTTCCTTGACCCACATCAGCTCACTGCTTTGCAACATGCATCCCTGTTTTCTCACTTTCTCTTAGCAATAACTTTGTGTTTGGCTACACAGAAACGTGCTGCTAGGAAGGGCTCAGCCTAACACCGTGTACAGCTCCTCCAGCCTCCTCAGTAGCTTCACTGATCTTCGTGCCAGCTCTGAATTTTAGTAGAAATATTTTTACAGGCACTTAGTGCTGACTAGTGGAATCCCTTATTAGGATCAGGCCTGATAGCAAACACAGAGAAAATCCATTGGAAATGCTCAGTTTTGATTCCCGTTAACTTTGCAGAGAGCTGTCACAGTCCTTATCCTGCCTTTCAAACGCAGTAGACCGTGGAGGAAAATTCCTCTTGGGTGTATGTGTCTGTGCGTGTACTGGGGGAGGAGAGGCAGAGGGATTTGGGAAATACAGATGATGTTTTTAGGTGACAAGGGAGCATTTAGTTCTTCAACAGAGTGAGACCTGGGCATTTATCATTCTCCCTTGAGTCCCCTCTTCCATGAAAAGGGCAGCAGGCTGTATAACCCAGAGGAGACACAGTATACGCCAGCCAGATCCCAGCCTGGACAACTAGGCAATGTATGGCAGCAATGCCTCCCGTGTGGTCTATATATAACCAGATGGACCCTTGATAAGACCCTCACCCAGCCTCACAGCACTCTCCATCAATGAAGTTCATCTGGGTTTCCCAGCGGGACTTAAGGAGGGAAAAGACGCGATGTTAAGAGAAGAAAATGCGGAGGAAGCCCTTTTGCTGGCAGGCTTCAGCACATATGAGCAGTCACGTACCTGCCAGTACTGAAAGAAATACTCAGTGCAAACCTTTCCTAACTGCTCTTTGAAAGAGAAAACCCTCGATTCATTTGGATTAAAAAAAAAAACAAAACAAAATAAGACAAACAAAAAACAAACCCAACAACTTCCCTGAATTTCAGCCCTGAACAATACAATTACTTACAAATTACTTACTTATAATTGCATTTATGAACAAGGACCACGAAATTCAGTTAAGAGATAATTCTCCCTGGATATGAGAGGAATACACCAGAACACTATGCTTGTCGGACAAGCCATACCGGACTGCTGATATATAATGCACCACAAGGGACAAACGCCCTCCCAGCCCCTAAATGACTCTTCCCAGGTGTGTGGGTGGCTGAACATCCTCCGCGAGTGCTCAGCTTCACAGAAGTCATCTTCTGCCTCCAACGGTGTCAGGGACTTGACACCTCGGTAGCACATCTTTACCTGCAGCAGGCAGGCAGGAATGTATGGCACTTTGTCCCCTCCACACACGAGTATCATTCCTGGGACTAATGAGATAAGTGGAAATGTCTGCTATTGGCAGCAACAGGACATGCGGAAACAACACATCTCTTTGTGCACAACACACTGGTAAAAAGCACTATTATTATGGACCACCAGCCTAACCCACAGATACAGCTTAATTAAAGGAATTTAAGAGTCTTAATTAACGTTACTCAAAACCTTAGGTATTAAAATCCATTTGCAGAACAACAAGCGGTGAAAATTCTTCATTTATTCTGTGTTTCTTGCTAAATGTTTCTAAGCTTAGCTTCCTATCAGCTGAGAGCATCAATCCTTGCCAACTTTGCTATGTTTCTTCACCAACCTTAGCCTAAATTGGAGTGACCTGCCAAAAAAAACCCCAAACCTTCAATGTGCATGTTTCCCTGGATTCTGCAGGGAAAGGGAAAGGTTTTCCTCATTCTGCCTATTGAAAAGAAATTGTTTTAAGAGTTGGTATGCTGCTGATGCAATCCTGTTTCTTTAGAAGGAACATGCACAAAGACCTGTTCGTCAAGTGCAATAAGATGAGAAAAAAAAAACCAACACAACCAGCCACACTAAACCCGCCATCGGTTTCTTTTCAAGCTGCCTCTCTGGCAAGCTCTGTGGCCTAAAGCCTCCTGTCCATCTGAGTGCTTTCAGGGCCACCCCTCCAGTTGCTTTTCTTTTGCATTCTGCAGGGTGAGAGCTTTTATCATCTGCATAATGGAGCTTAACCGTTCCTTCTGGTTAGCCAGAAGAAAAGGCAGCCGGCATACCCGTCAGCTTTGGGAAAGGGAGGTTATCACTGAGCAGTTACGCTTATGGGAGCCAGCCAGCAGATTTCTAAATACTTTAGAAAATAAAGAGTATTACCCCTGAAACCCTTGCTGGCTCTTTGTTGCTGCAATTACTGACTGCAGAAATAAAGGTGCTGCTAATGCTGGGGTAAAGTGTGATTCCACTTCTCATTGACTTCACATTTCTGCGTTGTCTTTTTTTTTTAATGTTCTCCCTTATGCAAGACCTTGAGTATTTATTTTGACAGCTTACATTATTCAGCAAGCAATTAAACTTTCAAATGTATTGTGTTCTCATAGCTTAAAATAGCTTTGGCAACATCAGTAGGGTTTCTCAATCCCCCACAGAATGAAGATAAAGAACATCTCTGTTGGATTTTTTTTGCAGGTTGCTTTTTTTAAGCAAATACAGTATTTTAGAGAGTCTTCATGTTTTGATGTCCTTACACAAACCAAGCAACTACTACCCGTGGAATTTCCCAAAAAGTTAAAATGGCAGCAGGTAAACAGAATATGATATAGGATAATGGAAGAAAACAGGAGGAGCCTGATGAACAAACTAGACTGACCAACTCCACAAGTTCGTCTCGTTCATGGCACTACCTGTCCCCTGCACACTCCTGTGGAAGGTCACCAGTGGTGGGAGAGAGAAAAGGATCTCCAGGATTCAGTTAAAAGACAGAATTAAACTAATTGTGTTCATGCTAAAAAGCCACGTGATGAACCTCAACAACGGCAAAAATATTTTCCTTTGCCAGCTTTGACCCCAGCATGGGACAAAGGAGACAGGGCAATAATGTCTCCAGCAGCCACTGCTTGGAATTGAACATAAAACAGAGCCCTGAACCTCTTCTGAACTGTCCCCAATCAACACCTTTGTTTGAAGAAGTTCTTTTCAAGAACACAAGAAAATATAAGCTACCAAACCTGAAAGCTTGCAGTTCCTCCACATTTCCAAATACAACTCCAAGGTTGTTTTCCTTCTTTTACCGCCTCCCTAAACCTCCAAGCTTTGCTAGCTGCAAAATGAGCTCTTGTGTCATCTACTCTTCTTTTTATGCTGGCAATCACCACCCACGTAATGCCACCTCTGCTCACTGCTGGGGCCAGGTGTGCGGATGCACATTAGTGCTAATGTTACTGACCTGTTAATCCACAGAGAGAGCCTTTAGCCAGCAATTTGCTGTTCAATTCGAGGACAATGTTGAGGTTACTAATTTGCTTCTCCCATCAGATGGTGCTTAAGGAGAGTTAGGACAGCTTTTAGACATTCCTGCTAACTTTTAAATGAGATGGAAAGCATCAGGACAAGTCCTATACCAGAAGCTTTGGGTTTGTTTTCAGCTCCCCAAGGGAAGGGAAGGGAATGGCAAAGGGAAGGAGGAATGCAAAGTGCTGCATGAGATTCACATGATGATATCCTATGGTTACTATTATTTCTTCTACCAGTTAATGTCCCGGTGACGTTAGACTGAGCAACTCATACCTGGGAGTGCGCTGTAACTGGTTATTATACTTGTCACCACTCCCTGTAAACACACCTTAGCTGTCTCTGCTCAATAGAGCAAGGATTAGCTGTTATTTTTTCCCTCTGCCATTTAACATGAGACAATCTCCTTTCCTCCCTCAGGTAATCTATGCCCCCCAGTAATTTATTGTCCTACTCCTCCTCTTGGTTTCAACCACCCAGTCCAAGAGAAGAGAGGCACACAATAGTTCAGTTGACAGACTTAAAATCTAAAACTTGCCTTAGATTTTCCACCGTATAAGTTACATGTCATATGAAGGATGTATTTGCAGAGCACTTTGAAAGCAAAGGTTTCCTAAAGGGATCTTCTGCTGCCCCAGCAGCACTGCAATACAGTCCCACCCAGGAAACACAACAGCCCCAACCACTTGCAGAAAAATGAGTTTTTTCTCCTAGAATACCCGGGAAAATCTCCCTCCTTTCCCAAGGTAACAAGTAGTAATTTGCTGTAGTTTTGATGGTCTGAGAACATATGCAAGACAACATTTTTAGGCGGAGGTAATATTTTTTATCAAAACGAGTGGTAGAGCTGGATGAAGCTTTAGGCCTACAAGAGAGTTCTTGTACATCTGAAGAAAGCTCATCTATTTTTCCAGCTCTAACACTTGTTCTAATAAAAGATGCCAATTCTACGTACGAGCCCAATGAAAGCAACATGAGCTCTTTAATACCCAGCCTGTGCTAGACCAGGTCCTGCTGAACCACACAGTACTGAAATACTTGCCTTTACAAGGCAAAGCCTAAGCTTGGTCTGCTACCACAGTCCTCCTTCTCCTCATTTTATACCCCCACACACTCAGCACAAAGTACCACTTTTCTGACTTGTTTTGCAAATCCAGCATTAAGGCTGCTAACACATACAGCTTCATAACTATTTTTTTCCTTTCCGTTAATACAAGAAAACGAAGGTAAAAAGAAAAGCCATCTCTAATTTGAGGCTCTGCAGAGGAAGCTCATTTGCAAAACTGGCAGGTTCCCCTCACTGCCTTCTCCTCTGTTCAATCTGCGCAGGAGGTGGCAAGGCAAGGAGCGTGGACATCGACACAACTCAGCCGTGCATGAAGGGGAAGAAGGGGCATGGTGTGCTAAGGACCTCAAATTTGGTCTCTGAAAGGCAGCCAAGGCCACAAAAACTTGGCGTTTCGGATGAGCCACGAAATTTATGTCCGCCCATGGTGGCATGTCACAACCTTCGAGGAAGTGAAAGGTGGTGGGAGATGTTGGATGAGGGAGCATGGAAATGTCTAGTTCCTCAGGCAGGCATCGTTGGTTGCTTCAGCCCTGTTGATTTTTCTTTGCTGTATTCACCACTCTGAACACATTAAAGCCTCAGCACCACCTCTCAAATCAAACAAGCTGTATTCCATGAAGAGCTGCATTCAGCCAACAGGGTTTGTTTCAGGTGCAACTCAACATTCACATGGCTGGAGCTGGCTTTTATCAATCCGTGATTTCAGTAAGAGACATTTCTTCACGGAAAAAGCCACAGTGACTAATTGGGTGGCAGAAGTGTCCCTCTTCCCTCCTTTTCAGAGATCAATGCCATCCTATTTGTCTTTTGTGAATACACACCAGGGCTTTCAATGCAGCATTGCATTAGCTCACACTTTGCTTTCAAGTAGCCCCTGGAGAAGAAAAGCCTTCTCCTCCCATATCCCTCAAAGACTGGATCATGGAGGTTAGTCGTCACAAACCCGTTTGCATCCCAAAGTGATTGATCGCCACCCGGACTGTCCTCAGACGAGTAATGAGCCACAAGCATTAGTCTAATGTATGTGACAAAGAAAGTTTAATTAACAAATTATATTTTTATATGAAATTTAAAATTCAGTGTGTGCAGATGATTATACAGTTTGAATACCACGCTGCCAGGCAGAGAAAGACAAAATGTTTTAACTCCCATTAGTTTAATAACTTCCTAATAGTTTAATTCAGTGCCAGGGCAATCAAAAGTCCCAGGGGAGGACACTGAAAGATCCTTTGGAGTAAATGAAGAAATATAGGAGGAATTGAAAGAAGCATCAAAAAAATGAAGGAAAATCCAGAAGACTCCCAGAAAGAAAAAAAAACCAAAACAACACCACAACAAAAACCTCTCCAAACAAGTAACAGCTGGTGGTGACAGCAGAGAGGCCAAGGATAGCCTCTTCCTTTTCTTTGGGGGGGGGGGGGGGGGGGGGGGCTATTTTGGAGATGCAAAGGAGTCAGATGTTGAATTAAAACAGGGATGAATGAGAAGCTGTGTGTGAGAGGGAAAAACAGTTTATTGCCCAAATCTCAAATATCACCATCAATCATCTCCATCATCTTTTGTCTACTTGCCATTTCCAAAAGCAAAAGCAAAACCCAGTGGGGGAAGGTGGGACAAAACACACAAAAGCACAAAGCTGAATCCACAACAAAAGGGTGGGGATAAACCAGAATAAATCTGTATTACTGTGAGTTGCACATGACAACCTTTCCAAGTATGCTTTAATTATTCCACCTTCAAGCAGCTTGTACCCAAGGCTCATCATATGCATCATTAAAACTTTACAAAAGTCCTCTAAATGTCATCATTGTCCCCATCTATGCCTAAGAAAAAAACGGCCAAACCATTTTAAAACCCACCCTACCCACATCATCTAGGTAAATCTGGAGCAAAATTTGTCATCGAAACCAACACAACCCATGCACCTCTTCAGGTGCTTCAACAACCGTCCCAATGCTCATTCACACATTGTGAGAATTTTAACAAGGGTTAGATAGCAGAGTGATGAGAAATATAAACTTATTCAGGACGACTGGATAGATTTGCAAAGATTAAAGTTAAAAGTGCCAAATAATCTCTAATCACTCACAAAATTCTGGCTGCAACTTCACTTGCATACCTCAGACAAGACTGATCAGTATAACCCTTTGGTCAAAAAAATCTTTTATTAAGGTGGCCTCATCAAATTCCGTGTGACAGAACTTCTCTGCAACATAGTCGTCCATGTGCATGGGCAACAGAGATGAGACCTCATAGGAAAATAGCAGTATTTGATACTTTATCTTAGAATCATGGAATGATTTAGTTTGGATGGGACCACCGGTGGTCATTTGGTCAAGCTCTCAGCTTGACATAAGGCCAGCTTCAAAGATGCACAAAGTTCTTCAGGGCTTTGCAACCATCTCTATGCATCATTCACAAGAGCAGATGGGGCTGGCTGCTAAACTACAAGCAGCTATCGATTACCCTGGTGCAACGCATTCGTGAAGACCTGGCTCTCATGCAGGAAAATCAGCACACAGCATCCATCTCCTGCCCTCTCTTCTCCCTCCCCACTTTCTTCCCCCCCTCTGCCTTCATGCCACCTTCTAGTCGCATGGTTTAAACGACCAAAATATAAATGGAACACAGGTAAGTCAAGTCCGAGCTAGGCTTTGTAAGCACAAGTATACACCGAGGTTTATATCTCATCTTTACTTCATCACATTTCCAGCCTTAATTAAACAACGCAAGATCTCAACACTTTCTCTCTAGTGCATGCCCTTCTTTTTGTTCAGAGATACATACATGTGCCAATATTACTTACACCCACTTGAAGAGGAAAAGGTTTTGACAATAAAGGAATTTATAGAAGACTTTTTCATTGCTTATGCCACATGTTGAATAGCAAGTACCATTTGCTTCTTGCCCTCAGATTTAATGAATAACTCTGGAAAAAGGGGATACACTCCAGATATGTCAACAGGGTTACACCTTCGAAGAACTATAATGCCTGGTTCTCAGACGACATTTCTAATTAGGGACATATTGGTCACTCGGAGTCATTCATTCATTTGAAAATCAGTTCCCAGATCTGGAAGGACTGGGCATAACACAGTCTCATTTATTGTACTGACCCTAACTCTTAACACAGTCTCAAAATTAGCCTCAATCCTGTTTTCTGGGATAATCTTGGTTATTGTAATTTGCCTACCAGCTATGAAGAAACAGGTCACATTTTTTTATTAGTCACGCCAATATTTGTTGTTTCTGCTTGCAGGTCTGACTAGAAGGGTAGTCAGTAAATATGATTTTGCCATTATTTAGTAAAAAGCCCTAGGCTTTGGCCTGACCTGGCAGTGCAGGGTCTCAAGGACTTGTCTGAGCTTCTCTTGACCTGAGCTCATCTGGGCTTATTTTAGCTGCAATAACAATTGTCTGCACAATTGCCACTGCCCATATTTGTTCTAGTTTAGCACCATTTTATAGTACTAACAAGTAGCTATTCTGTCTATGACTCTAGAGCAAAACGAGGTGGGGATGAGTGCAAACATGAGATGGTACCAAAAATCCTAGTCTGTAAACACAACTCATCATGGTTCGTCAATGGTCCTGACAGCAGTGCTACCTTGTGAACCACGTAAATACAACTTTAGAGAGACAAAAGAGAACAGAAAACCTGAATAACTGGGAACCAACAAGACAAAAGTACAGGTAATAACAATTATAACTATTATTAATGAACCTTTCTGTAGTAATTAGGTAACTTGGACAATCAGACTGTTAAAACATTAATTGGACTAACAATAAAACCATATAAATGGTGTGCTCCCTTTTGCCCCAACAAGGTTTTGCGGGAATAACAAAATGCACAATGTGATGGTGTTGCAAGGTTGGGGTCTCTGGAAGATGCCAGGGACACATTGCCATACAAACTGATGGGCTCGATATATTCTGCTACATCCTTCAGTCCCCAGACTACTGCTATAGTGCTGACCTGAGAGACACAGCCCTGTTTTGAAACTGAAATACTGATTCTGACAGTGACTAAAATACCTCCCAGCAATCTTTCTCATTCTTATTACAATTACAACTGCTTCTAGCACAGCTGCTGTCCCAATGAAGTAAACATTGTAGGAGTTTTACATACCTTATTTTGATATTCAAAGGACTGCTGACTAAAACCGTAATAAATACCAGGATCTTGGACATCACCACAATGAAGGCAGGATAGAGATAAATTTAGGTATGTGCCAAAACCAAATGCTCAGGCCACGATGAATTATTTTAGGCTTGGAACTTCACTTGCAATATTTCACCCAGAAACACTGGCCTTAGCCAAGGACTCAAGTCAAAGACCAAATTTAAGCCCAGCTACTTCACCAGGCTGAAGGGTAGACCCAATCCTTTTTTTTATAGAACATTTGTTGCTGAGTTGTTATATAATTTATCTCAATTTTAACGTTCTTTGGTTGTTTTTTTTTAAAAGATACATTTACACAACAAACTATTTGTCAATAACAGAGTTTTTTATCTGAGGAATAGCAGAGACCCGTGACGGGGCAGGGACTGCAGCCATACAGGCTTTTTACTGTGCACATTTTCAAACTAGTCAGGTTATTTATCAAAGCAAACAAATAAATAAAGTCCGAAAATAAACAAGCAAATAAATGACAGCAGGCCTTTTTTAGGGTGTTTAAATCAGGCATCGCCTAATTACGACATTAAGGAGTGCTGCACACCCACCATGCACATCGCTGCTGGAGTGTATAGCTACATGCACTGAAATCCCTCCTGCAGCATCTCTGCCCGTGCAAAGTCTGGCAGAACAGGGCAAAAGAGGCTTTTAGCTAACTTACAATAATGTTGCTGAAAGAACAGTAATGCTTCCTAGTCAGAAGGCAAAGAGCGCAAATCCGGAGGTTGGGAATGAGCAGAGGGAGGGACACTGGGTTTCACATATCCTCCTTTACCCATGCATTCCTGTTTTCCCCTTAAAAAGGTGCTTGGAGAGTGAATGGCTAAAATAACGTGGACCACTGAACCTGCATCTTTAAAAAGGGAGGTTTCAACATCATCTAAAAGCTTAAAGGCAGAATCAGTGTTGGTGTCACGTGCTTTGTTAGGGGCATGGGGTGGTCAGGGCTCCTCTGTTTCTCTCCCTGAAAATTCAAGAGCAAAAAGGAAGGTGGTGACACACCGAATTAGTCATTTTGCACCGCAGCATTTTTAAGACATTGTTAAAAATTGTTTAATAATAAAATAATTTTGGAATATACACAAAAATGCAGTGAAGAATAAGGTTAAAAGATTTCAGAGAGGAACTGCTTTACTGCCTTCAAGTACCATAGACGTACAGAACATTTTTTTTTCTTAACACTTCTCCCCTGAATAAAATGGGGGTTGGAATGGCCTTGAGGCCAGTCTGCAGGCTTCATAGGTAGTCAGAAAGGATTGCATGGTTTTTTGTTTGTTTGTCCTT
This sequence comes from Haliaeetus albicilla, assembly GCF_947461875.1. Lineage (NCBI taxonomy): Eukaryota > Metazoa > Chordata > Aves > Accipitriformes > Accipitridae > Haliaeetus > Haliaeetus albicilla. The sequence goes on from NC_091485.1 coordinate 74,532,172, forward strand.
ATTCTCACCAATCTAGATTTCAGAAGTCAGAGTTAAATGTTCTACAATATACACAGCTCAGACTCTGCAGCCATGTGTTAACAGCCCAAAACTGAAGGGAAAATGATTAAAAAAAGGATTAAAAATAATCTGTTCGTTGTTGTTTCCCATATTGAGTAATCACAGCTGTGACAAGCAAATTGGATTAAAAATTACTCCACTCCTAAAATAAACCCACCAAACAAACCCACAAAAAAACCCTAACCCACAACTGAAGAAAAATGCAACTCATTACAGATAGCGTACACTTTTCCCAAGCCCTCTGACATTTATAGACTGCGCAGCACCCCTTTAAATACAGAACCACCTTACTAATCTATACAAACGGCCACATACAAATCCCTGACAAACCCCAGGTGAACAGACACCTACTTCTATGCATATGCTTTGATCAGATCTTAAAGCTTATTTAAGTGAACCATTTATAAAACTAGTCATCAGTGGTGACAGGGAACTAATGTACCTATGAAATCGGCATTTAATTAAGAAATCCGTAAGACGTGACTATATTAAATCTTTGGGTCAGAAAACCATCAAAAAAAAGTGCGCAAGAAAATAAAGCAAATTCACAACTATAATAAATAACGATGCAAATGATAAGGCAGGTAGATCACAGCGCAGATGTGCTACTGCATCCACCAAGGTGGAAAGTATTGAGCTATAAAAGCTATGCAGTCATATTTGCGTAAGGCAAGAAAGTTCATGAAGAAAGGCAGCAATTTTCATTAAGCCAACTGAGGGAGAGGGAAGAAGGGCATGAAAAAAAGCAACCATGAATGCTTATGGGTACGTATGAAAGGATGGAGTCAGCTTTCTGTGTTTTATTCAGCTTTATTATGTATAGCATTCTTTTGAAGTCAATCCTGCTCCTCAGTTCACCCAAGAATTATTCAAAGTTTGTGTTTTCTAGGCATCTTTGCAATTTTACAATCATCTTACACTGTGCCAAGGGTAGTTTAAAATGTAATATGAGGTTCTTTACTTACATTATTTATTTTTCCTGGTTGCTCTGAACAGTGTTTTGTTCTTGCTTAGGCAAACTTTGATTTCAGCTAGAAACTCTATTCCTCCATGAGAACAGGAGGCGATGGGGAAAACACTGAGCCGTTCACACGCTCGTCATAAATCTCTCCTCTCTCACAATAAACAGTCCATCATGTTCCAGCTCCCCCTCATGCTGATGATTTTCCCACTCTAGAAATGCCAGATTTAATGCCTCCTTCAGCTCCTACTCCCCTTTTTGTGCCTCCATACGCACCATCATTTATGAATAAAATGCTGCCTGTATCATCATTTATTAAGCTACCACATTTTCCTGATAGGTTCAACAGCTCATACTAATGTTAATAAGACACTGCCTGTACAGAGAAACCTCAGAGAGGAATGTCACATCAGAAACTGTGGAGCCTCTCATGGGACACTCAAGTGAAGTCTCCTTTCTAGGGCAATATTCACATATAAGGCACCACAGAGGTGGTAAGTTTGCCTGCTTATATTCTTTCTCTTCCCATTTTCTTTTTGCAAGGGGTGGGGAGAGCAAGTTGCCATACCCTAATGGTATTTGGGTGTATTCTGGCTCCCCTTGAGCTCCATCTGACTCCATAAGTACTCCTACTCAGGTGTTAATCAACACACAAAGCAGCAGATTTGGCCGCGACCCAGCAAGGACCACTTCTGGTGACCAATTCAGAGCATCCTGCATTACACAACAGAAGAACCAGCTCTTTGGGCCACATCTTTATTCTCGTAGCTTTTTTCTTTAACCCTAATCAGCACTGAATGATTTCTTAATGTTTTAGAAAAAGTAAGTTAGGGCTGAGCCAACAAAGACTTATGTCTTGAACTGGACCACCCTCCCCCCCCCAAAAAAAAATCTAAGAAAAAGATCAATTTGAAGACAGTCTAAGACAAAATTCCCCAGAAGCAGCAAACCTCTGAACAATAGGACTACACTCACTACTCCATGCAATTACACAGCAATAAATCACTTCGCTCAGGAGTACTTGTCGTTCACCTCAAGTCCTGCAAAATACCAAGGGAGGAGACTAGAGAGGCAGGCCACCAAGGTACACTTTTCAGTACCGCTACCCATCTGTACAGGAATAATCTCCTTTTGCTGAGCAGGCACAGCAGCTCATGCATAAACCAGATCTTCCCAGCACTCTCTATCTTGCAGCCCCCGCTGAATGCAGCGAGGGAAGCAGGTGCATATATGGTTTTAAGTATATTATTTGGATAGGTAGATTGGAAAAATTGCTCAGACCAGTCTAGGGAAAATGTACTTTGTCTGAAAAGGAAATCTGGACAACTGCAGTAAGAGATGCTCTGGCTTTCTAAGAGATGCACAATCATTCTGTGATCTAGCAGCTGGATTAACGAATATCTTCACAAGCAAATATAACATGGTTTGCTTTTAGCAGGATATAAGCATCACTGACAAGCAAGAGCATCTCTTTTCTCCTCTTTATCCATCATCTTGCCAGTTGACAAGTGTGAGAAGAGTACCGTACATACTCATTTCATTTCTAAACCACAAAGAAAAAAGACAGGGTCAGCAGTCTTGAATGAGGGAAGATCCCAACACTAAAATATTCAACATTTAATGAATTTTACACATTTGAAAAGGAAGAGGAGGTGTATAACTCTATGACTGTATATCCTGCTTATCCACATAGAGCGATCTCTGCTCTTATTCTTATCTATGTTACCTGTATGTTGCAACACAGAGCAGGAGGAAACCTTCTCAGTGGCAGCAGAAACTATTGCAGCAGGATCAGGCACTGTAATAGCTCCACTGGCTGCAAAACTGTGTCCCTTAAATGACAGCTGCTGAATGGGGGTTTAGATAAATAAAAACCCAAAATTCCAATATTTTTGCGTTTCATCTCCTTCTATGCCTCAATTCATGTGTCTGTCTGGCAGACAGATACTTCTCACGCCGACACACAAGACATTTGGAAACGCAACACCAAATGATTATTATATATAGCTAATAAAGTGTTTTACATATTTATGTAAGGGTGTCTACACAGTGTACATAGGCACATACACATATACACTTACATACACAATTTATCTATAGTTATGTACTTGGAAAAAATCAGCTGAACGCTAAAATAATGCTTGTTGGTTACTCTGCTTGAGCAGAAAGAAACTGAGCCCCAGTGGCTTCATAAAAATTAGGATGAAATATAGCAGACATTTCCTTGGCTGTGACTAATACGCACTAAACAGCATATATGACGTGTACTTGAAGCACTGCTCTCTAAGGCTATGGCTCTATGGGTGTGACTGGGATTAGTGGGTGGCAACATTATACCCCATCTCCCAAATTCTCCTGGCTCAGTGTGCAAGTAATCTTAGATTTGGGAAGGGATATGATCCAAAAGCCCACAGCTGCCTATACAGAAGAAACCACAGTGGGAAGAGCTGTATTATAGGAAACAGGTGGGTTTGGCCATGACTTTTGCTTAAAGTCAGTTGGCAAAACCTGGCATTAAGCTGCCTCACATGCCAGCCCCCCATCCAAAGCACCTTGGATATGTGAAAACACAAGACAAATATTGCTCTACATCTTTTGGCTTGGCTCTCCTCCCATAGCCATGAGCCATGTGATGTTTCCTACAAGGCAGGATAAGGAAAAGCCACAGTCCTGAAGTCCAACACCTCCACTCAAAGCATACATCCATCCCTTGTTTTGCCAGAGGTAGAATGGGCAGAAGCATCCTGACTCTTCTCAGAGGCTGTGCTCCTCTTGTGTTGGGTGACACGTGCCCAGTCTGATGTCCAAAAGTGTTTCGAGTGCTGCAACCCAACTGCTCTTCCCAAGAGCATCAGCAGCAAACTGCAGAGACCAGCTTCCCATTAATCCCATTGTCAAGCCATTTGTCAAACGTTTTGCTGTTTAAACAAAGCCTGGCAGGTCAGGAGGTACATGCACAGCCGACAGCTTTTAGAAGAGCATCTTCCAAGTTTTCTCCTTTTTCTTTTTTCATTTCCTTATGACCCCATTTTCCCTCCCTCATCTTCCTCCCCTATGTAGAAAACTGCTATGGCACGCAAAATGCCAGAGGCAGCAGTGCTCTTGCCGTAAAAACAGATGCTTTTTTAATTGTCCATCTCTCAGGCATAATTGGTTGAACGAAGACGCACATAAAATAGACTGCAGCACACGTGTCAAGGGAGGGAGCTTTCCTCGGCTCGTACAAGAGGAAAAAAAAAATCTCCCTCTACCAGCCTGAGAAATGCAATAATTTAGCTGGATCTACTCAAATTCACTTTTCAGTGTGATAATTTGCACGGTCTGGTCCTGTAATGTAGTAACCTTTACCCTGTGCCCCAGCTTTCTCTTTTTACGGCTTGTTAACAGCATGGTCACTCAGGCATAGCCAAGAAAAAGAAGAGCCACATACAGAGCTACGGGACGGCTGTCACCCGTGGTATGGGAACACCTGGGCAAAATGCACAGGCATCTACTCACCTACTTAAAATTAACATTTCTTGTCCTACTCCAGTCATATCTATACAGGAAAAAAAAGGTTATTCCTTTTCTGGTCATTTCCTCATTGCCAGAAATCTTTTCTCTTGTCACCCCAGTCAACTCTAGTTTTAGCCAGGATGCAAACACCCTGTGCTTCCAGCTCTTTGTGGAATCATACTCAATAAAAAAGATTAACAACAAGAATGCTGGTAAAAAAGGATAAGAAAAAAAAATAAAAAAAAAAAAGAAAAAAATGTGGCTTCTTTTTAATTAAACTCGGTTTGCTATTTGACTGAACCTTTCATACAAGAGTGCTTCCCAACTTTGTGATTAATTTACTGTAAAACCTTAAAAATTCAGGAGGCTTATTTTATCCATCTGCAAAATGGAGAAATAAAACTAGGACCTAGATTTTCAGCATTTCTACCGAGTCTTTTAAAATGCCTGTTGCTATAGTACTGTGAAATCTTTTTACAAATGAGTCTGAAATATTATCAGCATTCCAAGAGGTAATTACAAAGGAAAAAAAAATAAATCTCTATTTTTTCCTGTGTCCTTTATAACCTTTAAACCTAGATTTGTAATTGAAGTGCAAACTGACCTTTATAAACTGTAGAGCATCACTAAAATACATTATTCTACAGGGCTTGGGGGAATTTGCCATGCTCAGAAATTCAATAATCTTACTTTCTTTCATTTATGTTCTCAGACAATGTGACATAGCTGGATATTCCCTCTACTCCAGACGCAAATCAAGCAGGAGAGGTTGAGGAGCTTTATCAACAGTATAATCTAAATCTCCTGTCAACTTGCTGCTGTAACCTGCTTTTTGGCAAATAACTCAGCTGTTTTGCCCACCCTCTCAAACATCTCAGCAGCTAATACTAACCCATGTTAAATCCCATTTGCAATCTGCTAGCTCAGACGGTTAAATGGTCTATGTACAGAAATGATCCATCAGCACCAGTTGAACCAGTTGAGATGGTTTTATCTCTAACCTTGCTGTATAATAACACAACTGCTATCATGTGCAGTACCATAAAAACACAACAAAAATGGCAGGCATCAGAGTTTGTTACTGGGTCGTTATACTGGAAGGAAACAAGTGCACTTAGGTCTTCACATGGGAAAGACACTGCAATCCCGCACATAACCAGGAAGCCCTCAAAGTATCCATTTCATGAACCTCGTTCAGTTCTTGGGAGTCCACCCACGGACAACAGTTTTAATAGTGCCCAACCCATGTCAGCACCACTCTCTGCCAATACAACCCCAACTTCTGCTGGTTCAGCTGAATTTGCACTGTCATAGAACCATAGAATCACAGAATCATTTAGGTTGGAAAAGACCTTTAAGATCATCGAGTCCAACCACTAACCTAACACTGCCAAGTCCACCACTAAACCATGTCCCTAAGCACCACATCTACATGTCATTTAAATACCTCCAGGGATGGTGACTCAACCACTTCCCTGGGCAGCCTGTTCCAGTGCTTGACAACCCTTTCACGGAAGAAATTTCTCCTAATATCCAATCTAAACCTCCCCTGGTGCAGCCTGAAGCCATCTCCTCATGTCCAAAAGACACTGATGTCCACCTCGCTACAACCCCCTTTCAGGTAGTTGTAGAGAGCTATAAGGTCTCCTCTCAGCTTCCTTTTCTCCAGACTAAACAACCCCAGTTCCCTCAGCCATTCCTCATAGGACTTGTTCTCCAGACTCTTCACCTGCTTTGTTGCCCTTCTCTGGACACACTCCAGCACCTCAATATCTTTCCTGTAGTGAGGGGCCCAAAACTGAACACAGTACTCGAGGTGCGGGATCTGCATCTGCACCCGTGTCCGCAATGCAAGGCTGACTTTCTGCTCTCATCTCCTTCCTTCCACCAAGGACAGATTCACCTGAATGAGTGACCCTAATTTACCTCCCCCCATCCCGCAGGCAGCATCGTTTGTATTGATCAAACTTACGGCAACCTGTATCATCCCTTTCCTTTTGCATCTTTGCTTAGTCATCTCCATCAGCTTCCTCTGACGTCCTGCATAAAGCCATGCTCAAAAAGGCATCTAGAAGTAGCATTTTGGCTCAAGGGTGGTACAAGCTTACTAGACAGCACAAAAGCAAGACTGGACTCCAGCCACCATCACCTCCTCTCACGGCAACAGATTTCTCCATTTTTCCCCCAAAAGGGAGGATATTGCCATTTTTAACACCATCTAAAAGGGTGTCAGGCAAGACTTTGGCACACAGGGTTACTGTTTCCTGCAGCTTCAGAGAAAGGAGAAATAGAGTTGAAACAAAACACTTATTCAATGCTCTACCTTTTGAATGCTTTAACAAGTTTGCTTTCTTTCTCTGCACCTTTCGTAATGTGGTTGTTGCCATGGGACCAAGCGGCACAACACTCGTGGTACTCAAACACTCAAACTTTATTGAACTGTTTACTGTTGCAAAGTGCAGGGGGTCATGTGTACTGTCTTAACCTTCTGAACTTATTTACTGTGTTAATATTAATAAAATAACTTTTAAAGGAGGATGACAATTCCTTCACAGCTAGTTTAACCCCTAAGGACGTGTACTGGGGAACCAAGATTTTTCTTCCCCTCATTATCTTAAATCTAGAAAGAAAATTCCCATTTTGTGACACTGCAATCTAGGAAAGAAGCATGACATTACTTGTTCATTATTCTGCAAGACTGAATGCATGAAGATCACAGGATGCGAACAGGCAAGCTCTCCATGTACAAATTGCATCTGTGTTTTGTGAACAGAGAGAAAATATAAAGAGACAGCAATATAAAATGTCCTGGTAAACACATATAATCCCCTTGAGGTTTAACTTTTTTCAAAATAAAACACACATGTTTGTCGAACACTTGACCTTCAGCTTTGTTATTCAAGAGGAGGTCGTGGAGCCATGGCTGATCACAAGCATTTTCTGGAATAAATCTATTAAGTCACACGCTAAATTCCAAAAGCTGTGACATAATTAACAACCAGCCAATGCTGTATTAAAATCATACTTTCCTTAAAGCAGCTTTGGCTTCTCTTTTCTTTTCTTTGTAGTTTTCATCTGGCATTATTCAATTCCTCCAAGACATTTTCCCAAAGAGCATCCTCATCTGGCTTACTTAGTTCCACTTCAAACAAGGTAGGGAACGAGGTTTAAACCAAATCCCCTATAAGATCTTCTGATCTCCCATTACTGCTCTGTGGACACGTTACTTGCCAAAAAGCATCTCCCTACTCAGTTAAAACATCTGATTTCCACACAAATTGCCCAAAGATTTGATTAACCCCTGGTGGTGCCTGCTGCAACGGGAAGATGGATGGGTGTCTCTGTGCAGAGGGTTTATTACGGTCCTGATTGAGCGTGGTGTGAAAGGAATCATCCATTAGAGCACTGCAGTGAAAAAACGCAGTGATATTAGCAAGCCAGGGTGACTTTTCCAGCAAGCAATGGCTTGGCAGATCCTCGTACTGTTCTCTGAAGTTGGACTCTCATTTTTTTCTTTCTTTTTTTCCCCCTCAAACCCAGAAAACCTTCCAGAGGATGCTAATTGCTTCCACAGATAGCCTGCAACTGAAAAGATCTTCTGAAGCCACAGATCCCAACAAACTTCATTCTTGTTGACGGGACCGCTGCTCCTGGCTTTATGGCCAGCACAAGGCTCAGGGAATAAACGAGACCTTACACAAAGCCAATAGAAGTGTTCCAATAAACATTACCGTGTTTGGATTAGTGTGTCAGACCCCTGAAGGACTCCATGGCAGAATGGATGCTCAGCCCTGACAGCCACGTCCTCCATGCCTGCATATATGAATTATTAAATAAACTTCATCCCACAGGTCCCTCTAGTCAATCAATACGAACTGCATCACTGAACGTGTAACTATGGGCATAAAAATTTACCGTAAACATGCAGCCGTCCTGTCCCACCTCCAGGAATATTTTTTTTTTGTCTAAAAAAGTTTACAAAACTTGTACTTATAAATCCAGAGGCAAGTCACTCCAATCAGGATCTCAAGCCATTAGATAAACTTCCTGCCCGTGGATATTTCAACCCAAATAAAAAATTATTTGCCCTCTGCAGGCAATGCTAACAGAATGTGAACTCGCCTTTCACTATCTCTAACTCTGCAGGGGGAAAGAGGCAGAATATTTGAAGTTGGTTTGTCTTCCAAGGTGAGGGAGGATGAATTTTCTCTGTTGACTCAGAATGCCAATCTTTAACCTAGTCAAATACCACATTTCATTTCTAACTCATGAGAATGGCAAAAGACGCAAGCCCATAATTAAGAAGCTAGTATTTGGGGTAATAATAGGAGGCGAGATCTGTATATTTTTCAATTATTAAGCTCAGAAAGGCTTCTGAAAAATTAGAAAAAGTATTGCTGTTATCATGGTGGTCCAAGGGATGAAAAGGGAGGCAGCAGTTTATTCTATTTATTTATTCCTTCTACTGTCACCCATAAAACAAAAAATAAAATAACATCAGTGTGAGTTCAGCATTTCCCAGATAAACATCTTAGAATAAATTTATGAAAAGACCAAGCATGACAGTATTTTTTACACATAGCAATATCCAGCTACACTTCTGGTAGCGTAAAATTTTCTTGCTACAAATAGAGTGCTTGCTGGAAGATGCAGTTGGCTTCCAAAATGGGAGCGTACACTTTTCACCTGAGGCACCAAATCAAAAGGAGTGCATGGGGTGGGGAGAAGGCGTATTTTTACAAGAGCTAGTCACTGGTAGAAGACAAGTCATCCCTCTGTTTACCAGATCTGTGCTCTGAATGGCATAAAGACTGTGGGACATTACAGCGGACCCTGTTTCCTTCGAGTCAAGGTACAAGGACCTGTGCTCACACTGTGGTAACCAACTTTTCCTGTTCCTCACCTCCGCTGAAGATTATAGAATCATAGAATCATTTAGGTTGGAAAAGACCTTTAAGATCATCGAGTCCAACTGCCAACCTAACACCACCATGCCCACTAAACCATGTCCTGAAGTGCCACGTCTACACGTTTTTTGAACACCTCCAGGGATGGTGATTCAATCCCTTCCCTGGACAGCCTGTTCCAATGCTTGATAACCCTTTTGGTGAAGATATTTTTCCTCATACCCAATCTAAACCTCCCCTGGTGCGACTTGAGGCCATTTCCTCTCATTCTATCAAGATGTTACAGCTGTGGTGTTTAACCAGCTGGACCTAAAGCTGATGGGCAAATCTGCAAACCAGAGATGGGAACAGGGATATGTGGGAAGGCTGGGGCTCCCATGCAACCCAGTTTTCACCTGCAGAGACACCAGCAGTGAGTGGGCTTCCATGGTCTTGTTTCCTTGACTCATCACGACACCAAGGAGAGATCAGAAACCGCAAGCTGAGACATGAAAGCATGAAAAAAATGACTTAAGATGCAGCGGCAGTAAAAGACCTTCAAGAGGAGACAGTTGCTTATTCCCCAGATGCCATCTTTCCTTGTCCCCATGCTTGCATCTCCTGAAGCATCCATCACTTGCCACAGATAACTAATCATTGCTCCATCACAGCATGGCTTAAAATTCACAGCCTACTTCCAAAGGCTATCTTGACGCAGGAAGACGCTACTGCTTTGGCCAAGGTTTCTGGCCACTTCAGACCTCTGGCAAGGGCAATCTGGGAGGAAAACACAGAAAAGAAAAACTTCTCTGACAGATTGATTTGTAGTGACCATTAGAAACTCTTCAGGCATGTGAATGGATACTCCAAGGTCCTCTCTAAGCAGGGAAGGTGGTCAAAAGCAGATGAATTTATCATCATTGAAGAGTTCTGCAGTTCATCACCAGCTTTTGTAATTTGTCACAGACATGTCATATATCTGGAGCTCTGGGATTCTTAAGGGCTGTCACATAAATATAGTTATTAATGCGGCAAGTGTATTATACAGTTAAATGCAAATGTTGCAATCTGGCAACCCATTTTTACTGCCAAACCTAGAAGGTTTTTCATGTCAGAAATTGATGCCAGGAGCGATAAATGGGGCATAGATAAAGTTAATCCGACCGCTTGAGTTGAACAGGGAAGGTATTACTTTGAAGGGTTTAACATATTAACAGAATCAAAACGACATTTCAAAATATTTATGGAAATCTTTTTTTTTTTTTTTAAGCTTATACAAGCAGTATAACAAAACCATATAAAATATTGTTAAATCCTACCCTTAATTAAACATGCTGACACTTAAAAGCTTCTGTCTGATTTACTTTAAAAAAATCTTCTTTCAGTAAATTACAACTTTAAAATATCTTTCTGCTCTAAATGAATCTGCATTCCAGAGGAATTAAAACCTTTTTAACAGAAGCTTTTTTAAAAAGCTTTAAGCTATACCTCCAACTTATCAAACATAAGGGTAAGATAGGAAAGGAAAAAGGAAACAATACACATAAATGAGAAAATGAACTGAGAAAAAAGCCTTTATTGTTTTATGTCAGTTCAGAAAAGCTGAGGAGCATGGATTCATCAGCCTCCCCAGCAGGTTGGCGAGGATCCTAGCCATAAGGACAACCATTCAGCCTCCCTGGAGCACATACAGAGAAAGCTGGGTATGTCCAAAGATCGTTTCAAGTCCAGCTAAGGTACCACTGACCCCACAACTCACAAAAAAGCCAAGGGTTACTATGCTGCTTAGTGCAATGTCAGTTAGGTGGGAAGAAACTGAGCTGTCTTAATCATTCACCCTGAAGGTAAACTACCAGTGGGAATTCTCTCATTTAGTTCGGAGGGACACCTAGTGTCACTTGAGATGTCCTAGTGTGCCACCTCACCTAATGCTGTTATTTCAGAAGTGAATGAACAGCACGTCCTATGCCAAAACTGCCAGCCCCACATATATGTCTCAGACACCCTGGGACATTTCAGTAGCCTCAAGAGTCATCTATCTTATCAGGATGAACTTGAAGCTTGACAGACACCATAGATGAAGCTCATGTAGGCTCACGAAGACACCTACCTTTAGGTGTCTTATCCACAACATAGGTGATATAAACAACCTGTGCCATGCAAACGCCATGGCTGGGTCCAATCCGTCACAGACTTAACGATTATGTCCTGCAATGTCAACGTGTTTCAAAAGTACTTCTACAAATCCAGTAAACCACCTTGGACTGAGCCCGCGTGCGCTAAGAGCTCATTGTCATTCTTTAGTTGACTCCTGCTGTTCATAGGTACTTCAAGGTTGGATAGGGATGCTTCTCTTTGCAAGAGCATCCCAAATGGGGCACCCTGCATACGTCGCATTGGCACTGCTTCACCATAGGTATCACTTGATTTCAGGGTTGGGTGGTGGCAAAATAAGCTGAAGAAGTGATTTTACTCACCCCCCCAGATTTTTGCTGGTGATGTGGCAAATTGCCTGCAGAAGGGTGAGGAAGATGGAGTTCCCTCTAATCCCAGCAAAGAATATGGCAAACTATATATGTATTCTGGCACAACTTGCATGCCTAGGGAAAACAAGTGCCTTGTGAAGTTAATGTTTGGCCAAAAGGCAGATACAAGCAGCAATCCAAAAGCTGCACTTTTGGCCTGTTGCAGGACCACTGCCTTTCTCACCCCAAAGCAGCTCAGATCTCAAATTGAGCTTTCCATTTGGAAAATACTTTGAAACTCCTTTGCAGTCCTGCACTGTAATCAGTTCTGCAGCATAGCCCTAATAAAATCATTAAAGTACTATACATCAAAAAGCATGCGCTTCGTCAGTGTTCCACAGTGAGCCCTTCCTGGGTATATATTCACTAATACTGCTCAGATGGGACATTCAGGCTATGGCCATAGGAATTCTCTGCTGTGCACCATCTTAACCAGGATTGCTATATCAACTCAATCAGAAAAGCAGGTTTATTTTCTCACACTGTACAGATATAGAGCTGAGCCCTCTCTCAGTTGCAGGAAAAACCCTACGTATTTCAATAATGTGCACATTTTTTTTTAAATTAATGGCAATGGGAGAAGGAAAGCGGAAGATAAAATCTGGGCTTTTCCTCGCATGAGGAGAAATCAACACATTTTGCAGTATGGACACACTCGAAAACCTCATCAGTGCTAAAATCCCCCAAAATATCCTTCTTATAACTCCTCCCTAAACAGGCACATTCTTCTGCTAGTGACTGGTAAAGGATCCAAAAATGCCACAGAGTGAAGACTCATGGGCTACATCCCAGACACACTTAAAAAAGGGTAGTAAGCTCTGACTGTAACTCAATGCAATATTGTTCTTGACCTTGCACATGCAATGAGCTAAGGTCAAATGTCCAACAAGGAGATATGCTCCTCACTGAAATAAGAAATACAGGAAACTTGGTTTGAAGAGCACGGATCGCTGCTGTGGTCAACCAGCCTCCACAGAAAGGGCATCAAGGACCCTTCATGGCACTAAAAGCTCAGTCTCATGGCTTCGAGGTAGCCATCAAATGCTACTTGCAACCTGCATGACCACCTTTCTTTTCTTGGGGTCACAATAAGACTGGGTCAGGTTGTGAAAAAATGCAGGACTATTTTTTTAATTTTTTTTTTTTTTAAACAATGCTAACTTTAATAATAAAAAAAGTAAATTTTGTTCTCAGGAAAAAAAAAAAATCTGGTGGTACACAGGCAAGCCTCATCTTTACAGTAACATTTAAAAGGGGATGCCTCTGAACCCAAGCCTCTGCGTTCAGCTGGGCAAAGGCATCCTTCACCCCTGATGTGTTGGGTCAGTAATGAAGAAATGTGGGCAAGACTGATACAGGGGAGCATATCATACTTCTCAGAAAGCATTGCCAAGGTTACAGGGATGTTTTCATTTCAAGCCTCTTTTTTGAGGGTGCTGCGAGACTAACCAGACATGCCCACTCACAAGAATAGAGACTGGTTTTCACTGTCTTTTGGAGGCAGTGCTTTATCTGGGCATTTAATTTTATTTACTTAAATTACAATCTAGACATCTTCAGTGCCTAATGTTGGAGAACCCCCTCATCCCACACCCTCTGGCTAAGGAGGCAGATAAATGCCTTGGGAGCTTGGATTATTAAACCAAAGATGGGGGGGGGGGGAATCAGTCGATTTTTCCTGCAACATATCAGTACTTAACAAGCTGTTTGCAGCCAAGCATCACTGGAGAAAGCCATCAGCATTGCCTACCAGCCCTAGCTCCTCACCCCAGCTCCATGGACCTTTTTTCCTTTCGCTCCCATTCCCTTCCCGATTAATCCAGGGTCAGTTGCATTCAGCCAACGCTGTCTAGAACTTCTTACGTTTTTTTTATGTTTCACTGGCCAGGACTTCTAGCTCCAAGAACGCAGCACACAAGTATTTGTGCTGGCTCCGGGAAGAGCTCTGACCAAGATTATTCACTGTTAGGTCTCATATATACCCTAATCACACATCAGCAGCCAAGTTTGTCTCGTTGACTAGAGCTGGCACTCCATTCGGGATGAACTCTCCCAAATTCACTTGCCACAGATAAAGTCCTTACTCTGAATGACTCAACTATCAAAGGGAGAGAAACGATTTCAGAAAAGGGAGTAGCCCAATTTGACAGTAAGAAGCCTGCCCTCACCCCATGCCCTTGTAAGTCCTGTGCCTAAGAGGCAGAAAGTCTGCATTAATTTTAAAAGGAGTCAGGCATCTTTGTTTTTTTCTGTTTTAGCAGGACCCTGCAGCTAGGTAAGCAAATACTTTTGCAGTATACAGTCTATGGTAGCTAAATATCCTATGTGGCAGGACCACTATGCACCATGAAGCCCTATTCCCAAATATTCTGCCTCTCCCCAGTTGCCTAACAGTCTTATTTTAGGCAGAGTGACAGTCACCTAGTACAAAAGTAGAAAGTGTGGCAATTTTACTATTTAAATACCCACAAACACTATTGTTTTTCTAATAGCCAAGGCTATAAGCCTACCAAATGTTCACTCGTTGCCCCCCAACCAGCTTCCAAGTTAGAGGATGTTCAAGGAGAAACATGCATCAACCTTTGAAGGAAAGGGGTCAAGTGGCAAAGGAGGAAGATTAAGCCATGATTTGCAGCCGGGGAAGCAGAAAATGCTGCCCCAAAGTTCTCACCTGAAGAGCTGACCCTCTGCTTGTTCCTGAACATGGAGATATATGCAGCACTGCCAGATCTCATGATTCATGGCATACTGCTTTTTGCTGGTGCAGCTCTCATGAGAGACAGGCAGAGATGCTTGTAGAGCATTCAAGGCTGCTTGCATGCATCTGGCGATGAAATAAGGGGCAATGGGAAGGACACATCAGCGTTAGGACAGGACAAAAGAATGGGAGAATTGAGGGGAAAAGAGCTGCTTGTCCTCCTCGGCTTGGCACCCTGGAACTGTTCGGTCCGGAGATGCAATGAGCCAAGTGGAAGAATGGGGAGAGGGGATGAACCAGGAGAACGGAAGGAGACAGCTGGAGGAATTCTGGGGCTGACGGCAGGGGCAGGGAAAAACAGTTAAAATAAAAATAAGCTGCATTTAGCTATCTGGACAATTAATGATAATTCCGAGATCAAAAATAATTATTGCAATTAGTGCATTATGCATCTATTTACGTAACTGCTCAGGAAAGAAGAAAATTATCTAGGCATGTTTTTGAAATGCTCTGAAGAGTCAAGGAATTTATTCTTAAATAAAAAAAAGAATATTTTAGGTGTGCAAGCACAATAGCTGCTCTGTATGATCGAAAGGCTTTCCTCGGTTAAGGACCTCCAGCAGTTACTAAGGTGGTTTATGCTACAAAGAATTCTGTATATGTAAACATCTTTCCTGATTACATCTATCACCACAGACTGACTTTTTACTCTTACATCCTCTCCAATCTCCTAAATTTAGTTCCAAATCTTCTGACTATTATTACTATTACTATTTTTAATCCTCAAGTTTGCAAAACAGAGTATATGTGAATTAGGGCAGATCTGATGTACTGGTGAAAGCAATGGATTGGAGAGAGAAGGAGACACTGCAAAACTGTCTGAGAGTTTATATTGCATTGAGAAGGTCAGTCAAGTCCATTAGGCAAATTACAGTGTATAAAGCCAATATAAAGAAACAGAAACCAAATTCCCCCCTTTGTTCATAGCCGAATCTCAGCAGGAATTGCAGTCATATACACGAGATCAGAGCCACATCCTAAGTACTTGATTTTTGCATGCAAGCTGCATTAAGGGAAGCAGCTTTAATAAATTGTGCTACATTTGGAAAAGCCATTTTAATTCTCTAATTAGCATGCGTACAATGAAAACTAACTGTGCGTGTTTGTGTATACACATATCTAGAAGAGAGAGTTTAATGAACTGTATCTATTGCAAGTGAAACTAAAGTTTCATTTTCTCAGTGTTGTGCTGTGTGATGCAGGTTTCAACACCGCAACACACTTTTCCGCCTATAAAATATCTTCTTGCTCCTTCTCAATTTTTCTTCTCTTGGGTTCATGGTCTTTGGCAAAGTGCGAGGCAGGGGGGAGAAAAAAAAAGAGAAAGCTACACAAGCATCCTACTCTGGCTTCACATTAAAAATAAATAAAAAAACCCCAACAACAAAAAACAATGAACAACAAAAAATAACAACACATACACAAGCACAGAAAACCGTCTTTCACTGTGGGCTATCATTTTCTGTTATCTGCCTACCATTCTCCGCCACCTGAAACCAGCACAAGCAAAGCTTTATACGATCAATACACGTCCTACCATCATTAATCACCGACAGAAAGGAAAAAAACAAAGTAAACCTGACAAAAAAGTGTCCAGATATAAAAAAGGACAGAAGAAAGGGTGAGGATAGATGAGGAATAAAATGAAAAGTCTAGGACAAAGAGAGATCTGCAGCAATTCAAAACAAACTCACAGTCCATCCTGCAGTTCTTGAGTATCATTTGAGGTCCCCAGAGATCGAAGGCTTCTTTCCAGAGAGGTCACTGTCAACAGCAGAGAAAGAAAAGATAAAGCAGCAGTACACTTTTTTTCAGAGAAAAAAAAGTTGGACTGTCATTCATTTGTTTATCTTTTATTTTTTAAACAATACAATGAAGTATTGTTTGGACAATTAACTCACGAGACAAAGGGGACAACATCTAGCAAGAGCCATTACCCCAAAATGGATAAATTGGGTCCCTTGGATGCATACATGGTGAATCCACATATCGCGCCATGACATGACAAGGTATGACTCCTTATAACAGCAAGAAAACCTCCATCCCATGGACCTTGCACAGATCTCTGACTCTTCCAGCCCCAAACTTTCTAACTCTTCATATTACAGCAACTGCATGAAATTCCCAGGGCTGGAGGCAGTTGTGCTTTCTGCCAGGAGATCGGGGCAGCACTCTTGGGAGTGGGAAACCACTGCTTATCCTCCTCAGGAGGTCCATGTCTTGAGGCCCCGCAGAACTGTGCACGGAGCATCTCCAGCTGGAAACGTGCCCTCAATGAAGACGCAAGAAATTGCATAGTAACTATTCATTGCTCTGAATAAGAGACAGAGCACTGTTGTCCATTCTGGTATCTTCTATCACATTGTTCAAGACTTTAACACTCAAAATCTTTTCTACGTTTGGCTCAGATAAAATTGAGTGCTTCGCTGTAACCATCTCCTGTGTTTGAGCCAGAGAGTTTCTTGGGCTTTTTCATCAGGAGAGGAGCATACTCTACCCTAAAAGCAGCTGGAAGCTGGAAACATGGTTTGTTTTGCAATACGCAGTGACTTCAGATTTAAGAAATATATGTGCGTGTGTGTGTGTATATAAAAAAGTAGCAGAAATCTAGGAGTACTGTTGCCTTTTTACGCCCTTGAATGTTCACTGTCTCAAATTCACCCTCAAATTAACAGCAGGTCACTACTTTTGGACTTAGTGTATCAAGTTTGCAAAGCACTTCAAGATCTTCCACAATGAAAGATGCTAAATAAATTACATTCTTGATATTTACATGTGGGATTTTCTCAGGATGCTTCCAGTTGTAAAAACTCATAACCCGTTATCAGTCACGCTTCAATATTTAAGGAAGGAAAAAAGAACAGATTAGAAACATGGCTCAACTATTTCCATAGAAATTGAAGAAATCCACTCTTTTAATGACTCTACAGACTTGGACTTGGCTTGTAACTTTGAAAAAGTCACTTAATTATTTTTCTACTAACAGACAAAATCCCCTCTTCTCTTTTGGGCTTCTCTGGGTTGACAGCAAGAGTCACTAAACAGCATAAAAAGTAACTAATGTACCTGGACAACATGAGTATTCAAAACAAGCTTGAATACCACCATGTATTTTCACCCCACTTGCTAGATCTCAAAAACAGATTTTGGTGTAGAGTTTGGCAATTCAGTAAGATAAAGCCTCAAGGAATTGTCTATAACTGAGCTAATAATTATTATCCTTTGCTGGATGCATAATGTTTTAAAGAATAAATTGAAAGTTTTCACTAATAACCATTTGCTTCTCTAGAACAGCATTGATCCTGCAGAGATCTCACAGACATTATAATTCCCTCTCTTCCCTCCTCCACAATGCTAACAAATCAATCTCCCATGCAATCTATATACTGTCTGTTTCAAAGACAAAATTTGGCATCATCTAAAAATACTTCTGGGTCCATCAACCCTTCAGAACAATGCAGAGAGTGGTCCTTGGAGAACGGACAGCAAGTCAAGGTAGAAAAAGCACTTGTGAGGACACTGAATTTCTAAGAACGTGTTAATGTCATGTGTGTAAGTCCAGAAAGGAAAACAGCAGCTACAGCATCCAGGCACCTTTCTAACCTGAACTGCCAAATCAGGACAATTCAAAGCGAAAGCTATTCTGCTAGTATCTTCCTACAAATGAAGAGGAGGTTGATGGAAGACAGATCTGATATGCAGGCAGTTCTCTTCAAAAACAGTTCAGACCTTTGCTACTGCCTCCTTTGGAGAAGACTGGAGTAGGAAGCAGCTTTCCTATTGCAAAAAACTGTTCAAGGCTTCGCACATGTCATTTTACACTGAGGCAAACCCAAGACCTTTCACATTTGTTAAATATTTTGGAAAATACACATACAGGCAAAAGAATCTGAGACAGGAATGCAAAAGAGGAGGAAAGCACTTGTCAGTCAGGTAAGAAAATTACTCAAGTTTAAGTCCCCATCCTAAAATTTTATCTATAATTCTAATTTGAGCATAATATTTACACACTTACATAAAGGTTAGTTGTCCCAAAAGGACAAGATATGGACTCTGGAATAGCCGAAGTTTGGCATTTGATATGCCTCTTACCTGGGAAATAGCAGGACTGAGACTCCAACTTGAGTCTCCTGGATCTCAGGGAGACTGAGCTATTTTGGGGTAAATCTAACTTGCTTTGACCAAGAACTGCTCTATCAAAATCTATGTAGTTCCTGTGCTGGATGTGGAAAATCCCTCTCAATTTACCAGTTCTGGCCACGCGAGCAATAACTCTACCAAAGGAGCAAGGTGTCAACCTGTGCTGGAGAGATGCTGTGAAGCCAGTGTTAAAACAGATATCTTTAAAAGCCGTGTACACTTAGTTTTTAAAAGGCATACGCTAGTCCTCTAGGATGAGGCACATTCAGAAGAGATCACTGCTGTTGGAGCTGCACCGATTTACATAAACCGAGAGTTTGGCACCAGTTCTCTATGCCGTTGCAATCCTTAAAATCAACGGGGGATAAGAAACCATCCTGAGATGGCAATAGAGACTTTATCACACCTGGGGGATGCTGAAAAATCCTTTGCTCAGCCTCTCAGATCAAGGTAATGGGACTGCGCATGGCACCAACCTGTCACGGGGAGTCATTAATGAGCAAGTTACAGGAATTAGAGAGGGAAGAGACCCATTAGAGCACTCAGGTTCTCCATCTGGCCAGAACAGGTCTGAGTCCTCCAGTATATCCTCCACTGATCAGCCCTCTAGACAAGATGCACCAAACCAACCCCTTTTACGAGTGTTATTTATTTTACTTATTTATAAGGCATTTACTGAGAGGCATCTAAAAGCTGTACACTGAAAGAAATGCAAAACGTTAATAAAAGTAAGTAGAAAAAAGCCATCAATAAGACAAATTCAGCCAGTATTTGAGCTTCTTTTTGTGTTTTTTTCCCCCGGAAAGGAAAAATCAACTGAACAAAGAACCCCATAAAACTTGCATAAGTCAAAGCACTATCAGACAACCTTCCCTATGCTCAACAGGGACAGACACCAAAGAGTTAGAGAAAGAAAGCAGATGCAAAGAATAGGAGAAAAACTCCTTCTGCCCCTGGACACTTCAGTTAGAGATGGGCTAAAAAAAAGTTTGTAAGCTCACGACCTGGCAGGACAGTGATTCAATAGCACATAAACAGAACCAACTGTCCTGGCTAAGATTTTTATTCAACACATGAGGAAGATTTCCATTTTCATAGCAGAAAAAGGGAGCAGGAGGCATTTATATGTGAGATCAGCCAAGATCAGCTCAGAATTGTAAAGATCCCCCTTGGTCAGGAGGCAAGTCCTGAACTGCCCAAGAAGAATTTAAATCATCCCAAAGGCTCAGAGTTCTGCAGAAAGACTAAGGAGTGCAAAGAGGGACAAAACATGCAGTGTTGATTACTTCTGTAGCGTTACTACTTTTGTAATGTTACTCAATAAAAATCAACACTACTTTAAAATCCCAGTAAAAAGGCGACTTCTTGTTTCATTAAAAACAGTCATTCCCCAAAGACAGAAAAAACATAGCCAAGACTGCCCGCAACCTGGCATTTTGAGAATCTAAACATGAGAATAGCATGGGGAGCTCGTGACATCTTTAGCATCCCAAGAGGGAGAAGAGCATTACAGGTGCACGGTTTGGTCTCCAGACACAATGGGAACCTGGAAAACCCTAAAGAGTCTGGGGTAAGGCAGGAAAAGAAGGAAAAGAGGAGCTGTGATTGGATTTATGCAACCCTATAGGACGTTCAACACACCATGCTCAGCACAAGCGGAGTGCAAACCGTCATCTGGTGAGCATCTGCAATGCAGCTGCTCGTTCCTTGCTCAGCTGCTTGCGTGGTCGTACACAAACAGCAGCACTGACTTTTGCTACACGCTCGGAGGCAGAGCTTGCTGAGTTTCCTCAAGAGACCATATGGTACAGCTGTACAGGGCAGAAAGGATCATGGGCATCTTTTCCCATTTTATAACCCTACACAGTTCTTTACCTAATGTGGATTAGCTCTGCCAAACCTTAGCAGTACATTCAGCATCCCTTTCCTGAAAAGCTGTATTCACTTTTGGGGGAAAAGCTGCGAAGAAACCACACACAAACTGAATGAAACTGACTTTAGCAGACAAAAAACAATATGGCTGGTGAACAGAGCAACAACAGTAGAGTATCTTATGGGCATTTCTTCAACCTAAAAGCACTTTAAAAAGCATTATAAATTCATAGATTCATAGATTTTAAAGGCCAGAGAGAGCAATTCTGATTATCCAATCTGATTTCCTACCATAAAATTTTGTCCCATCACTCCTACATCAAGACCGTAGACTGTAGCTGGACTAAAGTATATCTTATAAAAAGACATTCGAATCTTGATTTAAAGGTTCGAAGCAATGCCAAATCCATCATGTCCCCTCAATAAGCAGTTCTAATGGCTAGTTATCCTCATACAGAAAGATTGAATTTGTCTAGCTTTGGCTCCTATCTCCTGATCTCGTTATGTGCAAGAATGTTAGATTAATGAGCCCTATGCTATCTATTTGATGTCTTTCTTCCCAGAGAGGTACTTACACACCATGATCAAGTCCTCTTAGATGTCTCAGACAGAAGTTCGGATAGCATGCATTTTAAAGTCTGATTTTCAGACTTCAAACAGTTGTCATAGCTCTTCTTTGTACTCTCTCCAATTTTGCAAAGTAGTTTTCAGTACAGGCACTGTCATTACCTGCTTCTCAGAGCCCTCAGTACAGGCAACTCTTAACAGCAAGCACACCATCACACACTCTACACCATCTCCAGAGGAGAAACAAAGACCACCAGAAATTGCTCAAAACCTAATTGAATGGATTAATGCAATTCTAACACAGAATAAAAAGAGAAATTGGATTGGGGCATTTCAAAAAAGATGCACCACTCATCTTAAAGGTTTCTCAGGATAGACTCCACTACAGCCGGAGTTGTGAATACAGCACAGAGACATATCAAGTCAACCCTAACCTGGCTAGTTTGGGTATTAATAGCACACACAGACTTGTGAGCAGGTTGGAAAACTTCAGACTGAGCCCTTGGTTTGGTAGCAGACATCCTACTACCATTCATCACTACTGTTGTCAAGGTAAAACTATTAGTGCTGGAGCAACCAAGATTCATGCTAATACAGGTATTTTTGTGAGTTATAATACGATTATACACCCATCTGTAAGCGAAGTTCTAGCAAGGATTCCTTGCTACAAGGACTGGGGCCTTACCCCTGAGATATGTAGGGGAATAATTAGAGAAATAAGGAGGCACTAAGGTCCTTTCTTCACATCTAATCCAGCCCTCTCTGTCACCTAATCCCCATAGACACAGAACAGACCAGACAGAGAAGCTGTCCAGGTGATTCAGAAGCAATTTCAAGGTCCACCATAAAATCAGCACCCGATAGTTTTAGATCCTTGTCTGACACTAGTGTATTTTAGAACTGGGATACCATGACATTAACTACCATTCAGCAACGTTAGTTTATATCTATCTGCAAAATACATCCCTCCAGCCCAGCCCAACAAAACTGATGAGCCAAAGCGTGTCTGTAAAGGAGGGAAGCACTCTGCATCTCTAGGGTCTGGGGAGACATGAGCAGGAATAGCATCCCTGCTCAATCCACAGAGTGAAAAATAACAGAAGAGTTTTGGTGTTGGTGTTTTTATAAGGGAGATAGATGTTTTGCAAGCTTACATGACAGGCTTTGAACACAGTACTGCTGCAACATATTAGAAAACTAGTCTGGCTTGTTCCACCTTTCTGCGCTCTAACTCCCCATTGTAACAGATGACACAATTAAAAATAGAAAAGGATGTGGTCTCAGCAAGTATTGGAATATATCTGTGCCTGTTTAATGGAACATATGGTGGAATATTTTTACATCTTATAAAGAACTGTGTATTGGACGTGTGCTGGTGCTTGTGAGATGCAGCAGCAGAAAAACTGCATTAATATTTGCTCTCTGACAACAGGAGCTGCCATACACTGTGTACACACACGAGTCATCAGCAGGACAGCACACAATTGACTAGGAAACCTTTCATTATACGCACCGTTGGAGTTAATTCGGAAGACGTTGGCTGAAGTCTCCTGAAAAAGTTCCTGTAGTTCACTGGGATCAATCTGGGTGGCTGTGAAGACAAAAAGGGAGAAGATATATTAATACTGGAGACCACAAATCACTTGGAAAGGGGCTCACCTCCCAGCTGATCCTTTGAAGGGGGATGCAAGGTTCTTCCTCGCTGCAGAAATTGAGCCCAAGTAGGTGGTTTGATGTAGCATTCCACAGTGTCTGATCACGCAACTTACACTGGACATGCAAATACCCACTCCAGCACCATCAGGACAGTAAGATGCTGCTGCAACACGGCAGATACAGCCCATGTGAATTGAGACAGCATTTGTAGGAATTATTAGCAATTGATGATCGTAAATGATTTCTGCTCATTTAAGTGGGAATATTAGAGTCACGAACGAACAAGAAACAGCAGACACAAGACCATGGTTAACTATCGCTTTCCAGAGCAGGAGGGCATCCGAGCAGGTCTTGCCTTCAGAAAAGTGGAGGAAGCAGTGAGGAGAGTGCAACTGCTCCGTAGGCTCAAAGCTTTTGGGGCAGGAAGAAGATGGAAGCCCCGATGGGTCCTCCACACATTCATTTTCCAGCCCCCAAGAGAGGCTCCCCTTCTCCCTATTTCTTCCTGATAGCCCAATGGCAAGGGTCAATGAGTCAGTGCCATAAATTGCTATTGCTGCTGCCCAGGTGATTTCTTTCAGCTTCATTCCCAAGGTCCCAATTTGGCAAAGTCACCCAAATCTGCCCTACAAGGAGAACCCTGAAGTGAGGGTTTGAATGTTTGGGGTTAGGGACTTTTTTTGTTAGCTTCATTTCCCAACTTTAAACCCCCTGAAACTATCCTGAGCTCCTCCACAGCTTCATTATCCCCAGAGAGGGAGCGATGTGAGGTTGGACTGGCCTATATTACAGAGAAAGGATACATCACTTAAATAAGCTTTAAAGAGGCATTTGGGTTTTGATTGGTAATAGTCACCAGCAAAACACTTATGTCTTTGGCACCAGCTTTATGGCAACAGCTTTACAGCAGATTTTCCCATGGTTTAGCCCCATTCTGCCTCCCACCTGGGTCAGCTTTTGTAGGTTTCCCAGAAGCTGCTCTACCTGAAACTTTGGTCAAGTCCAAAAGCACCGCAGGGCTTGTCCATCTGACACACTACAGTGCATTCAAACAGCCACAGCTATCAGCAAGCCGCTCCTCTGAGCCGAAGCATTACAGGAACACAAACAGGAGCTACGATTCGTATTTTCAAATCAGCAGACTGTAACTGTGACATATTTTGCACCCATTAATCAGATTTCACTAAGCTGTTAAAACACCATGCACCCAACCTGCATTTGGCAGAGCAGAAGGTCAGTGATGGAGCAAGGCGAAAACCATGAATATTGAACAAAACGAGAAGCCAGCTTGATGCACTGCTCAGGTTAGTCCTGAGGATGCATCTCACGGTGCTTGAGGAAAAGCTCCACATCCAAAAAGCACAATCTGGGGATTTTCCACTGCTTCTCACACATCTCACCCATGCAGCACTCACGTGAGACGGTTCAGCCCTGTACCAGCCGTAAATAAAGTCTTGGATCAGTCTGTCAGGTTGACACAAATCCAGGGCATTAAATGGTGTTTAATCCAAATGCACAGGGGCTCATTGCTAGAGATTTTCCCACTCTTCTCTTCCTGCAGTTCCTCCTAAATCAGCTGTCCCAGACACTTCTTTCCTTTGCTTTATATATAACTATATATAAAGCTAGGCTATATAACACCAGAAATTAGCCTGGGCTTACTTGTCCCACAGGAATTTCACTTGTTACTAACAAGATCCAGCTTTCATTAAATCACTGACAAAAGAGCAGCACAGGATAAGATTTTCAGATCTTTACAGATTGCGCTGACCCCAGTTTCAGGAGGTTTTTCAGTGTTCCAACATGTTCCGGTTTAGTAATAAGTGACAATGGGTGGTCAGGATATGGCTTCAGCTTGGCTAA
Organism: Haliaeetus albicilla; assembly: GCF_947461875.1. Classification (NCBI taxonomy): domain Eukaryota; kingdom Metazoa; phylum Chordata; class Aves; order Accipitriformes; family Accipitridae; genus Haliaeetus; species Haliaeetus albicilla. The sequence goes on from NC_091485.1 coordinate 74,556,955, forward strand.
ATTTCCAATTGCATGTGCTGAGAAGACTGGTCCACTCATTTTTTTGATAGAGGTATTTGGATGGGTGGGGGGTTCTGTGGGGGAGAGAAGGGTTTATCGACCTATTTATTTCCATTCTTTCCTTAGAAACACTGAATTTGCCTCAACAGAATTTTAGCCTGGCCCAGTGATCCTGATCCAAATGCACTTAGGTACTTTGCTGAATGAAGCCCCAGATGAACCATGATGCAACCAAACCAAGGGTTGGAAACTCCTTCAAGTCCTCAATTATAAGCACTCAGCTAGAAACAGCATTGCATTAACCCCCCCAAATAATATGGACTGCAGATTTCAATGTGTTCCCACATGGGGACACTCCTGCAGATTCACAGCATCCAGGGGGTACCTCTGGGGAGTCATTTAAAATGCCAAAACCATTCCAAAAGTGAAGATGAAATATCCCAAATGTTGCAAAAGGCAGGAGAAGCACCAATTTCCTCACATAGACTGCGCACACCTGCGTTTTGGAGTCCCTGCAACACCATAAGAAACAAACACCAAGCAACACCGTGTGTCCAGAGTCGGTCCATAGTTAAAAACTACCCAGAAATTCAGGTGCTAATTTGGGAGGGCGGGATTTATCCAACCTCCCCTGGGTGGCCAAGGGAAGACCAATTTGCTCACCTTGTACCACATTTCCCTAATGGAAAAGAGGCAAAACGCAACAGGACAATGTGTGAGGATTATACTCTGAAGACATGGAAATAGTTAACATTTTAAGCCTCAGTATATTTATTTTAGCCAAATGCAAGAGGACTGTGAGATGATGAACTTGCCCTCAAAGGCCTGAAGTCTCAATCCATAAATATCTAACAGAGCTCACCATATCATCCCCACACCTCAAACAAGTGCAAATTAAATGAAAAAACAAAGGCAGATGCAACCTTTGGTCAGACTTTCCAAACAATTACTTTGAAAATGCAATGCTTGGAGAATGGCTTATCTTGGAAAACTGCATTGAATCTGGCTTGCAGTTTCCTGCCCCTGGACTTTTATTTCATGTTACAGCATGTTGCCAGTTCTGGTTTTATTTTGTTTTTGTTTTAGAAAATAAAAGAAAGTAGTAACAAGGAGGTTGTTTTAACAGCTCCAATTTCAAGCTTCCACACATCAAGCAGAGATGTTGTAACTATTCATGGAGGATTCAGCAGTTCAAGCAGACAAGCAAAACAATTTAAAAACAGCAGCAGAAAGCAAAGCAAAAATGCATCTGTACTGCCAAGCTAAATGAAGACATACCAAGGCTGTGAAAGAAAGTGAATGTGAAGTATATTTGTGTCTAATAAAAAATTAAATGTCTTTGACCACATAAAGTGAGTGCTAAAATATTACGATTCCCCAAGAAGGAGTATGAAGTTGCCGATACCCAGTAAATACTTCGTATGCCCCAACACTAACAGAATTCAGGGCCACAACTGGGAAAATGTGGCTTTTACTTACACTGTGGGTCCTGAAAGCTGTGAAGAGTTTGCGGTGCATATGTTACAGAATCCTATGTGCAAATTGTTTCTCCTATGCTTCCGTAACTGGATATTGCCAAAAACATTTTTACAGTTTCCAGTTATTTTCCTCATTTGCTTTCCAGCAGAATCCCCTTGGCAGAAGACAGGACAACCCAGCTTCTTCTGATATCAGCTCAACCTTCTCCCCACCTAGCAAACAATGATGCCCTGTTATATTTATTGCAATTGCTAAAGCAGCAGCAGTTAATACTGGCATTTCTGGTATTTTCTTACTGAATTCTTTTACCTGAAAAGCTACACAGATGCCCAGGTAGGTACAACAAATGGAAAGCATGAGCTTTTAAGTACATGCTCTACCAAAGCAAGGTGTGTTCACACATGCTCTGGTCAACTGCAATGGGAGACCTCAGCTGTGAATGTGAACTTAAGAAACAGCTTGAGTGTGGCAGGTTAATCTTGGCTGGACACCAGGTGCCCACCAAGCCGCTCTGTCATTCCCCTCCTCAGCTGGACAGGGGAGAGAAAATATGACGAAAGGCTCGTGGGTCGAGATAAGGACAGGGAGAGATCACTCACCAGTTACCATCACAGGCAAAACAGACTCAACTTGGGGAAAATTGGTTTAATTCACTGCCAATCAAGTCAGAGTAGGATAATGAGAAATAAAACCAAATCTTAAAACACCTTCCTCCACCCATCCCTTCTTCCTGGACTCAACTTCACTCTCAATTTTCCACACATCCTCCCCCTGAGCAGCACAGAGGAACAGGGAATAGAGGTTGTGGTCAGTTCACACACTGTCTCTGCCGTTCCTTCCACCTCACACTCTTCCCCTGGTCCACTGTGGGGTCCCTCCCTTGGGAGACAGTCCTCCATGAACTTCTCCAAGGTGGGTCCTTCCCATGGGCTGCAATTCTTCATGAACTGCTTCAGTGTGGGTCCCTTCCACATCTCTTTTCCGTGGGCTGCAGTCCTTCAGGAATCGACCACTCCAGCATGGGCTCCTCTCTCCACAGATCTGCAGGTCCTGCCAGGAGCCTACTCCAGTGTGGGCTTCCCACAGGGTCACAGCCTCCTTCGGGCATCCCCCTGCTCCGGCGTGGGGTCCTCCCTGCGCTGCAGGTGGAGATCTGCTCCCCCGTGGACCTCCCTGGGCTGCAGGGGGACAGCCTGCCTCACCATGGTCTTTCCCACGGGCTGCAGGGGAATCTCCGCTCCGGCACCTGGAGCATCTCCTCCCCTCCTTCTGCACTGACCTGGGGGTCCGCAGGGTTGTTTCTCTCACATGTTCTCACTCCTCTCTCTTGGTTGCATGGAGGCAGCTTCTGGCACCTTCTCACAGAAAATACCCCTGCAGCTCCCTCCACTACCAAAACCTTGACACGTAAACCCAATACATTGAGAAAGAGCCACTGCCTCATAATCTACCTTGCTGCAGTCCTTGAAGCGCATGTATTGGCTTTTCTTTGGGTTTTGTTTTCTGTTGTTGTTGTTCATGTGCTTATTTTATTTATTGCACTAAAAATCTCTTTCCTTCACATGAAAAATAGTTGCAACCATCACTGCTGAAAATGGTGTCTCATCATAAGATAACTGCATGTGTGCAGTAAGCGATATTCCTTGTTCGATGATGGTGACAGTGCACTGAGAAAGGATGGAGAGGGAGGAGGAGGAGGGGACATCATCACAGCCAAGCTTTGCTGCCTTCTCTGTGCTGTTAACCCTTCCCATCTTGTCATCCCAGCAAACTGCCTCAAAATAAAACTTGAATGGAATATGTCTACCAGTAAATAAAAGAGAGCAAGGGAACAAACCATGTTTTATTGTTAGTTGGCTGCCCAGCTCTGTATTGCCAAGACAAACTTAGGAGCTGTTCCGGGGATAGTTTATCCCAGAAATTGCTTCCTCTAGGCAAAAATCAGTGAGACCACACCACGTTTAAATCCAGACATGCAACACCATGTTACACCTACCTACTATGCAGAGGTGGTATCTCGACCTCTGTGCTACCCCTAGCACTTTGGGCCAATGCAAAACAAACAAACAAACAAAAAAACCCTGAATTATAGAACCATAGAATCATTTGGGTTGGAAAAGACCTTTAAGATCAAGTCCAAACATAAATCTAACACTGCTAAATCCACCACTCAACCATGTCCCTAAGCACGTCTACACATCTTTTATATACCTCCAGGGATGGTGACTCAACCACTTCCCTGGGCAGCCTGTTCCAATGCTTGATAACCCTTTCAGTGAAGAATTTTTTCCTAATATCCAATCTAAACTTCCCCTGGCACAACTTGAGGCCATTTCCTCTTGTCCTATCACTTGCTACTTGGGAGAAGAGACCAACACTTACCTTGTTACAACCTCCTTTCAAGTAGTCGTAGAGAGTGGTTGAGAACCCTAAAAATCCATACAAGCCTTACACATGATTTTCGTAACCACTATTCCAGCAGAGACTCAGAGTGCATTGCTTTCCACATTTCAGTGCAATTATAATCTCTAATGCATCACACCTCTGTCTACTGGAGACACCTGGGATGAGGACTGGCCAGTGGAAGGATGCGATATCAGTGCTTGGAGCAAAATATAACATGAGAGCTCGTGGTCTGCTTCCCCCCATCCTGCTCAGGAGGGAGAAAATGCTGCTGATGCACATGGGCATCCCTGGGGCTCTCAGGTGCTGTGATAGTCGTTAGCTCCAACCGCCACCGACAGCAGTTGTGGCAGGAGAAGGAGAAATCTGAGCAAGCTGGCAAGCTAAAATGTCTTTTGGTTCCTCTTCAAGACAAGCCAAATGAGAAGCCTGAGCAGGCGTACAGGGTCTTATCTCTAGTGATCTGGATATAATTAATATCCAAAGGGAATAGCTAGAGTTCCAGGACAACACGCATAGTAAAGGTACCTACAGGAACATCCTTTTGCTTAATGTTAATGAAAACTGCCTGTGTTCCCCATGTTAATCTTCCTTGCCTATTAATTATTTCACACTAATTTGAAGCTCCTAATGGCTTTTCTGCAGCCAGGTGAAGTCAATTGCCTCCCTGAACTCAATTTTGTAGCAAACCCAAAATAACTCAAAAGTTGCAGAAAAAAGCAGGCAATAATTACAGTAACTCTAATAAAAAGGGAAAAGAGGAAAAACAGGACAAGCATTCAATCTTTCTACTTAAAATACTTAATGTGGCTGTAGCAAAGCAGCTCAACACCTCAGAATTGTAATGCATTTATCCCCAATGCACCACCAAGAGCTATGTCTGTGTACGGTAAAAGACAGTGACAGATTTCCTGCACCTGCATCTTTGCTCCTTTGAAAGCTTTAACTGAAGTTATATCATCCTTTCCTGAATAAATTTCCAGAAGGAAGTTACTTGGAATCCAAACTCCTCTTTTGTACCATGAAACTCCTACAAGGAGTACATGCAGGTAGGGAGCAAACTGCTCACTATGATTTCAAACCATCCACCCCAAATCCCCAGTTTACCTCTAGCAGCAAGGATTAAGTATAACTGCACTCAGCCCTGTGGCTTAACCCCTTCACAACCCAGCTGACTGGATAAGTCTCACCCATCAAGCACCTTGTTTCTTCCCCAGGACCAGGAGAGCCGTTGCAAGGCTTGAGTTCCCCCCTTGAAGAGTTTTCATATAATTGACCTATGTTATCCAAGAGGGTAACTCTTTATTGAAGACTATGATCCACAACGAGAGCCATGTGCGTCTGGCACTAGGAAATGAACTCAAGGGAGAGAAAAAGATTGATTTCTGGCTGCTGGCCCAAAAGTAAAAGATTTGCTCTGGAGCAAAATGCTAAATTCCTGTCTTTATTTTAGCTTTTCCACAACAATTGAGGAAAAAATGAAGAGGTAGAAGATGAAGGATACAAAGGAAAAAAAGAAAGAGTAAAGACAAAGAAGCGGATTGTCACAGGAAAAAGAAAATGCTACAGAACACAGACAAGCAAGAACTGGTGGATGCACAGCCACCTACACCCAGCCCAGACAAGTCCTCTAGCACCAGTACTCAACAGCTTCCCAGGGTGGTCCTCCCTGTGGACTCTCCCACTGTCTCATCCCATATCTCATACCAGAACCTCGCTCTCTTCCACAGCGAGAACACCATTTGGGTCTTCAACTGCCTTTCCATGTCGTATAAACCACAGAGGAACCTCATTTATCCTCATGACCTCTGTTCTTCTGTTGAAACTGGTCAAAAATCTTCAACAAATACCAGCATAGAAAGGATCAGCTAAGAGCGTGTTTGGACAAGGCTCCTCTCCTCAAGGAAAAGAGCTTAAAATAGAAAGGGAAATGCAAGGGAATGAAAGAAGCAGCATCGTGTCTAATGTTGCAAAGTTGCTTCTGGCATGCAAGCTGAGGAGGTTTTTATTTCCTCCTGTTGAAGTTTGAGTGAAATAAGTGATAAAGGGAAATGTAAGCAAAAATCACACTCATCAGGCAACATGCTTTTCATCAGCATTGGAAAATGTGATGCTGTTTCACATGGCAATGCTCTGAAGCTCTTTGCTACAGATTTGTGCAGCGACTTGTACAAAAGACCTGGGTCTCCTCAGCATGGCCACAGCACAAAGAGGGGGGCACCGAGAGGATTACACATTTTACAAATGGGATGAGGCCGGCGTTTGCATCAATCCTCTTCCAACCCCTATTCTCACACAGTGGGGTCAGTGTATTCAAGAATTCAATTACCTACGGGTTAACTCGGGGTCTCTGCTTGCATTAACACTTACAAACTCCTATTCATTTTTTTTAAATTGCCTTGCTGGTTTGACCAAGTTCTCCTGAACATACGCAATAAAATTTTCCTAGTTTTAGAAAGGAAGCTTTACCTGAATGCATCTCAGGTGGGAGAACCCATTTCGGCCTACCCATCTGAAAGGGAGATATGTTTAGGTAGTGAAGTACCTGCCTCCTCCTCCTCTCCCCATGGGAAAAATGAGAAGCCAGTACGTTTCTCACCCCACAGCCTTGTCCTGAAGAAGTACCTTACTCCCAACTTAAGTCCCCACCAGCTACACTAGCAGAAAAAAATATAGTGAAAATGAGAGAAAAAAACACATCTCTTTAAGAACAGATTTTTTTTTTCTTTGAAAGACCTACCACAGTAATAGCAAGTTCACCAGAGGAGATGGAGATTTTATAATTTCTAAGCCGAGTTAAGTGCAGGGCCCAAATCCAATGAGTGGACAAGACCAAGGAGGTAAAGCAGGCAGGGAGAATCATTTCAGGTTTGTAAGGATCCCCCATAGGCATGCATTTTTTTCTTGGGCTCTCTGAAGTAGAGTTTCAACACTTTAAGCTTTTTAAAGCCTCTGAGATTTGTGCTTTACTTAATGTGTCCCCAGAGAAGTAACTGCAGTGCACGGTGTCCCCAGCACAAGTGTTGCTGGTAGAGCTAGTAAGTCTTAACTGGAGCTCAGCATGACTCTTTCTTGGAAGATCCTAGGAAAAAAAATGAAGCTATAAATATATATACAATACATATCTCTGAGAGGAATAATAAATGTAGAGCCTATCCCAAGGAAAGCCTAAGAAGCCAAAGAAAAAGGCTATTCATACAAAAGCTTCCCATGTAAGTGAGGTCTAGGGCAGTGGGACCAAAACTTTGCAGCTTGGCAAATGTCTGTGCTCTGGTGGCACAGGAGGCATTGCAAGGGACAGTCCAGGCATGGAGAAGCATCCCTCACAGAAATCAGGAGAAGGTAAAGGGTGAGCATTAACTTGCAGTGAAAGTCAATCTCAGAAATTGAAGAAGATACAGAATTAAGACACTATCTTCTCCATGACCTCGCTGAGGAAAGGGGCTGCATGAATCTATGCACTTTCATTTTAAATTAGCCAAAAGAAGTTTGTTCCTAAGCCACTTGGATGGAGCATCATACCCAGGGTGCTTCGCCGTATTCCCATCCTCCCTGCCCAGCCACGAGGGAAACCTCCCCCTGCAACTCCAAACACAGTACCAAGTCCTCAGCCATAAAAATGCAAATCTGTGTACACCTAAGAAGCTGTTCACAGAGAAAAGGAACCATTAGTTATCTTTTTACAGTGCAATCAAGATTTAATCAGATTTGCTTTGCGCTACTTCTAGTTAAGATGTTTTTATTCTCTTTCGTTTCGTTCTTTGGCATATATGCTAATAAGAAACCGCTGAAGAAGAAAGCAATGAGACACTGTAGGTGCACAGCTAGTGTTGGTATTTTCTCAGCCCTGCAGCTCACCCTGGGTGTCCAGGAGAGTATGACTGCAGGCAGTACCAGTGTATCAGCTCACGTATAGGAAGCCTGGCCAAGGAGATCTGCAGCTGTCTTGATAATGCGTTTTTCAGCTTTGCTGAACCACTTTGGATCCACGTCCCAGAGGGTACATCTCCACCATTCTCATAGTAGCAGTCAACAAAAACAGCCCCCCAAACCCACTCACACAGTATTAAGGCAAGCAAGAGAAATATCCAAGTAGTCCACCGAGAGAAGAAGTTGTCTCTAGAGCCAACCCTGAGACACACAAATTCATTCTGCCCCCACCAGGCACTGACTCTTGGCCAAGTGGAGATGTGTCCTCCTTGGTGAGCACGATGTCGTTCCACGCGGCCAGATGTGAGCAACAGCAGCCCTGACCAAATTTGCTCCAGCTCTGAAGGTAGACTTTGCGTCTGAACAGCAAAGCTATGACTGAAAGCCTGGAGCGACTGCACATGGAATCTTGACAAGGAGCAGAGAAATCCCAAACAGCATCAGAAATAGCATTAGAGAAAGTTGCTGGTATAAAGTGTCCCAGAAAATGGGTTACACCCAGAAAATGGGATACACCGCACTGTAAAAGAAAAGGGGTGAGATGAAGCAGAGATGATGGATAGAGGCTGCTTCCAGCTCACGGTGGGAGGGAACTACCCAACAAAACTCAATAAAAAAGTCCCGCCCAACCAAAGAACTTGGTACTTTACTACCCTTATGGTTTATTTTAATTTATTATTAACAAGTTCCCTGCTTTTACAAGGACACTAGAAATATATCAGATCTTTTCCAGCAGCAAGTTACAGTTTGTGGTTTTCAGTCTTTTCTTCTCAAGCTTATTAAAGATGCTAGAAAGCAAGCGGTGGCCTGCAGTACAAAACGAGATATTCTTTACATCTGCATTAAACCATATTGCTGCTATAAAAAACTGTTCTCATCCTATACTCCTTTTTAGGCAGCAGTGAAAAAAATAAAAATAAAAACCTACCAACTAAACAAAAAATCCCCCAAACCCCACACTGCCTTCTAATTTCTACAACATGAAAACCAGCAGCTTCTGTTGATTTAGTAGAAGGAAATGTCAAAGACTCACAAGACTGTTACTAGAATAAAAAGCCTATCACTTCATGGCGGCAATATGATGGTTAAGAGTGATTTGAAGGTCAGGCGAGCTTGGCAGCCCATGGGAAATGAGTTAGTGGGATTCTCAGTCCTGTTTCACCCGCTCAAATCTCTATAAAATTAATGAAGTAATTCAGAGAATTCAGAGAATTACTTTCACCACTGACATCCACATTGGCTGAGGTGCTCTTGTTCAGACAGGAGAATTAGGGAGAATGTTGATTTTCTGTGATGGTTAACTGCAAAATAGACTTAAAATTTTAAGCAAAATTTTATGAAGAATAAGTGCAGAGCGGAACTGTGCAATGGATTAAGCTGCTGCTAATTCTGGCAGTGTGGAATTTTGGCTTTGGTTGGACAGTTTTACAATTAAGAGTTTTTCTCAATTTTTAAGCAAAGGGGAGGCAAACTTTAAAAGGTTTTGCATAATTCTGACGTATTACCAAGACTCAGTTAAGTAGGTTTTAAATAAAACAAAGCACTTTGATTCTTTTTTTTTTTTCTTTTTTCTGGTAGTGAATTAGGAGATAGTTAAAAAGACAATTCATTTTTGATTGAAATAAATCAATGTACTGGAAAATACCAATTCATTTGCAAAATTTCCCTATCTAATCCCATTGCTTCCTGCTTTCCATTATGGAAAGTCTAATCATGTTCCCTTCTTCATGCTCCAAAGCAGTAGCAGAAGCAAGCGTTAAGGTGGTGCCTGCCTGTATTTTTAAAAGGATACTGGAGTCATTAAAAAAAAGGCAATTTAAGATGTTTGACAGTTTTGTTTTGTTTGTTTGTTTTTAATGACGATGTGGTATGAGTATATAAATAAAACCTGAGTGAAGGCAGGTTTTTGTTTGCACTGCTATATTCCTAGGATAGTCTGCAGTCCTATGCTAATGCAAACACAGACACCAGCACCAACAGTATGTGAAAATGCAAAGGAATTGACTGAAAAACAAAGTGGAAAGGATTAATCTTACACTCACTGCCCGAGCTGTTGGAAATGTAATGTGAAAACAGCCAAAAAAAAAAAAGAAGAATCCAAATATTTTTGAAATGTCGTTATTTAAAGATTTATCGGTGATATAAATTACAAAACACTGTTTTTATTTTTAAACTAGCTCTTAATCAGTCTCTATTCTGGTCTTATTGATGCACTCAGCACTAATTGCCTTGCAAAATATCTTTTAAAATATCCAGGCTATTAATTACAAAATGGAGATGATTTTTTTTTTCCTGATTAAGTCCATGTGATGCAAGGAAGTGGTATCAGAAAAATCAGCCATATGAATGAAAGACATCAACCTTTAAAAATATTAGCTTACCACAGCTTTCCAGTTGAAAACATCCAGGTAAATATTTTTTTCACGCCTTGTAAATTACGGATTGTATAAACAAAATCCTGAAACGTACTCAATTACCAGAAAGACCCCCAAAGCATATTGGATAAAAAGCATATTGTAATAAAAATGACTAAGAATGTGTGATCGCAGCAGTTAATATGTATAATTCATGAGATTATCCTTACTACCACCATACCGGCGAGGTTCCAGGGTTGGGATGAGTCACTAATCTACCAGGAACAATGACAGAGATGAGACTCAGTGCATCAACAGTGGTGACACATAGATGGAGATGAACAGTGGGGTGGGAGAAGGGAGTGCTTTCCTCGCTGCTCTGGCCACTGATACCCAACAAAGTTAATTGGTGTCTACCCAGCCCCTTGGCATTTACAAGTCCATACCGAAGAAGAAGTGTAGGACGACGGGAAAACACGTGCATGAGAGCTCTGCAGGAAAATGATGTGATGCTGGACCCCCAAGCTCGCTTCAGAGTCAACCAAGCTTGTTCAAGCAGCAAGGTTGTAGAAGCTCTAGTGTAGAAAATGCCTTTTTTTCCCCATTTCCTTCCTCTTCATCACTTCCTTTGTTGGTCAGGACTAAAATTTCAGACCATCTCAAGGATATAGAAGAAAAATGGCACCTGCAGTAAGTAAATGCAACGTTCTTGGAGACCCCTTGCAGTATCACTGAGATCTGCATGGAGAGTTTTTGCAAACCAGAAGCTCCAGGGAGATTAAGTGAGATCTGGGATGACAGGATAGCAGAAGTTACTGAAACAGAGACAAAGTGGATGCAATGGGAAACAGCAACCAAGCAATGCGACAGCTGGCATCTATCTAGGGGGAAAAAGAGTGTTTTGCAGATGGATTGTATTGCAAGTGCTGGAACAGATTTCCAAGTTCAGAACAAAAGTACCAAATGATGCACCTTCCTCTTCTGGAGAGGTTCAATTCTCCAGCAAAAAAGGAAAAGGTAACTTAGTAGATGTCCTAAAGAGAAATGAAAAAGTGCAATACACCCTTTGTCATTTATTGGTAGTCTTTATCTATATGTTTAAATAAGAAAAATATACTGATAATTTATGCATGATAATTTATGCACCTTCCCAACATTTACTGAATGGAGATGGAAAATTACTTTTGTTTGCCTAAGATTAACCATAATAGAATCCATCTGGCTCAAGGAACTAATTCTTTTGGAAGAAATCATAAAACCTATACAGAGTTTTATAATTCATACGTACAAAACTCCATAGGCCACTCAGGGACGAAGACAAAATACCACCTGGCATAACTTCTGGAAGTCTCCTGTTTTTTTTTTTCTGTGGGACATTGTACACAGATATGTTCCTCCACAGCTTGTGGGATCTGCAAGTGGTCAGCAGAGGTTGTAGCAATGGCCATAAAATGTCCTGTTTCTTGTTACACAACTACTGCTGTAGTTATCCACTGCAAAGGAAAGACTAGTACAAAAGGCACAGGCTCAGCTCACTCTCCCTGGGTTTCACATGGACCAGATTTTGAGTTCTCTGACCCTGAGCAAGTTACTGGCAAGCCTTCATATTATTCATGGTCAATGTGGGCAAATGTTACAGAATTAGTCTTTTATTTTTTCATATACAGAGGCACACTCCCTCAGCAACAGTCCTTCCTCACTTCCCAAGACAGAAGCAGAGGGGAACTTCATCCTACTGCTGTTTGTTAATTGGAAAAAAAATACTTTGCTGTTTCAAAGACAATTTCAGGCATAATCTCATGGACCTGTTAATGTACCAGGCAACCTCTAACCCATGCAGAACAATACAGCCCATGACAGTGCTAAAAATAAAATAAAAAGAGAAGTTTATTAGAAGTTTACGTAAAGCTACAGAAGATATGTAGTTACTCCACATGTAATGTGATTTGGACAATGAACTTTATACCCACGCTTGGACACAAAAAAAAAAAAAAAAGGGGGATTGCATGGGTGTTAATGTTTATTAGAGATTATTATAATGCCCTCTGCACCTTTGTAAAAGCAAGAATATCCCTTCCCTATGGGTAAAACAGCGGCATTTTTAATGCACTGGGGCACAGCCCTAATGCGCAGGAGGACTGATCCATCCTCAGGCACATCTGTGCATTCAGTTGTGAGACAAAAACTGGCCTTTTGCTGTTTAATTCAGCAGAACTTTGCTCTCTTTCTCATTCTCAGCATGACTCATTAAATATCTACAGACCAGATTTTGCTCTTCATCTTAATCGAAAAGACTCTATTATGTACTTGAACACAGACTTTCTCCCTTTATTCCAAAATAAAACTGAGACATGGGTTGAAGTATTTGCCTAAAAAAAAAAAAATCCACAGCACTGCGATACTGATGAGTATGAGAAAGTGGAAGTGACAGGAAACTGATGAAGAAAAGGCTGAATTAAATTTTTTAGACAACTGGTTTATTAGCTAAAGCATTCTGGTTTAGGTCAACAGATACAAATGCCAAAATCAGTAAGCTGGTTTCAGCTGCAAGTTTTTTTTCTTCCTCCTTTTACCGTAGTCAAAGCAGCCCACTGCAAGCTTTCAGAGGGGAATGTTTGGACATTTTGAACCAAAATACTGTCTATTCTCAAAATTTGCCCACATTTATACCCCCAAAGAACAAGAAAACTAGAAAAAAAGAGGGTTTTTTTTCCCCCAAATATTTCAGACAGTGCAACTCTTCTTTCCTTTTTTCATTTTCAGATAAATTCTAAACATATTTATCAGCCATAAGGAGGAAAAACTTAAAAAGTAAATAAAAATCAATTATTTACATCACCTCACTGAGTACCAGTACCACTGCTCATGCAGAGAGAAATGCACATACAAGACATAGCAAAGTGGTGAAAAACAAAACATATCTGTTTTGGCACCACGGGCAAAACTCCTGGAGATGCGCAACCTCCACAGGAGCTAATCCTCTAGTCCCTCTGGAAAATTTCAAGGAATCCCAAAGTGGACATTCATTTTAGGGCATTTTGTCAGCAAACCCAAGAAATAGCATTTTCCTCTTGTAGCTTCTCTTCAAACATCCTTGCAAAGTGCCGCAATAATTTTCTGACACTCTTTCTACAACATGTTGCTACAGCTGAGGTCAAAGAAACCCTTCCCCACGCACACTCCCTATCAAATGCTATAAAAGGGTTAACACCCTGACTTTCTGCATGTATAAAACCTTTGCCTTTTGTGTACGCTATTATTAATGGTAAACCTGAACACGTCGGCAGTATGTTGCCAGCAATGGCTCTCTGGATTTTCGTCGACATCAGGGTTACAATAATAAAATTCAATGTTCTAGCAGAAGAAACAGGACTGCTGCCAAATCCCTGTTCCCTCACGTTCCCTCGTGCTGCTGTTGCATCAACCAGTGTTAAATGGTTGGGTGCTAGAAGCTAGAGTTTGTGCCTAGCGTGGTTGGGGCAGGGAGTTCATCCATCTACAAGCCAACAGAGGCCACTTGATGGGGACCTATCTTGGGTGTCTGTCTGGGGATGCTGGACTGCCTTCTCCTTCTTTTCATCTCCTTTTGCCTCCTTCTCCTTTCCTTCACTCCCTCAGCCTCTTACTGAATGGTTTTCCACCCACCACTTCTAAAGTCAGCAGCAGCCACTGCCATGCAGATCTCATGAAGCAGCTCAGGGAGACTGAGACATGCCACATACCTCCTTGGGCAAAATTCTCTCCTTTCTGCTCCTCCAGAAGAGCAGGTTGAAACTGAAGGGCCCCCAAAACTCTCTCCATCTCTGTTGCCAGGATGGTGCATCCCCAGTGCCGATGTTCACCTGTAGCAAGCTTCAGCCCATCCTTCCACTTGCCATCTGGACATGGTCTTAAGCAATCTGGCCCTGCTTGAGCAGGCAGGTCGGCCTAGATGACCTCGAGAGGTCCTTTCCAACCTCAACCATTCTATGACTCCTCAACAAGTCATTCATCTTCTTCCCTAAAAGAAACAGTGATGAAGACCCAAGGATCAGGAGTGCTAGTGTTCTTTTGGATTCATATCCTGACTCCCTTCCACCCCGCTGCACTGTGCAGAGGGTACCAGCACCAGGCAGCAGAACCTTTGCAGGAATTGGGCTACATTGCTGCTCACATGAGTAAAATCATGCTGCTCAGGGGCAACCAGCAATCCTTAAGTGGTGAAAAGTTGCCTCCCACAAACTTTTCATCATCTTGCAGCTCCCAGGTATTACCCTTGCACCAGCCCCACTGGGTGACCACAAGACAGATCATGTAAACTAGGTGGGGCACATGGATCTGCTGTGAAAGGAGATGCTTTGCAGACCGACTTCTCCACTGCTGGTCAGCATTGGATGAATGAAGTCCAAGAGAGCATGGACAAGACCACACTCGGCATGCAAAAGTCACAGTAACCAATTCTCCCTGAAAACAGAAAATATCTCCTGTTGGATACACAAAAAAGAAATCTTGAAGGTCTTGAAGGTTTGTCTAGAAGGTAGGGATCAACCCCTAAGCACCCATTCAGTTTCAATGTGTTCACAGTCTGGTTGGAAAGTTCATAATCCGGTAACTTCCTCCAAAACAGGTGGAAATCAGCTTGGCAGTCTCACTCACTCGAACTCCTGTCCCACTCCCTGCACTGTGCTAATTCCACACTTGAGATGGTTTAACAGCCCCCCTGAGATCTGAAGAGGAGGTCAATCAGCACTTCTCTTCCAGTTCATTGTAACGAGCAGCCCAAGCAGTTAACATCAGTTAGTTTAAGTGAATTGATTTTATCTGAAATACCTGCTGCCACCTTCATGCGTGCACACACATCATTGCAGCTTCTATAATTAGAGCACACCAAGAGAGAAGTAATTTGTAAGGAGAATGACATCTCTAAAACGCATCTTTCTCAGAAAGGTGTTGTGTGCACATCTGGGGGGAAAAGCTTGCATATTCAGGAGGAAAGCCTCTGTAACGATGCCACTAGGAATTAACTAGAAACCTAATTGGTTTTGTCTTAGCGTCTAACAGTCTGAAGTTATAAAAAGTGGAAAAAAACCCCACATACACACACACAGGTGCACACATGCACACATCCCTCAGCCACCTGTGCTTAATCAAAGACAAGATATGTATAAAATAACCAAAATATTAGCCAACATGCTAAGCATAGTCTCTTTAGACATTGTGGATCTGTTTACAGTGCAAAGGCATGAGACCTATGGGAACAAGCCTGGGGTAAATTTATGTAGGTTGAGATTTGCTAACAGCATAGCGAGTAGTGCTCTGGTCCACGCTGGTACCGATGTTGCTCCAGAGCAAGAGCATTTTGGCCTACCAAATCCCAAACCCTTTCTGTTCCCAAACATTTACATGAGGCAAGATGTGCTCGCTGGGAATTGGCATCCACCAAAATGCTCCTACTCACACAAGGCTGCTTGATTCCTGGGTTTGGTGCAGCTAAAATGCACGTGCATGACCCTGACTGGGATCTCACTTGAGTTGCGAGGGCTTCTTTTGTGTCCACCTCCCTCCCCACAAACCCATGCCAGGCACCCATGGTAACATGAAGCAGAACCGCTCCAGCCTCTGGGCTGCCACATATTGGATTTGGAGTTATTTTTGCAAGCAGAAGGAACACAGGGTCTCCCCAGACTGCGGGCCATGGTATGCTCAAGCTGTAAGCAAGAGCAGGGTAATGGTCCCAGTCCCGGTCCCAGTTCTGGTCCCAGCAGTGCACAGATGACATACAACATCTGAAGTTCTCTCCCCGCTCCGGTGAATCCCATTTCCTGTTTCTATGGAGGTTGGAGGGGGATAATCCCTCTGATCCTGCCTGCAAGAGTAAGGGGGTAACAGCTTTGGCTTCTCATTCCCCTGGCTGAAAATGGGATGGAGCACCTCCCACCCATCCTGCAAGTAAATCCAAATGACCTCCTGATGCAAGGACCTGAATACAGACTGAATAATACTGCAGTAAATTCTTAGTGTACAGCTGATCCAAAAAGACTGACAAAAAAGAATCACAGATTCATAGAATCATTTAGGTTGGAAAAGACCTTTAAGATCATCGAGTCCAACCGTTAACCAAACACCACCAAGTCCACCACTAAACCATGTCCCTAAACACCACATCTACATGTCTTTTAAACACCTCCAGGGATGGTCACTCAACCACTTCCCTGGGCAGCCTGTTCCAATGCTTGAGAACTCTTTCGGTGAAGAAGTTTTTCCTAATATCCAATCTAAACCTCCCCTGGAGCAGCTTGAGGCCATTTCCTCATGTCCAATCACTTGTTACTTGGGAAAAGACACTGATACCTACCTGGCTACAGCCTCCTTTCAGGTAGGTGTAGAGAGCGATAAGGTCTCCCTTCAGCCTCCTTTTCTCCAGACTAAACAACCCCAGTTCCCTCAGCCATTCCTCACAGGTCTTATTCTCTAGACCCTTCACCAGCTTTGTTGCCCTTCTCTGGACACCTCAATATCTTCCTTGTAGTGAGGGGCCCAAAACCGAACACAGTATTTGAGGTGTGGCCTCACCAGTGCCGAGTACAGGGGAACAATCACCTCCCTGCTCCTGCTGGCCACACTGTTTCTGATACAGGCCAGGATGCCGTTGGCCTTCTTGGCCACCTGGGCACACTGATGGCTCATATCCAGCCAGCTGTTGACCAACACCGCCACGTCCTTTTCCACCAGGCAGCTTCCCGGCATCATAATCTCATGATCCCTTCTAGCTTTAAAATCCATGATTGCGAGAGCTGAATGACATGCCAGAAAAAAATATAATGCTGCTTTCTGTTAATGGCAAGACTAGACAAATTTCCACCCAAGATCACAGCTAAATAACAGAATTTCAAAACTTCCAGTATAGATTTGCACCTATAAACTGGCTGAGTAGGTGGAAAACAACACTTTAAAAAGAAGCATCTTCCAGCAGGCATGCATCATTAAAAGCATGCTTTGTCTAAATGAGCTGAGATTATGTCTGGGGACTTCCATGCCATTGTCTTAAAACATAGTAAAAAAAAAAAAAAAAAAAAAATTAAAAACCAAACTTCAAATACAAGGAAAGTTAAAATTCTTGTGCCTCCATTAAAAAGTTGGAGGCTAACATTGCTCAAACAGCTTTGGTTTCTTTGAAAAACAAAGTCTCTCCATGCACTGGCATCTGAATACCCTGTCCTCGTACAATTTTTAAGCTTGTTAATTCAATCAGAGCTCTATTACAGTCGCTCTGTCTCACACAGGAATTGGCTGCTTCATGCTCAAGCTCGATGGCCATAAGCAAGATTCATCTGACCACTGCAGGGTAGTATTTTGCGCACAATAATTACAGCACGGATATTTAGTGTTGCACTATAAGCCATGGCATGAGGAAAGGCACAATTCTATTTCTTTTTGAACGCTGAGCTCCTGTCATGCCATTACGAATGATACTTTGCACAGCAATAATGAAATTCTCCCTAATTTTTGTGTACTCCCCCATTAAACAGCAATGTGAGGAATCACCAAAAATCCCTCTTCCCATGGGAAAGAGGTTCATAGACCCCGTGTACGCCAGCAGCCCATAGCATCACACCAGCGGAGGAGCAGATTACCCTGGTTCTCTTCAAATCAAGCCCTTGGGATGTGGCATCTCTACTGAAGATGCTCCAGAAGACCCCAAGGGATGTTTCTGTGCTGGCACTTGATTACACACCACAGCATTGATTTTTACAGCTGTAACAAAATTCCTTTTTTCTTGCACTGATGCTAAAGCCTAGGATGTGGACAGGGGCAGTGGGATGTGGAGAACAGACTATTCCTGAAACAGCCAGTGCCTCTATTCTAAATGGTGAAAAACTCAAACAGCTACAGCAAAAATCACCTGCAGTCAAAATAATTATATGCTAGTGAGGCACTGCCTGGAAAACAGCTTATTAAAAAAAAAGCAATACCAAAGAAGAAATATGTTTGCTGCATGCATGAAGGATCCACAGTCCCACCTTCCTTGGGTGCATTTTTGTATTGCTAGAAAACAAATCCCGGCAGCTGGTGAGCTTCAAGACACAGGATGAGACAGAAGAGCTTTCTAAGCCCCGGCTGGCATCTGAACCCAGGTCAGATGTTAGCTACATCAAGGTTGGACAACCTAATGTACAGCAATGTGGTCCAGCCCACAAACATCTGTATCAAATGCTGGTCTGTTTAGAGAAAACCCGTAAAGATCCCTGAAAAAGCCTGCAAAGGTTTCCTGTCCCTTGCTTAGCTACCATCTGACTGCACCTCCTCCTCATCCATCTCATGGCGAGCAATTTTCTTGATGAAACCAGCCCACCTCAGGTAGGGGATGGAAGACACACCTGAGGTGCAGAGACCAGCACCGTGCATACGCAAGGCAAACCTCCCTGAGGCGGGATGTCCACACCACAGAGGTGGGTTTGGAAGTCCTCCAAGTGAACGTGTCTTCAGCTTGGTATGTGCAACCTTCCCCCGACCGCTGGGCGTCAAGAGCTGCCCCCAGCCCTCTACTCAGCCAGAGCTGGTGGCACCGCTCTAAGTAGCATTCAAATTAGGAAAGCAGCCTGCAAGCCGAAAGACAGCTGAAACACAGAGGGAGGAAGAAGCCAGCTCAAATAAATGGCTAATTGCCATTTAATTCCCACATATTAGATTTGGCAATACTTGCATTACGGTTAAGTCAATCAAGCAACTTTGACTTGAGCTTGATTTGACGACGGGACAGACCAATCAATCTGTCTGAGATGCAGGTTCCCAGCCCTGCCAGGGACACCTCGCGGTGGGGGCAGAGGAAAGGCCGCTGCCCATCTGTCACGTGCTGAGGGAAATGGTCCTTTATGTGCCAAAATGAGTATTAAGGAAAGACCCCATTCATGCTTTTCCTAGATTAGGCAGCCTCGTTCACAGACAACTGCAGCCCCTTATTCCTACGGCTCATTTCTGCTCTACAGCAACAACTGGCCACCTTGCTGGAAAGGTGATGTTGTGCCAAGCATGTCTGCCCATCATGTCCATATGAACACAATTTAGGAGGCAAGCCTACGTAGGAGATTTGCTGTCAGGCAATCGGCTCAAGAGAGTGAGCTAATTAAAGCTGCAGCAGAGCGACAAAAACTTCCCCGTGCTTACTGTCTTACAGCTTGTCACTCCAACCCGGCTGCCCACTGGTAAGGAGAAGTCCCGCTGGAAAAGATGCCCACGCAACCTGCCACTGACAGCAGGCAATGGCAAAAGGCGGTGAAGGAACAACCATTGCAGATGTTTGTAGTCCGAATCAATACTAATAAACATATTTCCTGGCACCTCACATCAATAGATAGAAAATAATTCATCTGGTTTATAGGTGCAGCTCCCTTTCCTTGAGACATGTGAAGCCCTTGCTTTTTTGGCAAGCTACAGTCTCCTTTTGGATGGACAAACTCTCCCTCTACCACAACACAGAGTGACTCATAAGAGTAAGGGGGAACCAGGTGAAACCACAGGGGCTGGAGTTCAGCAGAATACATACCAAGACAGCAATGCAACCAAAATAGAGATGTGCATTATTTTGTATTACACTGCATTGTATACGACAGAATTATGCATTATATACAGTCGCTCTAGGGACTTGCAAGACATCTTCCCTATCCAATAGCCGCAAGAAACTATGAAAAGCAGAACAGAAAACTGTGACAAATTGGTTTTGGTGAGAATACAACTAGGCATTGTACAGTCTCTCAGGCTCTATATTCTGATAAACCTGGAAATGCCTAGAGATATTGCCATTAGTTTCAGCGGATTTAACACACATAGGGCACAGGCTCTTGCATTCAACAGCAAGATGCATCATAACAGTATTTACCAATATAGACTGAAACTCCGCCACTATGAAGTAAGGATCTGTTCATCCCCCACTGCTTTAAAAAAAAAACAAAGAACCCCCCAAGCCCCAACACTTTATTTTACGAATTTCAAAGCAAGGCAGTAAATTAAAGAAAATATCTAAATTCCTCTGTTCATTTGTTAGTGTTAGAATATTAGTAATAATTCTTCATCTTACAGTAGTTATATGCACGTCATGTGGCTATGTATACACCCCGATACACGTAAAACATGTTTTATAGCATATTACTTTTTCATTGCAAATATTTTCCTGAGATATCCTAGAATGAGAGCACATTAAAAGCACCTGCTATTAAATCTTTGCTAAAACCTCCAAATTTCTCATGAAAATCCAAAGTCTGTTGTTAATGAAATTGTTGGGTTTTTAATGTGCATGTCATTCTGATGAATGTAGGACATAATTTCCATAATGTCTTACATGTTTCACGCACTTCTAGGTATTATACCATCTTCTTGATATCCCAGGAAAACACATTATCAGCACAAGCAGGAAGGAAAACAGAATCATAGAGCCATGTATGGCTACAGAGAATTTGTTTCAAGGTAAGAATCACTGCATAAAACTTCCCAGGCGCTTGCTCAGTTCTCCAACCACTAGATTACTTTCCAATCCTTGCAATAGTTTAATTAAAGTGATCAGCAGATGAGAAGTAATACTGCACCACTGAATCTAATTAAACTTCAAGTTTATCCTCTAGAAATCAAGAAAAATATATATTTCTTCAAGAAAAGACATTTATTTTATTCTGACAGACGAAAGGATAAAAGAAAAAAAAACAGTTTTGTTGATAGCATCTCTCTCTTCTCTCTCTCCCCCCACCTTCCAAATGACAATGCTTGCCTGGCTAAATAATAAAATAATAAGCATCCTGCAAAGCTAATCTTCCTGTTCTGAGCTGTCTGAGCCACTTTGTCCCTTGCCACCCATGCCACTGTATTGCAAAACAATAGTGCCTTTTTAAAAACGACAACAAAAAACAAATGGAAGGGAGGTCTCTACCATGTAGGAACCTGCCAAGAGAGAAATAAAAATTTAGACCTTCTTACCTCTATTTGGCAATTGTACATCTTACAAAAGGCTACCCCTCCATCCCTGTCCCATGCAAGTATTAACTCTCTAAGCCTGATTGGAGCTTTGTGCAAAATTAAAGTAGTGATGCCGAGAGGGTAGGTAATCTACCCCAAGCAGGCAGCAACAAAATGACCTATGGAGCGTATTCCCACTTTCTGCTGCCCAAATCTCTGCTGCCGAAACCACTACCATGGCCTAAATCTAGGTGTTGTTCAGCACCTCCTCACTATGGAGGCATGCACGCATGCATGGTAACAAGTTGTGCTTGCAGACAAGACCATCATCTCCCCACTTGGCTTTCTTGAAAAAAACATGCTAAGAAGTTTTATTACTGTCAGCACACTGAACATTGTTAACTAGTGCAAAAACACAGAGGACTAAACATTTAACTAAATATGTACGATTTCTGAAGAAGGCTTGCTCAATTAACATTTTACTGCAGCGACCTCCAGGGCATATTGTCTTGCTAATTAAGTATTTTCCTCTCCGTCCCCTTACTGAGAAAGGCTGGGTTTACTCTGCCTTTTCTCATGGTCAAAGAGCAAGTGGATGGGCAGTAAAAGAGAAACTGCTGTATAAAAAGGTTCATTTGGCTGACTCACACCTTCCCTAGCACCACCTTTTCCTCCTGATGCTACATGCCCTTGTGGACAGTGCTGTGGCCAAGCTACTGCATCAGGCGGGCATGGGTCGTGCATCCACATCAGTGAAGTTCTCAACACAACTGGTTGCCTCTGAGGATGGGTGGCCAGGAACTGACTCAACTGACCTACAAAAGAAGAACCAGCATGTTGGGGAAGATCAAAGGTCTACAGTAGCGGTGAACAACAGATTCCTGGAAAGAGTAAGAAGGTGGAAAGCACACATGCTACTGCACAAGCACATTCCCAGCTACCAACCACTTGCATCTCAGGGACTTCTTGAGCAAAAACTGCTTTCTGCGGAGTACTCCACCATGTTTAGTCTCCCCTCAAAGCCACATACACTTTCAGGACCTGTAACAAACTGCAACAAGGGGTTCAATGACATAATTGGAGCTGACTGAGGCTCCTCTCCTTCTGTTTGTTCTGAACACGACAGCTGCTACCTTCATATGATGTGTGGAGACCAAACATGACTTTCTTCACAGCCAGGAAATGGGCTCAATATCAGAATAAAGATTAAGTTGCTACCCAAAAACTGTGCAGAGAATCACTTTGTTAGTGAAATATCATTGCCACAAACCTTGTAGCTCTAAACCCTTAGCAACTCTTCAGGGGAGAAAAAAGGGAATGAAGGAAAAAATGAAAGGTTTGCAACATGAAGGGCTCTAAATAGCTTTTGAGAGATTTTTACTACTACCATACTGCTGCTGCTCTGCACATGCTTGTAGGGTGAGCCACACAATCACCTGAAGGAAGATAATTCAATATCTTTCTGAGCCAACAGGTCAACAGTGCAAATGCCAACTGAACAACCTACTCGATGAATCATAAAAGGGAAAGAGACTCTCCAGGTCAGCTAGTCCCCTCCCAAGGAGGGAGGCAGCACAGAAATGCCCCTGCACACACCTACCCTCATTGCCTACTCTCATTTTAATGCTATTAAAACAGCAAAGCTTGTTCGTAATTTCTTAAAAGACTATTCCAGTGTAACACATCCCAGCGGTGATTTATTATCACTGCAGAATAGAGATTGACACTGATCTCTCCATAGAACTCTAAGTTTGCTTGAAGGCCTTTCTTATTAATTGGCCTTAACGTTTTTATTGTGGTGCTACCCAAAAAACCCAGATTGTCCCTCACACATTAAGTGCTAGAATTGATAACTCCTTACAAGCTATTGCGTACAGGTCTGCCATGGACCTCTTGGTAGTTCAGATGCGTCCTCTCTGAAAGATTACACAGGCACCTCTTTCTTTCCCAGTCAAGACCTGAAAAGAGACATCTCCTTATCTACAAAGCAGTAAATCCCCTTCTGGATGTCTTACAAAGAAAGAAGGAAAATGTCTTAGTCTATAGACCTATAAGCCAAAAACTCCCATATTTTATTCCTGTCTGATAGCACGTCAGGAAAATTGATTCACTTCTCTGTGAGTTGGCTACTGCATCCATAAAATAGTGATGATAAATACTGGACTATTGCTCTGGGGTGGCATGAAGGTTAAATTCATTAATGTTTGTAGAGTGGCTGAGATGTTTGGATGAAAGGCACTAACCATGGGAAAATTATTATTTATTCCCACAGGGGCAGATCACAGCTTCATTAACTCTACTTGAAGACCCATACAGTAAGTGTAGGCAAACCTAAATCCTGCAATGCCCACAACCTTTATGTGCTCAGCACAGAATCTGCAACACTGAAACAGAAACCAGGCAGAAAATACACGCTGCCCTCAGTTAGGATCAGCCTGCTGTCCCAGCAGAAGCAGCATGGTCTAATGCAGAATGGCAGGATTGCATTTGACCTACAGAAGTATTTCAGCTCTTTAGGGAGGGGTACGCAAGAAACACAACCAGGTGGAAAGAGAAATGTCATCATGCTGTTGAAAAGAATATAAGTAGCATGAAAGAGTGGAAACTGCCCTATTATCATGAACAGGCAGAGCTGGGCACTCCCACACCAGTTCCTGCTCAGCCACTGATTTATTGCATGGCCTTCATATTTGTCTTCAGTTTGCTTTCGTGTGTTTCCATGGACAAGAGAAGACCTCCATGAAGTGCAAGAGGGAGCAGATAAAAAACTGGCAACAGAACTGTAATTCTCAGCCTGGCCACCATTCACCAGCAAAATATCTCTCCACAGGGCATACAGCCAGCTTTTTGTACCTTCTGCCAAGAAGCCATGTCAATGATGTCAAGAGCAGAATCACAGACTCACAGAATGGTTGAGGTTGGAAGGGACTTCTAGAGGCCACCTGGTCCAACCCCCTTGCTCAAGCAAGGCCACCTAGATCCAGTTGCCCTGGACCATATTTGGACAGCTTTTGAATAACTCACCGGATCGAGATTCCCCAAACTCTTTGGGCAACCTGTGCAAGTGCTCAGTCACTCTCAGACTAGATGGACCCCTGGCTTTATGCAAGACAGCGCGTCCTTCCCTCCCCATGCAGTGTTTCCACCATTGCCTGCCACATGAGCCCACTGCGTAGACCGTCTTCATGTCTTCTGCTGCACGGAGGGTTGGAGCACACTCTGCCTTGGGCAAAACATCGGCCTGGGCAGCAGGACTACAAACTCCACAGCTATCTATTTATTAAAACCAATACGTGAACATGAGAGGTAGCAAATGAGAAGATCGTTGAGGAAGGTTGAGCCCACTCAGGTCTCCGATGAGAACTTAACTTCCAGATTCAATGAACCAAAGCTACTTTTCATTATGACATAGTGAAGGACAAACACCATTGCATTAGTCAGCTCCCGGCAGTCAGCTTCTGAAGGATATTGAGTGGGCGGCAGAGAAAACTTCAAAGCGAAGGGAAAAAATCAGACTCTGCAGCAGGGCATTATTTGGAGCTGGTCTTCTGGCACGCAGTGCTGTTCCTGCTGTTGTCTGGAGGCCTCTTCCTGACAAATCATATCATCATGCCACACTGCCACTCCCCAGGCTCACCAAATGCAGACCAGCAAGTGCCCAGCTTTACTTCTCTCTTTTGAGCATCTCTCAGATGTTTATCCATATTTTATTAAGAGTAAGACACATAAAATAAAACCAGATTATCAATGCATCAGTTTGCAGAGGTAAACATGGGATATATCCCCTTCTCCGCTAAAAGGGACAAGAGAGCTTTGCAATAGCCAACACTCAATCACTCACCAATCACTCAAGACTCATGAGCCTTTCATTGTATTTTCTCTCCCCTGCCCAATTGAGGAGGGGGAGTGATAGAGCAGCTTTGGTGGGCACTGGTGTCCAGCCAGGGTCAACCCACCACGGTCAGAATTCACCCCAGTACCTTTACAGATTGTGCTTAATGCTATGGAATGTGCTATGGAATGTTAAATTTCCAACTCGAGGATGGGCAGCCCTGCAGGACCGAAGCTGTTGCTGCTGCCTGCTGAAAGGGATGTGCTGGAGCCAGCTTATCCTTGCTGAATTCCTCAGACACACTCGGGCTATCTTCTTCCTCACTAGGTCCCTCAGAGACGCCTGCATCTGACATATGAAGGTGAGCTTTGCTGCTAATACACTGGATCCGAAGAAGAAATATTGAAATCAATACTTCAATACTTACATATCTGAAAAAAAATAGACAAGTTGAGGATTGTGCTGCCACATGAGAAGTGGCACAGTAACATCAAGGAAAGGTTTATTTTTCTCTATCAATATTAAAGCATTTAAAATCTATTAATTAAATGCTTTCAGTCACTGAGGCAGACAGCATCACCGCCTCATCTTTATCAATGTGTGTGTGTGTGTTTAGCCATAAACCTCCCCCAAAGATGAACAAGTTCAGCACGTTTGCTGAAGCTCTATACTTTGACCGGTAGCCTGACCAGTAGCAAAAGTTTTCTGTCTTCCACTTCTCTCTTTGGGGCACACTCCTCTCCAAGAGCTTGCAACACTCATTTCATTACATTTTACTAAGAGAAACACCTAATGGAGTTTTTAACCATATAAAAGGAAAGCCTTCTGGTTTGCTGCTAGCAGCCATAAGCTCCATGTAAAATGTACAGCAAACAAAAAAGCTTCAGCTTCGACTTCCAGCCTGTGCTACCACCATCCACGGAAAGTGAGTGCAGCCTTTCTGCATCAGATTCTGCCCAAAGCCTTTCCAGAAATTCCTCACTTAAAAGAAGATATCCTTCCACAAACAACAAAAAACAGGAGATGAGCAAGCACCGGAGACTGCCAGGGTGGCTACCAGATAACACAATACTTTGCAACAATAACTGCAGGAATGACGAGAAAAAATAGGAGGAAGTTCTAATCTTATAACAACCGGGTCTGAAAATCAAAATGTATTTCCAAACCTTACTTTCCAATATACCTCAGAGTTGTGAGGAAGGCAATAATTATCCCTAATTTACTGAGGGAACTGTAGCAGAGAGAATTAAAGGCTCTGACTCACAGGCACTAAAGCAAACAGCGGCAGGAGCGTACACTGGTTTACCCCAGCGGTTGGCCACTGGTGTGGCTTACTCCCTGGGCAGATGGGTGGTGCCAGTAACAGCCCAAAATACTCATAGAAACTCTCTTTTGTTGATGCTTTAAGGTAACACTCAGGTACAAGCCAGATGCTATAGTGCTCACTTGGGAGAGAATAACCTCCAGAGCCGAGATGGACACCTGCAGCCAACCACGTATAAAAACATGATAAAATTTCTCAGGGGTCAGTCTGAGCCCAAAATGATGTGCGTGAAGTCATGCAATTAAATATGGAGTGTTGCAGTGACGAGTACACAAAGTTTCCAGGCTCCTCCAAGGGTTTGCAAGTCTGTCCAAAATGCACTTCAGGACTATGAAAGCACTCACCGTGAATTCTCCAACTGCCAGAACAAAAGCAAACTTGCAAGTCTCCATGGCTGTAAGAGCAGAGATGTTTGACACACCCAAATCCCCAAATTTGGCTTGAAATATCTAAAGTTATTAACCAGGTTCTCAGCTACCCTAAAAACTGGCTTGATGGGAAAAGGAGTGAAAGAGGTCTGAGGGCAAGGAGATAATAGATATTTTAGGGGTTTTTTTGTGCTTTCTTGATTTACCTATGAAATAACTATCTATCTACAACCTGGGTATAAACCTTTTTTTTTTTTTTTACAGGATTTCACATCACTTCAGACTTGAAAAATACATCTTTTTGATAGGTTTTCCCATCACTTAAGACTTAGAAAAAATTACTTTTTTTCCTTTTTTTTTTTCTTCTTTTCCTGCTATAGAGTTCTTCCATTGCTTTTATCTCTCTGAAGCTGCTTGTACAAAATAGGCTGACTTCTGCGATGCTGGTCATAAGCATGGGCTGGGAGGATGACTCAGCCCATGCACCAGCCAAATGATCAGTCAGAAGTCTCACCAGAGTCTGCAGAACTAGAAACAGGAGCTTTAATACAGTATTCTAGGTTATTGCACCCTAAACAAATTCACAAAAAAAAGAATACGTATAACAAACAAACAAAAAAATACATATATATTATATAATTATATACACACAGAAATGCTCTGTAACGTCAAATTTGGGAATTGATTCTCAGCATTTTACATATATTAAAGGAGGTAACAAGCAAGGACATGATTAAAGAACTGTAAGGCGAGGGAGAACAGCTAACATCATACGGATACACGCAGACACACAACAGCACAGATGACCTACAGCATTCTCAATGACAATTACGTTGACTTTTGCACCATGTGATGGCTCTTGGCACCTTCTCCCACCTTTGAGACCAGACCTGTGAAAGGCACCTCCTCTGCTGGGAATGCTTTGTGCTAGTGAAAGCAAGGCTGAAGTACACTGTGCTTCTACAAAGAACTTATTTTCTCATAAATGGGTCAAATTAACCCTGATTTAAGGAACCGGATTTCCAACTCGAACTCATTCAGAAGTCCAGGAACATGAATTCATTCTTATTAAACAACCTTAAACAACTCACCAGAAATTTCACTGTTATGTCAAACGACCCAATAATTTAAACTAGAAGAGACTGTTGATCCTTTATATTACATTTTCAGAACTTGTTAAAATGATGACTACCAAAGATCTGAGAAAAAGAAACTAGGGCTCCTCAGCTCCCCAAAATAAATCTGTGCCTTCAGAGGAGCAGAAACGGTACCATTGGCTTATTATAAGAAATACATCTCTTCCCTTATCACTACTGATGATAGACATCTTTTCCAGAGGTTTGGCTCGACTAAAATACCCACCCGGAGCTGGCGTTAGTATCTTCAAAACCATGCAGAGAACATCAATGCATGCTGAAGAGCCTTGTAACCACTTTTGTCTCATATCAGGACATATGCAGATTTCTACTATTAATGATGTAACTACTCCTTGTATTTAGCCCCCATCCAGAGATCACTGATCTTGCAAGAAACTACAGAGAAGACAAAACTGTTATTCAGAGTACCAAAATTATTCTTAATGTCTATGCAGAAGTCTTTCAATTTTCTAGATAGCTTTCTTAAAATTCAGGAAGTCTTTGTCCTTGATTAGTAAAAGAAGCTATTATCTGTTCTTCTTAACAAGACACTTATCTTCCCAAGTCTAGCGAGGTATTTCTTAAACATTGACAAAGTTCCTCACTTTGTATTAATATTTTTGTACTTAAGCTGTACCCCAAAATAGTAAGCAATTATTTCTTCAAACACTCTTATGATACCGGTGCATAAAGTGCTTGTTTATCCAATAATACCACAAGGATGTTACTAAATTCAGCCTTGCGTTCAGAAGAGATTTCCAAATATTTTGCATCTCAAAAGTAGTTCACATCAAAGTAAACTCCTGAAGGCTGATGGAATCGCCTGGCTTTTGCCGAAGGATGTGATCCAGGCACCATTCACATCTTGCACAAAGCCATGTCCAACCATAAAGACACATCTAAAACTTACTAATCACTCTTACAAAATCAGATTCAGTGAGGATATTTGCAGAATAGCTTGTGCAGTTTTAAACTGAGTTCTTTGTGAGAAAAGAGAGCAATTGCTGTCAGTATTTAGGACCGCGACTTCAACGCACAACCAAGTTGTATCATTGAGCTGATGTAACTAACGACATGTGTGCTCTTAGCCAAATCAAACCAAGATAAATTAGACTTGCTTACAACCATGTGAAAGATTTAGGCGAGTGTGTTTTATCTCACATTTGCATCAGGTTCAGCAGACAAACCACAGTCCTGCTAATATACGGCAAATTGTTAAACTGATGTGGCTTTCCTGCGCTTCAAAGCCTTTGGAACACAAGATGAAAAAAAAAACCTACCACATTCTTTAATCTCAGCAAAGAGCATATCCATTCCTTTTATTCACCCAGGCCTTTCTTCTAGATCAGAAGTCCATTTTCTTGAGGAAGAGATCACAAACATACGAGGCTTCACATTGCTGAGAAGTTAACTAACCTCCTAGTGAATGCTTTTTCCCCCCAACCACAGTCCCAAATTCTACTTTTGTTCACCATGTTTGAAACTCATCAGCAATAAAAAGGCATCTATGATACACACTGTGAGCAACACAAAGCTGTTTTATTCACCTTTCAAAATATAAAAGAAAGTCATATCTATTGTCTCAATTTTGCTATAATATTCAAGATGCCTCACACAGCACACAGACATTGTGCATGTGTTGCTCTCTGGTCTGATCTTTTTTTTTAATAGTAAGGTACAAGTTGGCATATTCCTGGTTGACAGAGGTAGGGGTTTCCCCAAGTATTTCTTAAACTAACTTGACATTTCGTATAATTAAATCAGCAACTAGAGAGTAAGCATTTGAGCTATCATATTATCTGAGCTTCACATATATGAAAATAATTGTACTATCTCCTGAATCAAGGAAAGACACAACCAGAGTAGTTAAAACCTAGTATTAGAAGTATAAATGGTTATAATTTTATTAATCACCATTTTTGCACCGGTGCTGGGAATGAATTGCTCCCTGACGTTCCATCACACCGAGTGCTGCACAAAAAACGCATGATTAAATGCTTCCTCCCCAGAAGAGCTTACACTGGATGTTTCTTTGTTCAAGCAAGTACATGAACTTGCCATGCGTATAATTAAATCTGCTCTTTCAGGGGGGCCCAATCCCGCAGACATATGTCTATTAACAGTTCCTCCAAGAATAACAAGCTTACTCATGTGTGAAGCAAGACTGGAGCCCCAACACAAAGAGACAGGATTAAAAGCAGGCATTCAATAATATGGTATTTATTCCTTTTAGGCAGCCAGGCCTATCTTTCTCTATCCAGTCTATGAAATCTATTTTCTCAAAATGGAAATTATACTCACACCACACTGGTGTCCTTGAGAGGGGGACATATACAACCCTCTCCTGGAAACTACACTTTTGAAGAAATGAGTGACCTTGTCTATTTTGAGCACATTTAAGTCCTACCAGTTCTTCTATGCAAAGAACAAAGCCTAATATCTGATATACCCAAATACCTGCATTACATATATTTCTTTGCATGCCTCTTGGCTGTGGGCAAAGTACAAGTAATGGCAATTTTTCCTCCCCCAGTGCTGGAAACAAATTAAGCCCCAAAAACACGGCTGTTCTTTTGACCTCTCGTTTTTTGGGTTTTTTTTTGGCAGGTTGCTTTAATTAGTGTCTAGTCATTTTTGCATTGATAAAGCAAGGGGAAGAAGACTGGCCACCTTCAATGACTCCTCCAGAGGCTCCAAGGCAAGGACTTAATTTTATTGGCATATTTGGCAGCACTGATGGAGACTGAGAGGAAGCACATGTACTGTGCTGGTGCCACTTTTCTTACTTCTCCCCTTTCTTTCCTTACAGTACATGATAAATGGCTCTGATCCATCAACATTTCACTATTTTCAGACCCGGCTGCATGTCTCACTGCTCTGAATGGACCACTTTATGATAACCATTAAAAATGCTGGCGGTCAGACGAGACCTACACATGGTCTCTTCTCCACCAAAGAGACACAAACCTGCCAGATGCACACCGAAGATTTGTAGCCACATTAGGAAAGCATGTCCAAGCTTAACAACCCTGCCCGTATTAGCTTAGGAGCAGCACTAAACTAAATGCAACCATTCTAAACAGGCAGGTGAGCTGGTGGTTCACAGGGTCTTGTGCCCCATTAGGAGAACATCCCGAATTAGCCTCCCCAATGGCTAAAGAGATGTGAAAATGAGAGCTGTACGGTCTGCGGTTTCTTAGAGCAACCCTCCAGCGAAGTGCACAAAAAGTGACTTGATATTGCTTCTCATAAAGCCACTTACACCTCTGTTTTCTTCTTTCCAGGGGGAGAGATGCATTTGCAACATAGTGCCTTGCTTTGGTCGAGTGCTTAACACTCGTGGTTTTCTTAAGGGTTAACAAACGCTGCTGAGCATATTTATAACCAACATAAATAGTGTTTAAAAAATATCCCCCGCCCCATTCCCTCTCCTCTTGCTACGGAGCAGCATTGCAGGTGATGGAAGGGGAAATTCATCCCAAAGCTCCTGTGCTGCAGCTATCTGTGAAAAGACGACTTATTTTCAGCACACGGGTATCAGTTATACTGGGGAAAAAAAACAGTAATTCCCTTTAAAAGAATTCAGCTAAATCCCCTCTGTGGTCCAGGAAATACCTGATGGAACTGATCACACATATTACATTCCCAGACTTTGCTTTAACAAACCTCAGTATCACAACAGCACACCTTAAGCATCAGCAAGATCTTTTCTGTATTTGCCTTTCCAAAAGACAGCACTACCCATCCTACTCTGTTTTCACTGCCTGTCCCTCTGTGGTGGGAAAACACAACTTGTAAGTGTAAGTCTTTGCTCAGAATATAAAGCAATGAATAAATGCACCAGAAGCTCAGCCAAACGGGATGATAGAAACAGCTATAATCCCTATTTTCCAGTGAATTAATACTGATATTCCCCCCCCCCATTTGTTTTGGTTACTGGTGTTCACATAAATATTAACAGTTTTCATTTTCTTATTTCCCACTTTATGGCAGTTGGCCCTTTGAGGAAACTACTTTTCCCCTCTCAAAACTACACCCAAATTTCCCAGCTGGAGCTGTAAAGCAAAAGCAAGAAGGTTCCCAGAAAGCAGATAGCTCTGGTTGGGGTTTTTATTTCTTTGCTTGTTTGCTTTAACCCTATAAAATATGGGCAAGGTTTCATGCCTGAGAAATTATGTTTTTGCCATTGCTCTCACTTTGTATGAGACAAAAGATGATAAAGGGAAGAGGTGATGCAATGCAGTGGTACCTCTCTCACCATGTCAGAAGTCCAACAGCAAGAGGTCTTGCTGTCTTTGTCTCTTCTTCAAAAATTGGAACATTTCTCTGTTTTCCACTAAGATCCCCAGGCACAGTCATCCCTGCGTCACGCCATACAACTATCACATTCATTCATCTTGCCATGAGATGTTCAGTCTCACTTTCTGCAGCACACAAGGCTAATTCAAGCTAATGCCATTAGAGGCAAAAGGTGAGTCCCAAGACCTTCCTACAGCCACGCTTTGTTAGGCCAACATTATGGAGGAGAAGTAACCTGGGGAGGATCAGAGCAAGAAACAGTAAATATGAAAGAACAAAACTTAAAGGAAAGATTGCGTTACACTTCAGGGAGCATTTCTCAATGCTGAGATCTAAATTAATCTCCCTGGAGAAGTAATTGAAGGCTGATGATCAGGAACACGTAGAAGCATGATAGACACCTTCGGTGGGGATGGACCACAGGGCTGCTCCCGGCCATGAAGATGCCTTAGCTTGAATAATACCAGACTCATCCCATCACCTGCTGTCACACTATGTTGTCAGGCTTCATTTCAGGCCCCCCTGAAGTCTAGCAGAACATGGGAAGGGAAAGAGCTTGGTTTTCCTATCAACATCTGGTGTCCTTTTGGCAACTGCACACAACGCTCAGTACCTTGCCAGGACCCCACAGGCTGCATCATGTTTTATGAAGCACTCAGTCTTTAATTACCTTTAAAATGTGGAACGCCTCAATTTCACCACCGACAGATTTAGTGACTAATAAAAAAAACCATATGTTCATATGAATATTAAACCAATATCAATGACTGCGGCCCTTGTGCTGTGCCGTGGTGACTTTGGGAGCCACCTACCCTCTTGGCAGGTCTGTGGCTCTCAAAGACCCCAGGGAGGAGTTGGAGATAAACATACTGGCTGCTTCCATCAAAAAACAGGCAGATTAGCTGTAAAAAACCTTGCCAGAGACTAGATCATGTACTAATCTTGTTTAGAGAGGTGTGGTGGGCTCCCCAGGCCAAGGGGCGACTTGTCCCACTCTATGGCTGGGATGAAGGCCAAAGGATGCTCAGAGAAAGACCAGGGGAATAAAAAGGGAAACAAAACAAAACAAAAAGTAGGAACTGAGTTTTAGAACTACTGAAGTCTTTATTTATAAAGAGAAACGAAGGAAAAGGCAAATGATGCAATGTTTGCAAGCAGTGCTTGTCGAGCAGTCTGAGAAAGATGCTACTTACACCTGAACA
Source organism: Haliaeetus albicilla (assembly GCF_947461875.1). Classification (NCBI taxonomy): domain Eukaryota; kingdom Metazoa; phylum Chordata; class Aves; order Accipitriformes; family Accipitridae; genus Haliaeetus; species Haliaeetus albicilla. Next base: position 74,590,205 of record NC_091485.1, read on the forward strand.
GATACAAGTGGACAAAGACTTTCTCGACATGCAATCAAGTGTTCAGTAATTTGAGATTCAAAGAAGGAAAATGGGCAATTGCTACAAACTGGTAGGAAGCTCAGGACACACACATGAATTCTCCACCATCCACATCCAAGAAATAAAAAAATAAAAAAAAAGACCAATAAATTTCATTTCTAATCCTGGAGACCAGTTCTTCTCTATGGCACGAGTAAAGTGGTGGATGGTCAATCAACCCCTCCCTGAAACACTTCTGGAGAAACAGAAGGTGCACAAAGTCCTCGGTACTGTAAATTCAGCTCAGACATTAAAAAGCCATTAGAAATGGATAATGAAATTAAGAAGGGGAAAGCTAATAGGAACCACTGCACGGAGGGAGCTCTGCTGGTGCTCAGCAATGTGGCCAGCTGAGCACCGACAAAGAACAAATTGAGTGTTAGGAGGAGGGAAATAAAGCAAGCACCATAGCTCTGTTTGGCAGGAAAAGTGTAATAGATTCTGTCTCAGAAATGTATCAGCATCTGTGGCTTTTAAATCACAGAGGAAGGCAGAGGGGAGCAAAGCTTTTAGCACTCAAAGCAAAATCTGCGATGAGACCTTTATGATGATGAAATGCACTTGGGAGCAAGGGAATTAACAAGAGGTAAAATGTCCGGCAGGTGACTGGACACCCCAGTTCTCCTGTCCTCTACCAGCCTTGAGAACCCAAAGAAGAAGGTGGCAGGTTTTTCCTCCTTCCCTGTTGCCCAGTCTGACAGCTTGGAAACACATAAATATTTCTTTGCAATTTTCATAATCACAGCAAGATCCTCAATATGCTTCAAAATTACAAGCAAAAGAGCAATGTGTAACATGAGTTATCAACACCGTTAAGGAAAGAAGTGCTGCTTCAGTTTTTTGCCCAGAAATTGTGAGGGAGGTAGTGTCAGGGCTGAAGCAAGACCTCGGGTTATCCAACTCTTCAGTCTTGTCCTGAACACTAGGACAAATCAAGTTTCTGCATTTTCCACCCCCTCCTCTCCTCTCCCTATGGATGGAGAGATGGAGACCTTCCTACTGAAAAATGGGGATACTTTTCCAGGCCATAAATATTTTCAGACAAGTTGCAGACCTAAACTGAACACTTTGGAGATACCTAAAAGAATCCGATTAAGGAATCACCTATTCAAAATAGTTTATCTTCAGTGACACATCACTGCACTGCCTGAACTGAATTTAATCTCCATGTCAGACAGCAGTTTAACCATCTTACCCTCCCATTTGTCCACACAAACAGCAAATCAATTGGAGTAATTTTGCATCTTTTTCTGCACCAGCATCTCCCTAAGAAAATCAACACTTGCACTCTCACTTGCAAATATCTAGGCTAGTTATGCCAGACAACCGCACTACTCTAGCTAAAAAGAGTGCACAATTATATTAGCCAGCTTTATGCTGCAGGAAAAAAAACTCATTTACCCTTTAAAATACCCTTGCAACAGTTAGAACATGGGGTTTGGTCTTGTACATCTGCACATCTACCACTATATACACTGGCAAAGTGCAACTGCCCCTGGCATAAAGTGAGGGAGCGGCTTAACCCCAGAGCTAAAAGCCCACGTGGAGCTCTCTGTCAAAGACAGATTAGGACCTTGAGAGTGAAATAATTAATACAGACCAAATGGCACACATTTCTGCCTTTACAAGGCCATGAAAGGTGAAGCAGCATCATTTTCCAGTCTCACGCAAGGTAGCTCACGAGTAGGGAAAGGTGTTAAGAGCCTACAATATTAATTAAGGTAATAGTCTGGGATTTAAGACAGGATATCAAACATGCCTGCTATATTACAATCTACTTGTGTGTGCCTGCTCCAAAATCCCAGAGCAAAATTATGTCACTGCAGATGCAAGGACATGGGTTATGCTTTGCAGATTTCAGTCAAGCAAAATTTACCATTCAGCTGGGTCCTTTCCGGACACAAGAAGAAGTTGACCTTGAAGAATTAGTATGAAAGCTTCAGAAGATGGTCAGTATTTGATCCTGCATAAAATGTAATCACCAGGAATATCAGGAGATCATGTCTAAATGAGCACTCTGCTCTGTCCCACAACGGTCTTGTTTTCCTACTAGCAAAATAAGTGAGGGTGTCTTAGTGCTCCAGTCTCAGGGGTGGGAAACTCACTGTGCACAAAATATTTCTCCTCTCATCTTCAGGTAGTTGCACTAACACTGGGCAATATTTTGCACAGCTTGTCCAGGAAAGTTATTTTTACCCAACTGGGGCTGCAACTTTACCTTCGTCTGTCCCTAATTACCGCAAAGAAATTAAAATATGCAGACAAGCCAACCTGCTGTTCTCCATTTCTTCTGCCTTGAGGATGACAGTCCCATTTCCCGACAGTTTTATGGCTGCTCTGCAGTATGGGGTTGCCATACCCATTCTCTCCATCTTTCTCCTCCATTCCCATTTCTTTCCTTTTGCACACACAGCACTAATGTGAAATCTTTTCTAAACCCCCTCATGAGTGCACCAGTGAGTCTCATAAACTACCATAAGATAAATCTCCGATGAAGGCACAAAGGAGGTCCTCTGCAGCCTCCTTCATTATTCATTGATAAAGTTCCAACCAGATACTGTAACCACTTGTGTAAAAGATTCTTCTTTTTTGCCTAACCTCCCTAAATTTATACAATGCTGTTCTGCAGACATCCACTGATTCTTTATTCTCTTTATCCTCCTTGCCCTTCCAAAGCATCTTCCAGCGGAGAATTTAGAAAACTTTTCCTCAAACAAAAATTTTTGCAAGACAAGCACAGGTATTATATAAGATCTGAACTAATGGACCGGATCAGATGTTAATGTGTTTCAACACCTCCTTCTGGGACCTTCGGAGAAGCTATAGAAATGGAGAGATAACCTATGCGGGAATGATCCTTCAAAGCCTTCATTTTTTAGGAGGGTTTTTTTTTTTATACCTTGAAGCAGAAGTTTGTAATCTCCTTATCCTTAAATATTCACCATTACAGTTGTGTATATTGCTTGGGGCCACAGAAATAGTTTGTGCTCAGATGAACTTTTGGCCATGGTGACATCTTCCCATAGCAAGTTTCACACATTGATGGGTAGCTTGAGTCTTCTGTGAGCAACTCTGGACCAACCAACCAAAACAACTCCCTACCAGTTATATCCCAAAGCACAAAAAATAAGCTATCCACATGGTTTCAAATTAGACTATGTGATTATAGAGCCTTGTGTTTTAAAGTGCCTCATGTGTGCAAGTCACCAGGGAAGAACAAGGTGTCTACAAACTCAATCACTTCCATCTATTTCTCAAGCCTCCCTGCTCAAATGTCTGTCTTTCTCGATGCCTGAAGCAGCAAGTTTTAAAAGTTATCTGTGAACAAAGCAATCACGAGTTTGATATCTATTTTAGCAGGGAACAGCAGCTGCGGAGGAGAAAAAGGCACAAACAGCTAGTGAATAATCCCTATCTTCTCCTGCTGGACAAAGCAAAAGGTGAAGCAGTGCAAGAAGCTCTTCCCCTACAATGAGTAAGCACCATCTCCCATCTCCCCCATATTTAGGTTGTGAAATAAATGGAAAAGGTGGTAAGATGATGTGTTTGCTGCCAGATCCACCTCTGCATGGAGCTCTGGGGCAAGGCAGAAACCAGAGTGTCCCAGGAAAGCTACTTTAATTTGCTTCCTGGTGCTCCCCATCCCCACATCACCACCTTCCCAATCACAGCCACTGTCAACATACCCAAGGTGGTTTGTTGGCCGTGCATGGGATGGTTTCACAATGAAAATTTACCAAAACCGCCACTACTATCCTGCCACCTATGCTGATCCTCACACTGAGCTGACGAAAATTGCAGAAAACCAGCCAAAAACGTGAATTTATGGTGTCTGCAGGTATCAGTAGGTATTTTACCTTTCCTAACTTTTATCCTGGGACTGGAAACATCCTCTCTAAAAAAAAATGAAAGCATTTAGCCTGCCAGAACATCCACATGCAGAATTAGTTTCAGGGTTCCTCTGAAGCACTGAAGTTTGAAGATTATTTATCATGTACATTAAAAAAGGAAAATAAAACGAAAAAAAACTGTGGAACAGCTCCTGCATTCCAGCACACCAACCTTCATTTCTTTATTTTTAAATTATTGCATCTTCAAACCCGGTGACGCTCCTCCCAAAAGACACAGCCAATATCCTGATCTATTTTTTGATCTTCTAAATCCAGGCACAGGCAGAGGAAGCTTAGCTCAGGCCGACAGGGAAACATTCGCATGCTGCAGCCCAGTAACCATCACTGCAACAAGGAAATTCTGGTTGGGTCCCAAGATTGTGCTAATCGCCATGTTATTTCTCGGCGCTTGGCTCCTGTATAGTGAAGTTTTCTACGTGACTTTTGCTGCAAAGCCTTTCTTCCATGGCTACGTGTTTCTGCAAAGCTGCAGATGAGATAAAACTGATCTCGGCCACTGGGGGTCATTAAAAGGCCTGGTAGAGCCTCCTCCCAGGAATTGAGTTATTTCTCATGCTGGAATCTGACATCTTTGCTCCTTTAAGTATTTGTCAGGACCTCTGCGTTATAACCCATTAGGACTAGCAGCCACTAAATCACCTTCATTTTCTGACTTTCTGCAGAAGTTTCCCCTCCTTTCCTGCTTAACTTAGTAGATCTGACACAGTCACTGCTTAAAGGCAGATCAGCACCCAAAAACCATCCCAGGCAAATAAATATGCCTTTAAAAAGAGCAGCAGAAGAAATGTAACAACATACAAAGTCTCCTAATCCTGCAGCTGGTCTCCTGGCCACTCTCCTGCCTGCAGGCTGGGCAGGGAGGGAAACCTTCCAGGGAAGCAGTGATAACCTTCTCCTCCCTTCCCTCTTCCACGTGGAAGAGGCAAGACACACATGAAGATGCTCTAGTAAAGCCTTTGACACTGTTTCCCACAGAATTCTCCTGGAGGAACTGGCTGCTCATGGCTTGGACAGGCATACTCTTCGCTGGGTAAAAAACTGGCTGGATGGCTGAGCCCAAAGAGTGATGGTGAATGGTGTTAAATCCAGTTGGCAGCTGGTCACAAGTGGTGTTCCCAAGGGCTCAGTATTGGTGCCAGTTCTGTTTAGTATCTTTATCAACGATCTGGGCGAGGGGATCGAGTGCACTCACAGTTAAGTTTGCAGAAGACACCAAGCTGGGTGGGAGTGTTGATCTGCTTAAGCTTAGAAAGGCTCTATGGAGGGATCTGGACAGGCTGGATTGATGGGCTAAGGCCAACTGTGTAAGATTCAACAAGGCCAAGTGTCGGGTCCTGCACTTGGGTCACAACAACCCCATGCAACGCGACAGGCTTGGGGAAGAGCAGCTGGAAAGCTGCCTGGTGGAAAAGGACCTGGGGGTGTTGGTCGACAGCTGGCTGGATACGAGCTGCCAGTGTGCCCAGGTGGCCAAGAAGGCCAACGGCATCCTGGCCTGTATCAGAAACAGTGTGGCCAGCAGGAGCAGGGAGGTGATTGTTCCCCTGTACTCAGCACTGGTGAGGCCACACCTCAAATACTGTGTTCGGTTTTGGGCCCCTCACTACAAGGAAGATATTGAGGTGTCCAGAGAAGGGCAACAAAGCTGGTGAAGGGTCTAGAGAATAAGTCCTATGAGGAATGGCTGAGGGAACTGGGGTTGTTAAGTCTGGAGAAAAGGAGGCTGAAGGGAGACCTTATCGCTCTCTACACCTACCTGAAAGGAGGCTGTAGCCAGGTAGGTATCAGTGTCTTTTCCCAAGTAACAAGTGATTGGACATGAGGAAATGGCCTCAAGCTGCTCCAGGGGAGGTTTAGATTGGATATTAGGAAAAACTTCTTCACTGAAAGAGTTCTCAAGCATTGGAACAGGCTGCCCAGGGAAGTGGTTGAGTGACCATCCCTGGAGGTGTTTAAAAGACATGTAGACGTGGTGTTTAGGGACATGGTTTAGTGGTGGACTTGGTGGTGTTTGGTTAACGGTTGGACTCGATGATCTTAAAGGTCTTTTCCAACCTAAACAATTCTATTATTCTATGCTTGACTTATTGAAGGTAATCCAGTAAGTGATGGTCATAGACTTGAAAATACACATCAACAAACTAGCCTTTAAACACCATGTTTAGGGTTTCTACAGTTTCATGAGAAATAATCACGACAACCTTGGTCAAAAGCACTCTCTCTGGAGGACAGCAATTCCCATACCCTTCTGCAGGTAGACATAGGAGAAAATCTATTTATCGTGCTAAAAATGCTGCTCACTCATAAGAATACAAACAACACATGTCTCCTTTTCACAATTGCTTCAAGGGATGACAACAACCTATTGCCACACACAGCTTAACATGGGACAATCCATCTAAGCCTACACATAATAGTCCCCATCTTAGATGAGAAGATGGAATGGGCTTCCTAAAACCAGCCAACATGAGTGCCCGTTTCAGCACAGGGAAGGGTTTGTGTTGGTGGTTGAGGACTGCACCACCCAAGCCTCCCGTGGAGACGCGGCTCAGAGCTGGAGCCTGCTCCAGGCGATCTCAGATTAATTGCTGGGTTTGCGCACGAAGCCGTTCTGCAGTCTGCACCAACGGGGACGCAGACATAAATATGCTCGTGCCAAACTAGGAAAAGTATTTATACAGCACTGTAAAACAATGTCATTGTCTTCGCTTTGGGAAACCTGGCCAAGAAAAGCAGCATGGGCAAGTGAGGAGAAAGGGACTGAGATAAAGAGGAGGAAAACAACCGAGGAAAAGAAGAAAAAAAAAAGAAAAAAGTTTTTTTGGGGGGAGGAAGAATAGCTGAGTCCCTGCTGTGCCTAAATCAATGGATATGGAGGGGGTGGGATTTTTAGAAATAGTTACGAAAGAGACAGCAAATCAAGCAGAACACCCAGCATTTCTCCCCGAAAGCAGGGTGGCTTTTTTTTTTTTTTAGCCAAGAAGAGGAATTGACATTGTCCTATGGCAGTGAAAGCCCCCCCGCCGCCAGCAAGGAATCCCTTCTGCCTGACTCACAGCCACCCTGATGCAAACGACAAGGAGGAGAGATGCTACAAGGAGCGCTCGCAAGGCTTTCTATTGCAGACAGGCACTGCCACCGTCTAGCTTGATGCTGAAATGCTGGCCCGGTTCTCTTCCCCCCTCAGCTCAGCTTTGAAGAGGTCTCAGACATGCCTGGAAGAAGTAAAACACAGCAATAAAAAAAAGAGATGGACCAAAGAGCATAGGATGTTCAACCAGAAACAAGAGTTGGAGAACTGCACCAAGCCAAGCAACCCTTCTGCCACTAATTAAACATAAATAAAATAAAATAAAATAAAGCTGGATTCTTACCAGCTTGAATCTGGGGGTATGGAGGGAAAAAAAAAAAGCATTGACATAAGACACACTAACAACTCAATTAATGGCCCTCATCTTGTTGTGGGGGGATGTCAAGCATCCCCCAAATCCAAAGCAGTCCAAACTCTCTGATCTCCAGGAAGTTAAATCTCCCAAAAGGGAACTCTTGGTTGCAACAGTGGCTGTTTTCTTATTAACCTTGTACATAAGCATGCATTTTTTTTTCCCTGTCAGGATGTCAACAGGACCTGGTTTCTTCTTCACTGATGAGTACTAAGTGTGAAAACCCCATGAAGAAACAAACAAAAAAAATCTCTGTGAAAATACTGAAATTCTGTCACCAAATCCACAATTAAAAAATAGGTAGCACTTTGTTTTAGCAGTAAGACTATAAAAGGAGAGGTATGAAATCATAGTATGACTGAAAACTCCAAATCACATTTCAAAAACATACTTACACACACGTATACATATATCCATACCCCCTAGATATGCACATTCTATATAGTGTTAGTGATTTTATTGTTATTAGATCCTGGCTTGATATTATCTATGTATTGTTCAAAAGCACAGCCATCTGGCTACTGTCTGGCTGGTAAAGCACTTCAGGAAAAGCAGCAGACAACTCCTCTTTCCCAACCTGCTTAACTCTTGCAGTACTTGAAATAAATCTAAAATACTGACTACTACATGATTGCAATAAAGGTTTTTTTGTGGTATTTTGTCATAAACCCAAGTTCTTTGAAACTGTACTTTACAGCAAACCCTCTTTATAAATCTCTGTTTTATACCATCTTACAGAAGTGAAAATAATAATAAAAAAGAGATGTGGGGGATGAGTGGGAGAAAGTGATACAGAAGTCTCATTTTGCTCAGCCCATCACTTTGGTTGCCTCCATACATGTGGACAATTTTGGTAAGTCTGAAATTTTCAGGCACCCAGGACTGATTCTCCCCTTCAAAACCTCTTTTTGGGGGTAACAGGATTCCCAGTGGTCTTGCCTCCACACAGCTTCATACACAACAGACGTGTTTCACACACAAGTTCATTGCCTGTGCTATTCCCAGCCCCAAAAGACAGGGGTCTTTATGACTTTTAAAAATCTTCTTTACATAACTTTCTCCCTCTGCTTTGTCAGCTGTATCTTTGTTTCCATTTCTATATCTCTATTAGGAGAGGAGAAAGAATAGAGGATATATAGTATTTTACACAGCATGGCTGTGGTCACCTTTTCAGTCGTCTTCTGCTCTCCACTAAGGACCTGAGCAAAGCATTTTGGGAAAAAAATAAAATAAAATTCCCTATCTAACCAAACAAGGTCCTTGCATGTGTCTGCACAATGCACATCTACAGGAAGATCTTTGTCTCTCTGCAAACCCACTCCCAAATCTCTCTGGGTGAAGCTTTCAAAGCAAGGAATGGCCAAACACACAGAAATATTTCTGCGAAGTATCTTGTTTCAGAACATTTCTGGGCACCAATGGACTTAGGACCTCTCGGGTTTGACTAGCTATAAAAGAGCCTTTGGTTGAAAGGTAGTATTTCAAGATATCCTTAAAAGCCTTGCAGAGCAGAAAGGAGCCTTGGACTATCCACTCCCACATCCCCACCTGCATCATCAAATACCTGGAGACCTGTGAGATCTGACCTTAAAAGTGTTTCTGAAAATGGGATATAGGCTGTAAAAAAGGCCACTTTTGAATATTTTAATCCTGGTACCGTACCTCCCAAGAATTACCACCTGCCTCCCACTTCAGTGTATAAGCTTAACTCCCATTAAAAACACTGGGTTTAGAAGGAACAAAAGCATCTTTAAGGTACTTAGGATGTGTTCATATAGAAATAAAAAAAAAAAAAAGTATCATCATCCCACTGTGGCCCTCAGCAGCCAGAGAAAGGTAAGAAACACAGACATCCTAATAACCGGTTCCTACTTAGTTCATCTAAAGATGTTGCATGAAACCACCCTGAGGTTGGGATAAGAGGACACCCCAAAGCCACCCTCCTGCTCACCCAGCACATTTCAAAGACGAGGATCTTCTCATCGAGCCCCACCTGCTTATAAAGCAGTAGAGGGCATTATTTCCAGGACGTTCAATAAAGTTACTGCTATGCGGGGCTGGATTAAAGCTGGCACATCAGTTTGGTCAGTCCCTCGGTGTGTTTTAAGTTCAAAGCGGATGGTGACAGTCACCTGGGAATGTGTGCTGCCAAGCAGAGGAGATGTGACACAGTTGTGCTGGCCACTGCCCTGCTGGCCATCTGGTGAGATGGCAGCAAGCCTGGCTGCTAGACGTGTGGGTCTTTGCCAGGGACAAAAGGATCAAGTTTTTTCAGATAGACTAAGCCCAATTAAAACTAAAAATGGTACGTTAGCCCAAGGAAGCTGCTCTGCGATTTGGAAGAAGTGCGGACACTCCCCGGTGTTACCAGAAAAGAGCCATTCTGTCCAACCCCCATGACTCTGTGGACTGGGACATGGATGACAATGGCAAATAGTTTTGAAACAACAAGAAGTGTCAGTCTCTGACCCTGACCTCTAAAAAAATGAATTATTTGGGGCAAGAAAGCATGTGCATTGCAGAAAGGCATGGAAACCAGAGAATATAATGCACGTACTGCTTGGGATGTCACAACTAAAGGTTGTGAGAGACAGGCCCTGCTCTTCATAGCTTGAAGAGGCATTACTAACAGCATGATCTATGGTTCTTTAAGACTGTCTTCAAGTCTTCGACACTGGTTTCTCCAGCCCTGGCATCCACGTATGCAGAAGCAGTACCCTGAAGGGCAAAACCTGCCCTACTTCACTCTCCAGATGCTTTATTTCCATCTCAGCCAAGGGAAGAAGTTGCAGGCAAGTCAAAGTGTCCGTGATGACAACCTGTACCAAACTCCCACAGTTACAGGACAGAAGAAATTATGCTTTCTTCAAGTGCTTCTCCAGACTAAGAAACCATCCAGCGAGAAGAGAGAGGAACATCCTTGGAAGATAGCTGTTAACCAGTTCTGCTAAAAGAAGAGAAAGAAAACCTACATCTACATGACTGTCCGCTAGCAAGTTTTGGTTTTTTTCAAGTAATTCCTTTAAAATTTAAAAGCAAATTTACACCTTGTTGGGTTTCTACTGTGCAGATGTTCAAAAATCCCAGTAGCAAAGCTCATGCGCAGTTCTGCTGAAGCATGAGACCAGGACAGAAACAGCTCAGCTCAAAGGATGGCCAGTGCTAGATGAGAGCAAGCCCTGTGAATCGCAAGCCAAGAAACTGCATTGGCTAAAGAAGTCCCAGTTTTAAGGGAATAACCAAGAATTAATAACAAGGGACTCTGGCTAAGGAAAACTCCCCAGCTCAGGAATGGGGAGGAGAAAGCCTTTTCCATGGAAATCATGCCAGCTTCAAACCTTAGGATATAATCCCCAAGGGAAACAGAGCAGGCAATGGGTTCAGTTTGTGAGCAGGAATCCTTCCACAACACAAATCCCTCATCCATCAAATGAGGATAAAACTCATTTTCTGCAGGGGATTATACACCGCTGGGATGGGAGAGGGCAGAGCTATCCTCCAGCTGCCGCAGGGGCAAGAGACCATGAGCTTTCCACTTGCTTTTCGCACCACCATACCATGGTTCAGCAGTACAAGGGGTGAGCAGGTGGAGAGCTATCAAGTGCAACCAACTTTGCGCTATTTTCCTGGCTAAGCTCATTGCATTTGGGCATTTATGTATAAATCAGCAGGGCTTTGATTTATTCCTTCTTCTTCATCCTGTGTTTTCCAGCTTGGGATCAGGAAACAATGGGAAATCGGGTTTAGAAACACCTATACAATCACTTGCACACCTCAAAACCTATGCAAGCTGCTTGTTCCACCCCACTACAACCATCTGTGGGGACTGTCATTACCTTCAGCCACATCAACAGCCACTAAAGGTGCTCATGAATCCCAACCATTAATATCCAAGTCTAACAGAGAAATTCAGGGAAGATCTGCAACACGTACGTCTTACCTTCCAATTTAAAATCCCCCCTTGCTCCTAAGTGCTTTCCATCCACACTAATTCACCCTAATCCTCAATCTACCTGTTTACATCTGTTGTGTCCTTCCTCACTGTTGATCTTTAATCCCTGCCCACCTCTAGCTGCCAGTGTCTGTCTCCAAGCAAACATCAATCTGGAAGAGAATTAGAAATTATATTTCTGGACTGGGACCATGGATAAAAGATTTATTCTTTTTTTTTCTACTCAACCCATATTCTGCTTGTGTAACACACATTTTGGGGTTGGCTGTGTCTACCCTCGCATAGTGCAAATAAATACAACACTGTAGTTAGGTTTCAGAACAGCAATCCACCACTACAGTATTTCAGTATCTATATAAATGTCCATTCCCATTTTGCTGCTAGGAACAAATATTATAAAACTCCATTTGTGTCTTCAAAGAGAAAAAGGAAAAAGCACACATGCACAAATAATGCTAAATTCCATTCTTCTAATCGATTAAGAAAAATTTATTCTTCATCCTTAAGAATTTAATTAATTAGACAATACTAGGCAGCAGGAGAGGAAGAAAACAATAAAACAGGGAAGTTAAGAGATTTTCACGACGCCACACTACAGAGCAGTGGCAGAGGTGATCAAGATTCAGAAGTTCAACACTTTCAAGTCCAGAACCTTAAAGTTTAACAGGATTTTCCTCCCACATCAAAAAAAAGTGTTCTTCATTCCGTACTGAAAACCAGTGGACTGCAGCTTCCAGTCTCAGTATTTTGGACATGCTTTCAAGAAAAAAAAAAAAAAAAGAGCAATATATGTGTCAAACAGGAATTAATCCCAGCATAAGAAATTTTACAATAGATTGGCTATTAGGTACCACCTAGGTTTAAAACAAATTCCTGTTTATCCATTTAAAAATGCATACCTTAGCTCTGTCTTACAAATAGGCAAAGGAGTACGTAACCTTTTTTCTTTTAAGAGGAGCAGGTGACTCAGCCACATATTCCCAAGCGATGCTGTGGGCTTCTCCAGGGCTGTGCAAGCAAATGAGGAGAAAAATCCCCCTCCTTGGAGGCTCAGAGATCTGCAGGCAGGAGCAGGAGGGATGGAGCAGGGCCTGGACATGTATGTGCTCTCCAAAAAGTCAGTGACTTGCTGGGCTATGAGCTGCATTCATGCACAGAGGTTTTGCTAGTTTATATCTATTTATTTTTTTGCCCATAACATTGGATGTAAATACACCCCAACCTGACAAATACACTGAGCTCCATCTCACCCATTGTCCCTGCAGCACTCACTTTCCATATTACAACAGCACAGTCAGCAGAGGTTAAGTTTTCCCTTCCTAAACTTTATCCCAGGTTTCAGATTCTTTGGATTTGGTCACTCTTAACAGCCAAAACCCCAAGCAGAAATTCTGCAACACAAAAAAATAATCCCTGTTTGCTTTGCAGCCAAAGATCAGGGTGTTGCAGCACACTCTCACCCATGCTAACAACCTGAGCTGTGCCAATGTCTGATTTGTACCTGGGGAATGCTTGAGACAAAGCAAAATCATGCCAGATATTATTCTAGCTCTCCTTCCAATGCCCAGTAATGTCCATTCCCAAATTTACTGGGGTTACTAAAGCATTAGCAGAGGAGAAGGAGCATGCATTTGATCACTCACTGCACATTAACATCCTTGCAATCCAACCTAGGACAGACCAAGCCAAATTTAATTTCAACCTCACTTGGTTTCCTGATGTGCACAGAAAAAAAAAAAAAAAAAACGGAAAAAAAAAAAAAAAAAAAAAAGACCTTTTAGCAAGCTACAAGGGCAGCAAGAACTGCCAGCACCTTCTGAAGAAGGTATCCAACATGGACTGGATAAACCTGTGCTAGCAACGACAGCCTGCTCCTGGACACCACCTTTTCCAGTGAAATCTGGGGACTCTCCCCTTCACGTAGCGTCAAAGGAGTTGCAGAACCTCAGGAGAAATGCTGGCTGGAGTATTTAACCTGTCTGGAGCCTGATTCTGCTTTCTCCCTGGGGAGAAGACTGGATGACCCCAACTGGGATGCAGACACTGCCCCAGCAGCCCTGAGCACAGCAAATTGTGAGCCAGCCTGGGAATAAGCTCTGACCCGATCTATCACTGATTTCAGACCATAACCTCCCTTCTAGTACATCTGCACAGCACAGCAAGTCACAGGCGAGTGCTGGGATGTGCACGGTGAGACAGCACTGATGGAAAAGCAAAGAGCTGCAGAAGAGGAGCTCCAACCTCAGCCTATTTCCCATGGATCCCCATTCAGCAAGCATGGACAGATGTTCATACAAGGTCATGGAGTAACCCTACTGCTCAATTCCGGCTGTGTCTTGCTTCAGGTAGACTTATTTGTAGGCACAGTTTAAGAAAAAAGGCTCCTGATCCAAGCATCTGACGCTGCCAAGATGCAAAGAAGAGGATGCAAAGCACAGGGTGCAAGACCAGGGGTATAGAAACTGTTAAGGAAGCCTTGCAGCACTTGCAGGAATACAGTCAAGCACTCACTCATGGCTTGTTGGTCAAGGGCTCTAAAGCAAAGACCTCTCTGCTCTCCTAACTGGAGAAGTGCTCTTGAGCAACTGAGAAAGTTGGCAAAGAAGAATTGGATTGAACTGACAGTATTAAAGAAATCTCGGGAGCATTGGTATCTTGTCCAGATCTGAAGAGCTTAAACAAGAGCTAATACAAACTTTGCATGAGGCAATAGCTGAGCTTTATTTTTTAATAAAACTTAAATTTTCTTCACTCTGCATCTGAGACAAGGAAAAGCCTTTGCTTACTGGCTCTGCCAGAGATCAGCCAGCTGCAAGAGCAGCCAGAAGCAAAAAGCATTGAGCTGTATTAATTTCAGGAGCTGAAACTAAAGCAGAGGACAGCCTCCTTTAGGGAAATACATCCACCTGGAAAGACATCCCAGGAGGACAGCCTCAGGTCCGGGGTTCACAACCAGGCACCCACTGGGAAACTAAAGGAACAAACAGCACATTCATTCTGCTCTGCTTTCCCTATCAAGGTACATCTACCCATACGACAAGCAGACTGCAGGGAAAGGATCTTAAACTACTTCTAATTTGACCGTAATTGAGTGGAAAATGGAGCAAGCTATTCTGAGAGGATGAGAAGTTTAAATGCATTTCCAGCTGAACGATGCCTAAGGAGAGGCCAGCGTCTTTGCTTTCTGATTTTCTGTTAAAGATTGGGACCACAGGCATGATCTTTGCATGTGTACAGTAAAATGGCTTTGGATGACCAAGACTAACAAATAAAATTGGTAGAAAAAAAAGTTTATCTTTACCCAAGAGGTTTTTGGTTTCTTTGGGTTTTTTTTTTTTTTAAGTGCTATGAAGTTGTCAGCTCACCCTCACATATTTCATTAAAACACTTTTTTATTCCAATGGTGTCTTCTGGTTTTGCTAGTTATATAAATAAATGCATAACCACTTAACTTCCCTGAAATACTGAGATTATAGTGAAACATTTATTATAATGTTAAAAGTGCTAGAAGCAATAGGGCAAAGGTTTTCAAAACAAAGAGTTTCAAAGTTAATTCTCCTGGCAATTCCTTTTGCTATAAGACATGTTGTTCATTATTCTTTAATATGTCTTTTTATGTTTAGGCTTGTTAATTCATTAAATAACTGCTAAGATCTCTAAGAACTGGATGTAAAACAGAGAATATCCTCTAAATTTAATGAAACTGGACTAAAGGAAATAGATTTAAAACGTTTGGAAGTCTTGCACAATAGCAAAGAAAAAAACATGAAATAGTTCCTCTGTAGATGCCACAAAAAGCTTTTTGAGGTTGTCTAATGGGAGAGATCATCTTATTATAATTTTTTTATATTGTTTGCATCTAGACTTTGACTTGCACTTTATTTCAGGCCAATTAATGACTTATTTAATATGACGCCTGCATCCTCTACTTCTGTGTCCCCATAAATTCAAGAAAACATGACAGGACCCAAGACTTAGAAGCGAAAGTCAATCATTAAGATTCTCAGAAACTTTTTACACAACATTTGACAAGCCATTTTATTGTTTAGTGCTGTATAAAATAGAGGCAAGACCCCTTTCTTTACAGTCCAGGTGGTAAGCTTGGAGTAATATTTGTGAACCCATCTACACACAGCACATAAAAGGTGATAGAGAAAGCACCTTTCATTCTACACTTGACAGGACTCCATCCCAAAAGCACGCTTTCGTTATATTACTGAACGTGACCAAGACACGGTGCAATCCTTCAGTTCTAAAGGCTTTAATTTTTTTAAAATATAACACCACCCTTAATATTGCACTGTAGCTTTAAATCTTCCTAAAAGATTCAAAGATTTTGTTCTTGCTTTCTTCCACTACTTTTAACTCTTTCTAACACTCTATACTAAGGACATTTAAGTGCACGGTTGGGTCCCTCATTGCCCCAGTGAGGAATAGTTGCCACAACCAGACCTAGACCACCTTCCAGACCCTTTGGACAACACTGTATGCTGCAATGACCAAGGGCTTCAGTGTCCCTTTAACAAAACATTGCAAGTATTGGAAGTCATTTGAGAAGCTAATGCAAAAACAAAGTAGTATTCAGGTCCCAATATAGCAAAAGGATTAACCACCTGCTTAATGTTAATTAAGCTCAGGGGGACTCCTTGTGCACTTAAGAGTTTGTTATGTGCTTCAGCACTTTGCAGTATCAAGATGTGAAGCTGGCAGTGGATTCCTTCCCATGGTTTGCCATCAGACCCAGAGCTGATGAGACCACATGGTGGTCAGGCCACAGTGCTTGTTCATACACAAGCTTTTGAGTGAGTTTTGTCTACAGAATATCTACCCCAGCTTTAGCCACTGGTCCTGGGTCTGCAGCAGAGCTCTTGCCATCCCTATCCCACCAAAAGGGTCGTGACTGGTATGAACAACTCCCTGCCGTGCAGCACATGAGCTCTCCGACTTTGCCAACCTGGACGCAACAATGAACCCCATGATGTTTTTTCTAAGGACAAATCACTTTCCAAAACTGCTAGGAAAAGAGTGAAATAGGATTGGAGACGACAGAAGGATGGTCCAACTGCTAAGATGGGACAGAGACAGCATTGCCACCACTTACATGTGACTTTCCACCCAAGAGTTGGTTGGTGCACCACAGAAGCAGGTAGGTGGTAGAGAGGGGAGGGCAAAGAAAATTATAGACCCGATTCCTGGAAAAATGTTAGAACAAATCATTTAACAATTGCTAAGTATCAAGATGATAATTAGGTGATATATACCCAGCAACCACTGCCAAGAACAACTTGCATGGACCAATCTAATTTTGTTCTGTGACAAGATAACCAACCTAGCAGACAAGGAGAAAGACACATTTGCGATATATCTTGAGTACAACTCTGGCCAGTGTCCCACACGGTATCTTCACGAGCAACTGAAGGAAAAATGGTCTAGATGAAGTCACAGTAAAATTAAGCACTGACCCAACAGTCCCTTCAGTGTACCTAGAAACACTGCACCTCTGGAATATGAAATTACCCTCACCCTTTCAAATCTGGCTTTTAATGTCCAGGGCACAGTAAGGTTAATAAAAGCAGTGTTAAAGATTTCCTGGCTTGTGGCATTTTAATTCAAGCTATTTGAATTCCCTGACCTTTATGCCTTCCTGTGTTTAGCAGGTTTTGTTCATTTTCCCCACAAAAAGACGGTTTGGGGAAGACAGGCTGAACATGGTAGAGAGTGCATGTTGCACACATCAAAATCGTAAGAATTCAGGGTTTAACTCCTACTGCTGTACAGTGTTTGGTCTCTGTTTACTTTAAATGTGTTTCATTACTTAAAAAAAATCTTTTGAAGTCGTGCCAATCTTTTTCATTTCTCAGGTTAAAAGATAAAAACAAAACAAAACAAAACCCCCAACAACTTGCTACTACCTACTTTCCAACTCCTCCATGCAACACCAATGCACAGCTGAAACCCAGAGAAACTCCTACAAGGAAACAGGGAAACACTTGGTTTTACATGAATTTTTGGGAGCAGAAGAAGGACGTGAAATGCAGATGCTGCTGGAGAAGGTCATAACTTACAGCTGCAAAGCAGGGACATGCCTTACGCCTCCACTTCCCACTCTTCACTGTTCTTCAGTGCCTGTGGGATGACACTGTCAAGCCCCAAAACTGCTATACTGCAAGTAATCATGGTGGTCTTCCTTGTGACACATCTTAGGGTACTCCCTGGTTAAGGCTACAGAACACTTGAGCTTTGCTAAGCATGACCTCTCTTTCCTGCCAACAATTTCTGATAGGGGGAAAAAAAAGTATTCTTGCTTTTTTTACAAAAAATCCTGGATATCCAGCAACACCATCAAAAGCAGAGTTTGAACCTGTTTTCTGACACCCAGGAGTCCCAGGCAAACCAAATTCCTCCACAAACTGCCTCTGGGATTCCTCCCAAAACTGCTGCAAATGGAGCCTGTGGATCTCTCCAATTAGGCTGGTCAGCAAGGGCAACTGACACAGGCCCGATGATGGGCTGTAAGTCCATCCATCATCACATCAACCCAGGGCCAAGGGAAGCACCTTCAAGTAATTAATCCTTCCCAGCCTGGGCAGTGCATTTGGATCGAGCAGGGAGGAAACTCAGCCAAGATGGACAGATGGGTATTAGGAGAGAGGACACCCTCTTGGTAGTATCACCCTTTATTAAAAAACAAAACAAACAAAAAAACCCAACATACAAAATCTGAGCCCCCTTTTCTTTGCTCTCTTTCAGGAAATTAAAGATTTCAAATACGAAGTCGCCAGCAGTTCTTCTTTTCTACATCCCACCCTGCGACCACTTGCTGTGACAGGCCTCCAGCTCCCTGGCTGAGCTGGGGCTGCCGAAACCTGCTTTTTCTTTGTATGTGACTTCCATGCCAATTTATTACCGAAAGGCTACAAAGCAGTGCCACCCCCATCACCTTTATTGTTGCAGGATCTCAGGGTTTTCTGTTGGATGCCTGAATATTACTGCTGGACCACACACTACTGTTGGACAGTAACTATCTGCAGGGATGCAGGAATGCTGTTTTTATTTATTTATCAGATATAAAAAGAAAAAGAGGTTTAGAGCACATGCAGAACATGTCCATCAAGGTCTGCCCCCCTCTGTGAGCAGACATACGTACGCCGGCAGGAAGGCCACGCTCTTTTGTTCCAGCCATACCATGATCTAATACAGCAGGCAGTTTTTTCTTAGCAAGCAAGTCATCCATCTTTCAGAAGCAGGAGGCAGATGATTAGTGTTGCATTACAGTCTCCTGACAATTAATTAATGACAATATTTGGGGGTACTACAACAAAAGACATCCAGCACGTGTTGCTCAGTCTCCCATGGCAAAGGGCCATGGGGAGATACACAGGTTCAGATGAACATCTCTGATTTGAGACACACAGAACGGAGAAGAGTTTCTCCAAGTTGCCCTCTGCCAACACAATCAGGTTCCCTCCCTTGCAATCCTTTCCACAGGGACGCCTAGCCAAGGGACCAACTCGGTATTTAGCAAGTCCGCAACCAATTTTGGCTTGCTGGGAAAAATCAACCCTGGTGGACCTTGGTCCATTGCAATGCCACCCAAGATGACCTGTGCATGCATGAAGGGGAACCCAGCACTCAACTCCAAGACATAAGCCAACATGTTAACAGGGTCCAGCCAGGCAGCCGACAGACCGTGGCTGTCTTGAGAAAGCTGATGTTTCTATATCAGCTGCTTTTTGCAATCCACTGAGAGTGGCTTCAGCATCACATCGGTAACCGCCAAACGATGGACAAGGTGGGCACAATAAGGTATCTCTTCAAATATTTAGAGATTGCAAGTGTCTTGAATTGTTCTGTGCATTTGCATTAAAAATAGTGGTCCTTTCGTACAGCACAATAAGTATCCATGATTTTTTAACCTAAACTACAATGCACCGAGATTCATCATTTGTCTAGTCCTCATTTCAATTCTCTTTTCTTATGGTTCTTTCATTGTGCCCAAGTATCCCATTCTTCCTTTCTTTTATGCTTTTAATTTTGCCTTGTAGAATAGCCTAAAAATCACTATTTGGAACTGAACAGACAACTTGCCCTTACTTCAATACCTTTTCCCTGTTCAAAAAAAAAATCATAATTATACCCAAACTCATAAGAAAACAGAAAACCAAGACAAAACTGTATGCTTCTTTTATATTTCCATCCAGGGGGAACTGCTATTTTCAAAACAACAGAATGTTTCCTGAACAACATTTGCAGCCCTCAAAACTTGAAAACCAAGTCAGGCTGTATTAATGAACAGCCCAGCCGAAATCAAAGGCAATTTAAGAGAGGAGTGATGTTCTTCCCTGGAGCAAAGCGATAACACAGCCCTTTGCCATGTTACAAGATCTCCTTTCCTGATGCTTCTGCAGAGGTCTGAACTCTCAGTTGTGTCTACACTGTAGCCACTGCAGCCTTACCCTGCAGGGCAAGCCAGACCCAGGACACAAATTAAATGCAAGAACATGCTCCAGCTAACAAGCCTTGCTGAAAGCCAGACTAGATTAACCCAGATCAAGCCCTACAGCAATTGCCCATCTGGATTGGGATCCAGCGCACATCTGGGCAGCTAGAGATGTGGTCTTATCTGCCCATGCCCACAAGGGCTGGCCTCTTGAACAGCAGCTCAGAAGTGGGCAGGATGAGACCTACCTTCCACCTCCGTGCACAAGCCAGCCCCATGTCAACAGGGACAACTGTTGCACTACCCAGTGTTCTTCTGGCAAAGGACGCCTCCTACAACTTGCCTGTGTCAAGAAGGGGACACAGTAGAGTCAATGCCTTCAACACACAAAAGCAGGAGGTTATAATCATTAGCTGCACTCCATGTTATGACAGGGACATTATGAATTTGCTTTTATGAAGCACAGCTTTGACTTGCACATTTAGGACCATTTCACATACACACGTTGACAGCTGGATGCTTTTCTCTCTCTACTTTAGCATTTCTAGAGTCCTTTGGGGCAAGGGGGAACAGGTAAGTAAAGCACATCTGGTCTTTTCTTAAAAACATGCCACAAAAATAGAATCCATAGTCATTTGCAAGACCCTGTTTATGGTTTCAGCATTTCCCGAGCAAGTTTTTGACCTTGCTGCCATATCCAAGCACATTTCCCAGATTCAAGCAGCCTCCACAGCAGTTAAGTTACCCTCTGTAGAAGCACAGCCCGCTGCCCTTTGCACATCTTCCTATCTACTCCAATCATCTGTGTGCCTACAGCCAGCCACAGAGCAACCATTTGGACAAACTTCTTGCAAAGGTGACCGGTAGATAAGGAAAGTCATGAGCAGGTCTAGAGAATATACTATGTTTCTTCTTGTAATCCCCTCAAAAAACCTCCAAAATCCTCATCAGCGCTGTTCTTCCACGTTGCAGCCTCAAGTCCTGAGCATGGTAAGACGTGGTGCCTCACCATCCAAACTGAACTCAACAAAAGTTTGGGTTTCACCTTTGAAAATCACTGTCAGAAATGACCTCTGGAGATAATGTTGTATTTATACATCAGCCACACTGAACATGAGCAAGTAAAACTTCAGTCTCCAGAGAGTCAAGTAGAATAAATTACAGCAAGGGATCAATACCTTACCAAGGGGTTGATAGCCTTGTCTCGAAGGGCCTCCAAATGGATTCCTGCTCCCAAATCCACTCCCATCAATGGATCCATAAGACATTTTCTAGACAGCAACAGATGTCGGATTATACTTCAAACCTAAGAAAACGGAAAAAGACAGATACAACACTGTTAAAAGTCAGTTAAACCCCAGTATTCTAAGAAAAAAGGGGGAAAAAAAGGCAAATGAAAAAAATACAGGACTATCTCCAAATTTCAGGATGCCCACCTGCAAAAAATAAAAGCACTAAAATCCAGGTCTCCTGGACTACCACTGATCTTGGGGGCAAACGAGTTATTTGACTTCCCTGTGCCTTACCTTCTCCGGTGACAAAGGGAGACCATTTATCTGATTCAGCCACGGCAAGACTTTTAATTCCTCACTGTTCACAAAGTGCTTTGAGATCCTGAGCTGGTAGGCAAAGACTAGGCACTTGATCAAAACAAAGGTAATGCTGTCTTCTGGAACATTACCACTACGCAGCTAGCTAGAAGTCTATCCATCATACTGCAGTCTTGATGAGCTCTCAAAAGAGACAGTTTACTGCTATATTACAAGCTCCTGGGACTCTAGTATAAATAGTGGAGCTGGAGTTATTTCTCCTTGCTGGTTGGGAAAAAAAAAAAAAAGCTGTAAGGCCTGCAAGGCCTAAGGTAGTAAGGTACCAGCAGCAGGATGAAATCAATGCAGCACTGCCAGAGAAAGACTATTTCTTCCCCCTTCCCACCTCCCCATCCACAGGTGTTGTCTCACCATGGGCCCCAGGTACCCTCCAGCATATCAGCAAAGTCCCAGTACTTTGATATTAAAACTGGTTCAAACCTAAGGCATGCAGATGATGACTGCAAAGGAAGAGAAGAGATAAAGGTTCTGTGTCAGTTGGGGCATGATACAGGAACAAACCTGGCTGCTGCTTCCTTACACCAAGACTATGAAAAAATGTTCCAAACAGGGAAAATCCGGAGGCTGAGGATAGAGACTTATTCCCCAAAAAAAGACGACAACACTGCCTACAGCGTAGCCCTTCACCAGGCAGTGATGGTGCAGTGTAGCAGCATGGGAGAGTCCAGTGGAGAGGACACACTGGCATGAGATGACTAGGAATACCACCTGCCCTCCATGTAGGGAGTTGCTCTGTCTTATAAATGTTACTTGTAAACTGAAGGAAAAACAAAAAATTTGGGCCAACAAACCATCCTCTCCAACGAGCATGTGCAATCCCTTCAGTGCAATGGCAGTACCACAGAATCATCGAACAGTTTGGGTTGGAGAGGTCATCTAGTCCAATCTCCCTGCAATGAGCAGGGACATCTTCAACTGGATCAGGTTGCTCCAAGCCCATCCAAACTGATCTTGGATGTTTCCAGGGAAAACCCTGGAAACCACCTCTCTGGGCAACCTGTTTCAGTGTTTCACCATCCTCATTGTAAAATATGTCTTCCTTACATCTAGTTGGAATCTACCTCTTTTAGTTTAAAACCATTACTCATTGTCCTATTGCTACAAGCCCTGCTAAAAAATTTATCCACATCTTTCTTATAAGCACCCTGTCGTCATTTCAGCCCAGTCGGTAACAAAGCACCACGCAGCCACTTGCTCACTCCTCCCTCTCCAGCTCTGGTGGGATGAGGAGAAAATATAAAGAAAAGCTCGTGGGTCAAGACAAAGACAGGGAGGGATAGCTCACCACTTACGGTCATGGGCAAAAACCAGACTCAACTTGGGGAAAGACCAAAATCAGTTTAAAATAATACCAATCAAATCAAAACAAGGAACAAGGATAATGAGAAGTAAAACCAAACCTGAGAACAGCTTCCCCCCACCCCTCCCTCCTTCCCAGCTCAACTCCACTCCCAGTTCTCTCTACCTCCTCCCCCCTGCATCGGGGAATGGGGGTTGGGGTCGGTTCCTCACACGGTGTCTCTGCCGCTCCTTCCTCCTCAGGGGGAGGACTCCTCACTCATCCCCTGCTCCACTGTGGGGTCCCTCCCACGGGAGATATTCCTTCACAAACTTCTCCGGTGTGGGTCCCTTCCCCAGGCCGCAGTCCTTCAGTCCCAGTCTGCTCCAGCACGGGCTTCCCCAGGGAGCGGCAGACATCTTGGGGGGCATCCATACCCCTGCTCCACCGTGGGGTCCCTCCCACAGGAGACAGTCCTTCATGAACTTCTCCAACATGATCCCTTTCCGCGGGCTGCAGTTCCTCACAAACTTCCCTGGGGTGGGTCCTTTCCCCGGGCCAACCTTCAGTCCCAGCCTGCTCCAGCGCAGGCTTCCCCATGGAGCGGCGGCCATCTTGTGGGGCATCCATCCCCCTGCTCCGGCATGGGCTCCTCTCTCCCCGGGCTGCAGGGGGGCATCTGCTCCCCCACTCCCCTCCGTGGGCTGGGGGGGGACAGCCTGCTGTCTGGTCTCACCACAGGCGGCGGGGGCATCAACCTCCTGCCCTCCTTCCTCACTGACCTCAGGATCTGCAGAGGGGCTCCTCTCACATCCCAATCCCCTCACTCACTGCAGGTTTCCCCTCTTAAATCTGTTCTCCCACAGGTGTTTCCACTGTCACTGACGGGCTCGGCCTGGGCCACAGGTGGGTCCGACCTGGAGCTGGGGAAGCTTCTAGCAGCTTCTTACAGGAGCCACCCCTGCAGCCCCTTCCCTGCTACCAAAAACCCCACCACACAAACCCAAAACACCCCCTTTAAGTACTGAAAGGCTGCAATAAAGTCTCCCCAAAGCCTTCTTTTCTCCAGACTGAACAACCCCAACTCTCTCAGCATTTCCGCATAGGAGAAGTATTCTAGCCCTCTGATCATTTTAGTGGCCCTCCTCTGGACTCACTCCAACAGGTCCATGTCTTTCCTCTACTGAGAAAGATGTTGGGGTGTAAGGCTGGATGACATGAGACGCTCCATCCTGGGCTTGGAAACTGTGCTGGTTTTGACTGGGATAGAGTTGATTTTCTTCACAGCAGCTAGTATGGGGCTATGTTTCGGCCTTGTGATGAACACAGTGTTGATAATACAGGGATGTTTTCGTTACTGCTGAGCAGTGCTTACACAGAGCCAAGGGCTTTTTTGCTTCTCACCCCACCAGCGAGGAGGCTGGGGGGGGCACAAGAAGTTGGAAGGGGACACAGCTGGGACAGCTGACCCCGACTGACCCAAGGGATATTCCAGACCATGGGACGTCGTGCTCAGCATATAAAGCTGGGGGAAGAAGAAGGAAGAAGGGAACATTCGGAGTGATGGCGTCTGTCTTCCCAAGTCACCATTACATGTGATGGAGCCCTGCTTTCCTGGAGGTGGCTGAACACCTGCCTGCCCATGGGGAGTGGGGAATTAATTCCTTGTTTTGCTTTACCTATTAAACTGTTTTTATCTCAACCCATGAGTTTTCTCACTTTTACCCTTCCAATTCTCTGCCCCATCCCACCTGGGGCAGTGAGCGAGTGAGTGTGTGGGGCTTAGTTGCTGGCTGGGGTTAAGCCATGACAGTCCTTTTTGGCACCCAATGTGGGCCTTAAAGGGTTCAAGATAATGACAGATTTGCTTGGAATGCACTAGATCGAATTTATAGCTGTTATTGCTGTTTAGCTATTAACTGGCAGGCTCCTGTGCTTGCCACGGGGCTTGCTTGCCTTACTGTATGTTGGAGTCTAGTGCTCGTTAGTAGCTGCTTTTTCTTTTGCTGCTGCTGTACTCCTGTAGTGCTTATCATCCTACTCTGCTGTGCCTGGGAACATTTTGATAACAGCAATGGTGATGCGCCTGGGCTGGCAGATGGCCAGGGCATCGCTGCTGTTTCTGTGCTGCTGTAATGGACAGGCTGGAACTCCAGTGTGAACTTGAGTTGAAGGGACCGTGACCTATGGATGAGCCCACGCAGCAGCAGGACACCCCGAAGCATCTGTGGCCGTGGTTATGTCTGTGCCACAGAAGCTATACCTCTGAAGGGATTGTGGCCCAGGGAGAAATCCATGTTGGAGAAGGTACACCTTGAAGCATCAGTGGCTGTGCATGAGGCTATGCTGGAGCCCCTCAAAGTGTATGGCCATGGGTAAGCCCACGA
This sequence comes from Haliaeetus albicilla, assembly GCF_947461875.1. NCBI lineage: Eukaryota > Metazoa > Chordata > Aves > Accipitriformes > Accipitridae > Haliaeetus > Haliaeetus albicilla. Next base: position 74,615,287 of record NC_091485.1, read on the forward strand.
CAGAGGGACTGCAGCCATGGGTAAGGTCAAGTTGGAGCAGGTTTACTTCTGAAGGGACTGTGGCTGTGGGTAAGGCCATGCTGGAGCAGATATAGCTCTGAAGGCATTGCGGCCCATGGAGAAAACCACGCTGGAACAGGTACACCTCAAAGTGACTGTAGCTGTGGATAAGTCGCTGCAGCAGCAGGTATGCCCCTGGAGAAACTGGCGCATAGATAAGGCTCCACTCGGAGCAGGTATACCCCTAAGGGACTGCAGTCTGTAGATAAGTCCAAGCCGGAGCATGGGCAAGGCGACGACTTCATTGCAACGTTAAACCCTAAGGCTGTCAGTCCAAACCTATGGTAGCCAACCTGCGATAGCCCAAGTAGCCAGAGAGAGGATGAGTGCCTGTATTTGTGTGTGCATTGAGGAAAAAGAAAATGAAGTAAACGAGGGAAAGTTAAAAGAAACCATCTGCAAACCAAGGATTTCTAAGACTACACCACAACAATGGATCATGTCAAGCATAAAAAACTATAAGCATCACAAAAATGTAATCTATGATGTCTTGATGGAAGTTCTTTGCAACCACTAAACACTACAAGGAACAGATGAAGATTGACTTGGGGAGTCTGCAATGGACTTGGGAACAAATCTTGCCTCTCCCAGGTCTCAGCTTAGCCCACAACTACCACAGTAACTCAACCTCCATTGCAAAATGAAACCCAAGATCTAGCAAGACCCTTACCTGGGAAAATAAGGACACAGAAAAGACAGTTACAGGAAAATCTGTGGGCAGGGATAACTCCTTATTTTCTTTACCTCCCAGCGTGGCTACAGATTAAGACTGCTGTAAGCGGGGAAGTGGGACAACGAAACAGCTTGAAGAACTGCCTCTGTACAGAGGTTGATCCTGAGCCATCCTGTCTTTTTAGATACACGCAAGTGGAAGCATTTGCTGCCACAACTTCCCCAAGGCCACATACAACAAACGTGGAGTAAAAGTCTATACCATGTTGTAAAATGACTTGATTACAACTGGGCAAGTGTTTCTTTGGCAAACAGTGAATGCATCTATTTTTTCCCCCAACAGAGTGCTGTGAAAGGGGGAGAGAAGGAAGGCTTTTAGAGCACTCCAAATGTTTCATGTTGATTTATAATTTTCAAAGCATGCTTCCATTTTAAAACTTTTTCTCCCTGTAAGGGAAAAAAAAAAAAGAACGAACTGAAAATGAAATATTTTGGTTTCGTTTAAACAACCTTTTTAGAAACAACCACCTCCCACCCCATCCTACTAAGCCATTGAAATATCCCTTATTCACACAGCTCTGGAACCACACTCCTACCGCACAGTAAATATATTTACAGGAAAATTTAACAGCAGATCTAAATACCTTTAATTTGATTGGAATAAAAGCATTTCCCTCCCCATCCCCATGGCACCTCCCAAGTCTTTTGTCTACTGCTCCTCAGGGAGACTTGTCCAATTTACTGTAAAGGCAGTTTGTACAAATTGGAACAAGCATTGCCTGACATGCTAGATACAGAAAAAAAATTAAAGAAAAAAAAAAAGAAAAAAAAAAGAAAAATATTTTATCACAGCTTTATCCTCATCACCTAAAATACAAATGAAGGAACAACCACGCCTAAGCCAGACTAAAAGGACATCCATCCTGCCAGAGGCATGAATTTGTATTTTAATGACATGCAACTACTTCTTGCTTTGTATATCCTGTAGAAGTCAGTCATGCAGTGAATATAATAGTAGGATGTAGGATCTCAAGAAAAGGGTTAGTCCATGTTTCTTGGATTGGGAAAGATACTGGCAGGCAAAATTATTTAAAGAGTTCCACTATACACATCAGTCTCCATTTAGAAGGACATTCAGATAGCCAGCATAATTAGTAGTAGGAATGAAAGGTAAGGTTTCAGCATGGAAGAAATAGGTTAGAGAGTACTTCAAACAAGTTAGATTTTTTTTAAAGTTGAGTTTGACTGAGAAAGACATGAGCATACTGGAAAGAAAAGGAAAAGGAGGACAGATGGATATATTGGAGCAAATCCAGCAAAGGGTCATGAAGATGATTAAGGGATGGGAGCATCTAATACATGAGAAGAGGCTGAAGGAGCTGGGTCTGTTCAGCCTGGAGAAGGGAAGGCTCAGGTGGGGTTTATTAATGAGTATAAATGTCTGATGGGAGGAAGCAAACACAATGGACCCAGACTCTTCTCATTGGTGCTCACTGACAGTACAAGAGGCAATGGGGATGAACTGAAATACCACAAATTCCACTTAAAAAGAAAAAAAGCTGTTTGTTTGTTTGTTTTGTGTTTTTTTTTTACGGTGAGGATGGTCAAACACTGGCACAGGTTGTGCAGAGAACTTGTGGAGTCCCTATCCTTGGAGATATTCAAGCCTTGACTGAACATGGGCCTGAGCAACTGGCTCTAGGTGATCCTGCTCTGAGGAGGGGGGTCGGACAAGATGACTTCCAGAGGCTCCTTCTCACCTCAGTGGCTCCTTCCAACCTCAGTGGCTCTAGGATTCAGCGATTTTCCTACTATGATACATGAAGCACTGCCTGAAACAGCTTGAGAGCCATTCATGGCCCCCTTGGCAGACTGGAGGACCCTTACTGTGCCTATTTACTAAATGGGTGGAGAAAAGAGGAGTAAGAAAACTGTGATGCATAACCTTCATTTCTGTCTCCTGCAGAAATACTGGAATAAATTCACTGCAAGTATCTGATGGTAAAAACCAGAGTAACAACCAGCATGCATCTGGCAACAGGTCATATCAAACCAATGTTAACTTCTTTATGCAACAAGTTAGCAGGCAGTGGAGTTAGCACAAATACAGCAGAAATTACAGCTTTATGCTATTGGGGGTTTCCTTGCATGGTGTAAGAGATGGATTGGAGGTGCAGGTGAATTTTTTCTAATTAGAAAAATGCACCCAGTGGACTATTGTCATAACCAAAGAAGAAACTGTGTGGGGTCCACCAAGCTCTGCTCTCTCCATTTGTATTTTGAGCAGTGAGCTGGGTGATGGAACAGGGATTAGCCTCATTAAATGCACACACGACACCAAACAGGGAGGTTATATGAAAACTTCAGCATTTAGAACAATACTAACAAACCAGAAGTGATGTTGATATTTGACAAAGAAAATAAGATGTTACATAATTTGGGTCAGCTGGAAGGACCTGAACTGAGAAGCAGCAAATGTGCATGAACAGATGATGGGGAATAACTGGCCAGTGCTGCAGAGAATAATAGAATCACAGAATCATTTAGGTTGGAAAAGACCTTTAAGATCATCAAGTGCAATCGTTAACCAAACACTGCCAAGTCCACCACTAAACCATGTCCCTAAGCACCACATCTACATGGCTTTTAAATACCTCCAGGGATGGTGACTTAACCACTTCCCTGGGCAGCCTGTTCCAATGCTTGACAACCATTTCAGGGAAGGAATTTTTCCTAATATCCAATCTAAACCTCCCCTGGTACAGCTTGAAGCCATTTCCTCATGTCCAATCACTTGTTACTTGGGAGAAGAGACTGACACCCACCTCGCTACAACCTCCTTTCAGGTAGTTGTAGAGAGCGATAAGGTCTCCCCTCAGCCTCCTTTTCTGCAGACTAAACCATCCTAGTTCCCTCAGCCGCTCCTCACAGGACTTGTGCTCTAAACCCTTCACCAGCTTCACTGTTCTTGTTTGGACACGCTTCAGCACCTCCATGTCTTTCCTGTAGTGAAGGGCCCAAAACCAAACACAGGACTCGAGGTGCGGCCTCACCAGTGCCCAGTACAGGGGGACGATCACTGCCCTGCTCCTGCTGGCCACACTATTTCTGATACAGACCGGGATTCTAGTGGCCTTCTTGGCCACCTGGGCACACTGCTGGCTCATATTCAGCCGGCTGTCAACCAACACCCCCAGGTCCTTTTCCACCAGGCAGCTTTCCAGCCACTCTTCCCCAAGCCTGTAGCGCTGCATGGGGTTGTTGTGACCCAAGCACAGGACGCGGCACTCGGCCTTGTTGAACCTCATACGACTGGCCTCGGCCCATCGATCCAGCCTGTCCAGATCCCTCTGCAGAGCCTTCCTGCCCTCAAGCAGATCAACACTCCCGCGCGACTTGGTGTCCTCTGCAAACTTAACTGCGGGTGCACTCGATCCCCTCGTCCAGATCATTGATAAAGATACCAAACAGAACTGGCGCTAATACTGAGCCCTGGGGAACACCACTTGTGACCAGCAAGGAACTGGATTTAACTCCGTTCAACACCACTCTTTGGGCTCAGCCATCCAGCCAGTTTTTTACCCAGTGAAGAGTACGCCTGTCCAAGCCATGAGGAGCCAGTTCCTCCAGGAAAATGCTCTGGGAAATGGTGTCAAAGCCTTTACTAAAGTCTAGGTAGACAACATCCACAGCCCTTCCCTCATCCACTAAGCGGGTCACTTGGTCATAGAAGGAGATCAGGTTGGTCAAGCAGGACCTGCCTCTCATAAACCCACACTGACTGGGCCTGATCACCTGGTTGTCCTGTACGTGCCATGTGATAGCACTCAAGACCTGCTCCATAACCTTCCCAGCACCAAGCTCAGGCTGACAGGCCTGTAGGTCCCTGGATCCTCCTTCCAGCACTTCTTGTAGATAGTGTCACATTTGCTAACCTCCAGACAACTGGGTCCTCCCCAGTTAGCCAGGACTGCTGATAAGTGATTGAAAGTGGCTTGGTGAGCACTTCTGCCAGCTCCCTCAGTACCCTTGGGTGGATCCCATCTGGCCCCATAGACTTGTGTGTGTCTAAGTGGTGTAGCAGGTCGCTAACCACTTCCCCTTGGATTATGGGGGCTTCATTCTGCTCTCTGTCCCTGTCTTCCAGCTCAGGGGGCTCAGTACCCCAAGAACAATTGGTCTTACTATTAAAGACCGAGGCAAAGAAGGCATTAAGTCCCTCAGCCTTCTCCTCAACCTTTGCCACTATGTTTACCCCCCACACCCGATAAAGGATGGAGATTCTCCTTAGCCCTCCTTTTGTTGCTAATGTATTTATAGAAACATTTTTAATTGTCTTTTACAGCAGTAGGCAGATTAAGTTCTAGCTGGGCTTTGGCTCTTCTAATTTTCTCCATGCATAACCTCACAACACCTTTGTAGTGTGACAACTTCTGAGTTGGCTGCCCCTTCTTCCAACTCTCTTTTTTTCCCTGACTTCCAGCCAAAGCTCTCTGTTCAGCCAGGCCGGTCTTATTCCCTGCCAGCTTATCTTTTGGCACATGGGGACAGCCTGCTCCTGTGCCTTTAAAATTTCCTTCTTGAAGAATGTCCAGCCTTCCTAGACTCCTTTGCCCTTCGGGACTGCCTCCCAAGGGACTCTGTCAACCAGGCTCCTAAACAGGCTGAAGTCTGCCGTCCAGAAGTCCAAGGTGGCAGTTCTGCTAACCCCCCTCCTTACTTCTCTGAGAATTGACCTCTATCATTTTATGATCGCTACGCCCAAGATGGCCTCCAAGGATGGAGGGATGCTATAGACTGCAAGCTGAACATAAATCTGCAATGACGTTTCCTGTAAAAGTGGCAGACATTATCATGGGATGTATAAATAGGATTACAATCTTCTAGGCAGGTGAAGTAAACCTTTTGCTTGACCCCGCACTGCAGAGTCCTCAGCTGTAGGCAACAACCTCTAGCAAAGATTTTGCCAGAGACTGAAGAGAGTCTAGGGAGAACTTGGAGAATGACAAGAGGTCAAGAAAACATGACCTGCTAGGAAAGACTGAGTAAATGGGGTTGCTTTGCACATAGAAGGGAAGATTGATGGGAAAACTTGAGCCTTCAAATCTGTGCAAAGCTGCTGCAAAAAGAAAGAGAGGAAAACATTCTCTTCGTTTGTGTTGGACAAGACAAGGGAATAGCTCTAAACCAAAGCAGGAAAGATGAAATGAGACATTGGGAGAGCCTACGTGCAAGGACAAAGCACCTCTGGGAACAGGCAATGTGGGGAGGGTCTTCTTACACCTGGAGATGATAAGAGCAGCCAATGCTGGTCAGGGGCCAATACTGCATCCAGTCCTGTTTAACATCTTCATTAATGATCTGGATGATGAGGCAGAGTGTATCCTCAGCAAGTTTGTTGATGACACCAAACTTGGAGGAGTGGCTGATACACCAGAAGGTCGTGCTGCCATCCAGAGGGACCTGAACAGGCTGGAGAAATGGGCCAACATCACAGAACAGTTGAGGAGACCATCTAGGCCAACTGCCCCAGCTCAAAGCAGGATCAGCTAGAGCAGGCTGCCCAGGATTGTGTCCAGTTGGGTTTTAAATATCTTCGAGGATGGAGACCACACAACCTCTCTGGGAAACCTCTGGCATTTGACATCCATAAACTGGAGTCCCTCCTTGGTATCTAACCAGCCATATTATCAAAGCGCAGTGGTGGCTGTTTATGGGATAGGAGGAAGAGGTCACATAGGCAGTGTGATCTATTGCAAAAGTGGTTGCAGACACAGAACTTCCAGACTCACAAACAACTTCCAGTCTTGCATTTGCATGCACCCCAGGCTGAGCATTCACTCTTTTCAGGACAGGTCCATCACATTGTAGGGAGGACCTCCAGATTTCTCAGGAAAGAGAATTAGGAACTTGGCTGTGGATTCAGTGGGACCTTCTGGCAGGCTAACAGCCAGCTGAAGCCAAGACCAGGCATCCAGGTGAATTCCTTGCCCTGAATTTCACAGTGAGCTGTTGGTGCTGCTGGACTCTCACCAGGATTTCTCCTGGCTGGGGAATGGCACTGCTACCACAAAGCAGACTGTTTCTGTTTACTGTTCAGCTCTAGAAAAATAAAATCATGGACAGTTTGGATAATAATTACCTCCCATTAATGAATGCAGGGGGTGGTGAGAGCAATGGCACTCTTCTATTCTATTCCCAGCTCTACCACTGTTTTGCTGATGGAAACGTGCCTTCACTGAGGGCTTCAGAAGTGATTAGCGATGATGACACCTCCATTTTGGGATGAACAACTACAGTTACAATTTTCCAAGGTTTTTAACCCAGATAAAATCCTTGTACCAACCAGCCTGACCTTCATAAAGAGAGAGCAGATCACTTCACACAAATCATCTTTACACATCAGCCCCTACAGTTTCTGGTCAGACCAGGTCACCTCTTTCCATAAGAGCCTCTCAGAGGCTCCAGTTAATAAAGGATCAGCCCCAGCCACTCCGTTAGGAAAGCTGCGTCTTCTCACCTCTTGAACTTCGCTGTTTGATCTCTGTTGCCTCTTAACCTTCCCTCAGATAAACTAAACAGATTGACCCCCTTTCATTTCTCACTAGGAGACTTGTTTACCAGCACACACCAATGTCCTGGTTAAACCACGAAAATAAATCACAATAAGTGAGAATACTCAGCATTTTGTTGCTTGCCACAGCGCTGCCTCCATTTCCCTGCCTGTAAAATGGACAGACAGATACAGAGCCCTCCTATTTGCAGAGTACCAGGATTAACTTGGTTAATATGGAAGATTTTGAAGCTGTGAGATGAAAGGGCGTATTTGCAAAGCGTGCTGCTTTTCCAAATCCCCTCCAACAGTTTGTTCCCCAGACTAGACTCTGTCATTCACGTCACAGACATGACGCTTTTTAGCTTCCCTTCTCAGGGTTCTTCTCAATTATTAAAAACAAAACTCAATAAACCCTTATGCTGCTCACCTGGAAAAATACCTCTTTCCTCTTTCTCAGCCTGAATTTATGAACAAGCTCTGCTGTTGAAGCACCTTTTTTTTTTCTTTTAAATCAATGGTTTTAACATTGAGTTGGTGTAATTGCACAAATCCCCAAGTGCTCGCTGAGCCTTGTAACACGACCGTCAGAGGTCAATCAGAATAGCTGCAGGGGATGACTTTCTTCCTTTTCAGTCTGTGTCTTTGAGGTAATTTATGCTCCTCTGGATCTTTTTCTGATGTTTGTAATATTAACGTCATGTTCTCGGGTGGCTTTGGGCAGGCAAGGCAAGGAAGCAGTGCTGAGGAGCTGAAGAAATGACTGGCAGGAGAGCAGTCCAGGAGCGATGCCCTGCACACAGCAGGGCTGGGGATGCAGCAATACAGATGCTTCCTCCCACTTTGCTTCCCAATTAAGTTTTAATGCTGATGGAAGGTCCTTGGAGAGTGAAGTCATCTCTGTCCCCATGGCCTGAGGAGCACACTGTCTAGCCTAGGTTGACATGGCACAAAATATGGTGGCAACAACAACAACAACAAAAGCCCAGGACATTATATCTATAATCAGACCTTGTACAAATTGAATTCTGAATTCCAGAAACTTCTAGAGACACATATGTAGTACTTGACAGGTACAACGTCACTTATGACTGTAAACAACCTGATTCAACACACTGAAGCACACTCTTGTCTGTCCTCCTCCAGCTGAAGTGTACTACAGAGCGAAGCAAACGCCCACAGCCTTAAGGCATCGTGGAGTAGTTGCAAAGTAAAAACAGCACAGATTATCTCAGAAATGAGCTGCTTCTGCTATTCTGGAGATTTGCTAAGAAACAATGAGAAAAATTCTCTTTTCGCATTCTTCCTCATCAAAGCCTTATTTCAGGAAAGCATCTGATCACTTTCTAACAGATTTAGTTTTTCTCCCCTGCAGTATAGCTGGCATTGTCAACATCTCCAGGAGCAGAACACTTTGTCTCAGGAGCAGATACTATCAGGATAGGCTGTGAAGTCCGATAGCGAGATAAGACATCCGTGACATTTTATGGAGATATATACTGAGCCACAAAGAGACACAGTTGGTTGGCTGTGCTCCTAATTGGGATGACACTAAGAGCTCTGGCTGGCCTCAGCGCACTTGATTGCAACCTTCACTTAATCTCGTTCTTCCACCAGTTCAGCAACATGACGCAAACCCAAACATGAACAGTTTCTGTCTAACCCCTTCTTTAATCAGTCAGCCATTCCCAAGGTTTGCAGCTAACACCACCCACCAGGTACACCAGACCCTTTCTTGTCAATCACAAGGCACCTCCAGCCCCACCAAGCTTGTGAAGGCTCCATCTAAGACCTCTATTGATGTTAGAGAACTTAAGATCTGATGGACTGTCGTGCAACACAAAGGAGAAGGAAATCATAAACAACAGAGATGGGAAGGAATGAATGCCTGCAAATCATCTGTGTACAGTTCACATTACACAAATGTCCGTGTATCAGACATGAAGAACAGAGGTAAGGCAAGCAGTCTGGAAGCCTGTTGTGCTCCTTTCATGTCAGTCCCAGTTGCCACTTCAATACACAGACATTTCTTCCCCACTGACCTGACCGCATGTCTTCTCACAAAAGAACTGAAGACAGTCTTCAAATCCTGCTAAGTGGCATCAGAGACAGGTTGGCCTTAGGCAGATGCCAAGAATAAGGACTAGATATATTTTGTTTAGCTTGGGAATCTCAGATTCATAGACCCCCCATTTAAGCTGTATAAACTTCTTGAGAGCAAAAGTAGCTATTTAGGGCTGCTAGAAAAAGTCTCCTGTCAAAAGGATCACAGATGCCATGGAAAGATGGATGCCTTCCATCTTCAAAGCACAAGGCAGCACATACTGAAACAGTTGGGTTCCCAAAAGCAGCAGCCGAGTGTGATAAATGACAAAGTGATTGCACTAGCAAGGTCAACCCTCAGGACCCAAATATCTTTTCACCTGGAGAAGCAATCAGGCTTCCTTGATACTGAGGTATTTAGATCAAGAGAAGAGAAGGAAGACTGTCTTTGGTAGACCAAAGATGTTTTGGAGCCTACCACCACCGCGTTGTATGTAACACTTTCTACTGTTCAACTCCAGGCTATATGGATGGCAGTGCTTAGATGACCCAGTGCCAGGTCACTATTAGCTCATTTTGATCAAGATGTGATGTCACCCTTCCTATTTTTTAAACTGACATTAATATAAGGGTTAAACAACATTTCTTCTGGCTCCTGCAGGAGAAGATGATCTACACAGCTTCCAGCCCTGAATTTCCTTAGTACAAATGCTCTGAAACAGTTCCTGTCCTAATCCACCAAGGGTTTTCTTTCTTTTTTTTCCTGTATTGCCTTCTTCTATTTGCTGTTTTGTGCCACGTTGTCTACTTTTTGTGAACCTTGCATGTAGAACAGTCTTAATCTATCCATACGCTAGACAAACACAGAAGTATTACATATTTCAGTGAACAGCAAAATTAAACTTCCAGCCAGTTCAGAATCCAGGTTTCATCTGCTTTTTCACTGGTTACAAAAGATGAATATTCATACCTATTCGCTGTAAAAAAAAACAGGGAGGAGGAACACAAAGAAGAAGGAACTGGTGTCTAGTTTGCTACTGTGAAGTTAGAGTAAACTTATTGATTATAAAAGATGTACATGCATGAATTGATAAAGACCACCTGCAACACGCTATGTCAGCTTAATGAAATTAGAAATAGCATTTATAAATTTATATTGGATTTCAACAGGATAAGGAAAAACACATCTGAGGATGGCAACCAGTTTTGTGTCCACAGGAACGTCTTAACTGACAGACCTGCAATGCTTTAGGGGAAGGAGATGCAGGGTAAAATGGGATGCATGAATTAAGTAATAGATTCCTAAATCCCAGGACCCTGCTCCCCATAATCCAACACCACTCGTTTCCTTTGTACCACTTCCCAAAGTAGAAATACTGCTATTCAACACACATGATCAGAATATACATCAGCCTAAGTTCTCATCTACACCAACGTTCACTGGTAGTCATATCATAAATAAATCCTGCAGAAGGCTAAATGAGAAACAGCATAGTCTATTGAAAAGACACAGTACAATGTGGGAAATTCAAGAATCTACTTCTACCTTTGGTAGCAATTTGTCAAGAAACAGTAAACAACTTGGTATCTTCATTTCAGGTTTCCTACCAAGACCACGGAAGATGACAAAGTCAATTAAGCACGGTGTAAATCAAGTCAAGAGATGGTTGTGGAAAGGAGAGAATTAAAAAACTATCACACTGGCCATATGATGTACAGCAGTCTCCAAAGCCTAATGTCTGGGGAGAAAATTGGGGGGGGGGGGGGTGTTCTGCTTGGGGGTTTTGGTGTTGGGTTTTTTTAAGTGGGAACTGAAAGAAAACCAATGAGATGCTGTGCAGCTGTTTTCAAGTTTCTTTCCAGTGAGAGGTCGGCACTCAGGAAGGCAAAATGAAACGTTCAAAAATCAAATGTCAGTGAAAGTGGGCAGCCCAGGTCAACCACCAACTCAAGATGCTGAGTCTTGGCAGGAGCTGAAGGGTGGCTTGGGGAATCCCCAGAATGCCTTGGAAACAAAGGCCACCTTTGAAAAGATAGAAAGAGGGACCCACAAACCCATGTAACCAAGGTGAGAAATAGAGATATCCGCAAATATTTCAGGGCTATAGAGAGGAGAAAATAGTTCAACACAACCCCAAGCAGTGACTAGCTGGAACTGAGCACGGAACCAACTACTATGTAACCATCACGTAACTATGAAATCATTAGTCCTTGCCTTCCCCCAAGAATAACCTCAAAGAAGGGTCAAAAAACCACAGCAGCCACATTTACTTATGCACCCATGCAAAACACCTTAGGAATACTGCATCCAAATAAATACTCATCGCCTTCCCCTCTTTATACAAATCATCTAGCTCATGAAGAGGCAAGGAGGGCCAGCTTGTACACGCCACCAGCCTCTGCTGACAAGAGCCCTTTTGATGTTTCTATTCCTTGCTCTGCTCGTTGTGCTTCTACTGTGACTCCAACTATGTATCTTCACACAAGACTACAAAAGACTTCCAAACAAAGGCCATGCTGTGAGATAAAGTAAAACCAAGTAGCAAAAATACATGCACTCCAACAATGAGAAAATGCAAGAAAGATCCTCAGGATTGCACTGGGTTCTGTGGCCACCCGTTGTGAATCACAGCCTGGAGGCAGCAATGGCCGTGAGCCAATTTTCCTGCCAAATTGAAGTGAATTTGCTGAAAAACCTCCATTGAACCTTCACTGGGCCACTGTACCCCTTGGAGGGAAAAAAAAAAAAAAAGCGTGTTCAATTTTCCAACTCTTTCACCTTTGCCGAGACCCCTCAACTGATGGAGAACATGGTTCATCCCTTAATTATTTCAAGTGATCCTTAATATCAAACCAATCTGCTGTTTACAGAAGGACTTTCTGCCTGTATGTTTAAAGCACAACACAATCTCCCTAAGTCAGGAGGGAGGGTGAGCACCTTGACCAGCTTTATTTCAACTTTCCCCCTCCCCAAATAAAAGCCATCAAAAAATAAAAAGTTTTTAAAGCAACGGATGCTCCTCAGTAGGTGCAAAGTCACAGGCAGGCAAGGAATTGCTGGGGTTGCTTGTAACAAGGCAACAGAATGAAAATTAAGTAATGTGGCCTGAAGAGGAACAAGCAATAGAGATGTTTTTGACCACAGACATTCACCACAGGGATGCAGCAGAAAAACACAGCAACAAATTTGCCTAAATCCTAGGAAAACACGCTAACAACCACCCCTCATCAGCCGGGGAGGGAAGGCTCTCCACGATGGAACGGAACCTCCTGCCACATCTCCTGCCTGCAGCAGAGCACGGTAAGCAAGCGCAGGATTAGCATAGCAGGAGAAAAGAGATTTCACCACGTTTGAAGGCTTACAGGCAAGGATGACAAGAAAGCACGCACGAAGCATCTGGATGTGCAAATATGTGTTGTCAAAGGAGCCTGTCTTCTCCAGACCAGCTCCACTCAGAAAGTGTTTTCTGGGGAGACAGCAGAGACAGCTAACAGCGTGAGGCAGCCCGCGGAGAGCTAAACTCATCACCTTCCCAGCTTTCTTTCACCCTAATGACAGCTACATTTTGGGGTACATCCACTATCATGCTAAGAAAACCATATCAGTCAGGTCTCCTCTGACACAGCCTCCAATCAGTTATGACCCAGAGACCATAAAAAGCCCTGTTTCAGCTCATTTCCCAGCTTCGGTATCATTCGCCGCACACTTTGGGACTCCTTCCTGCTGATAAGCTCGTGTAGCACATGATGGCACCAAAGGGAACCAAGTGCAAATATCGAGGAGAAAAAGCAGCTTTGCTTCAGCGCGTGACTCATGCAAGAAGAACGCCAAGCCCTGAACAAGCCAAAGCAAAACAGCTGACTATCAAACCCTGCACGTAAGCGCAAAGTTGCCCTTAAAAATACAGACTGCAATATTTTCCACCAAAAAAGCAGTTTGTATTTTTTACACAGTTAGCCATGTCTAAGAGCCTGATGAGACAGGACACACAGTGTGGGATGCAATTGTCTAAATATAGGTGCCAAGTACCATCTGAGATGCACTGTGAGGCACATGTGGGGCTGGTAGACCTGACTGGTGATGCACAGCCTTCTGGGCTGGCCCAAGAGTGGGAACCAGCTCCAAATTAAGGCACCTAAATCTCAGTGTGTGCAAAAGGTATCTGAGCACCCATGGCTACTGGTAGAGAAGTCAGTACAGTCAGTGAAGACTGGAGAACAAGTCAAAATACGCAGGAGGTGCCTACTTTTCAGTAAAGAGAGGGAGTGGAGGAAGATGGCAGCTCCTGGGAAGGATAAACATACAAGAGATTAAAAAAAAAAAAAAAAAAAAGATGGCAGCTCCTGGGAAGGATAAACATACAAGAGATTAAAAAAAAAAAAAAAAAAATTACCTTTAAATTTCTCATTCTCACCTCTCGTTTCCGTGCTTTATCTAATTCTACCACTTTCCTCCTAATACAGTAGAAGAACTAAACAGGCGAGGTCTCTTCAGGGTGGGAAAAAAATTATGAGGTGGGGGAAAAGCCCATAAAATAACACCCCATGAAGTCCTGAGTCACCTGGAAAAGACAAACCACCCCCTCTTTTTCCAGTGAAAGAACTGGGGAGTAATGAAGCAAATCCAGGAGAAGACAGGAATGAAAAAAAGGAGATACTCCTCCATGTAAAGTCTAGGTAATCAAGAACTCCATGCCACAGGCTGCTGTGGATGCTAAAACCTTACACAGGCTTAAAACTGTAATAGGACTATGAGAAGAAGAAAAAAAAAAGAAGAAAAAAAAATCCATCATGCCATATTAAATGTACCACCTTTGACTCAGGGAACATGGGGAAGCACTGGGAGAAGCCTTGCTCTCTTTGCCCTGTTCTCATGCTCTTCACAAAGCAGCCACAACTAATCACATAACTGGACTGGATTTGGTCCACCTTGCATAAACACATCTCTGTCCTGACCTAGTTTGTCTCTTTGTATGACAATACCAGAAGGAAATCCTTCAGGTAAGCACAGAACTGGATAGTTCAAGCTGTTAGGGTACTTGAAGTTTGCCCCTTTTCATCAGCAGCTGTGTCTTGCCTCTTCCCATGGCCATGGTGAGTACACCCTCCACTCAACCCCAGTATTTTCGCCTTATAAAATAGGTTAAACCCAACCCTACGAGCCATATTTCAAGATAACCGTATTATCAAGAATCACCAGATCTGTGTCACCTAGGAGTAAAGAGTAATACTTGGGAGAAAGGAGAAAGCAAAAGCATTGCCAGGGTCCCATCAACCACCAAGGTCTGGTGGCTGAGCATCCTTCTGTGCTCAGGCAGGCTCAAATCTAAATCCATCTGTGCATTTATGAAGGTAAACAGTCTTTGGAGACCAAAGTCAGGAAGGGGCACAAGGAACTAACAGATGCTAGGTTCACATCTGATGAAAAGTGTGCAAAAGATGCGTCTGTGTTGCGCTTCGTTTCATGGCTCTTAACAGAAATATTGTAATTATGTTGTATAACTTCACAACTGTAAAGGATGCACGTGAATCAAGGTGGTTATAAGCTATAAAAATATTCATGTCCCAAATAAGGTGAGGTGAGAGATGGACCCTGTTCTCCTGTATCTGCTCTGAGCCTGTGATGGTAGTGCGCACAGCACGTTCATCACGCAGACATTCCCTTTACAACATCGTTACACAGAACTGCAATATGGAGTAGAAATACATACTCCCACACAAGATTTTTTTGATTCTCTATCCAAGCTTTCCTGATCTCGCTGGCCCCATTTTTTATTGTTTGGTTTTGGTTTTAGTGGCTTGATTCTAAGCAAAGGATAGGATCCATATTTGAGAATTGTTTCCTCTTGCTCTTTGTATGTATGCAATCAGTTTTTAACTCACATTTTTGGTCTCACAAACTTTTTCAGCCTGAAGAAAGCATTGTTCTGAAAATGAAATATATAAAACACAAAATGAAGGAGACTCTGTAATGGAGTTGGGACATGGACCAAAAGAACTTGTATTTCAGATGTTCTATTGCACCGTTTGCTTGTGCTAGATTCAAAGGTTTGGGAAGCCATCCAAATCTATACAGACACAAAATAATCCACAGAAATTACAGCTGCAAGGTGCCAATGACAGCGAAAAGTGTTTTGATTGGAAAATGAAACTGAAAACTCAAGAATGAGGTGAAAAGCATGAAATAGCCTGTGCAGGAAATGTCCAAAAAAGAAATGGTGAATGGAGGAGATTTGACACCACAATCCCCACACAAAAAAAAGAGACAAAGAGAATGAAAGAAGCCCTGTGCAAAAACGAACTGGACGAATGTTGGAGGAGTTTCCACCCTTTCCACAGGTTTTTGTTTCCCCTCTTACCTCAGTGGAGGATCTGGGAGATCTCTAATGGGTTTGGCCACTTTCCTCCTTCTGTGAATAAACCACAGGAAAGTCCAAACTTCTGAAAGCAAGGGAAAGAAGAAAGAACTGGAGACCCTATGGGCCTTACGTGGCTTCAGATCAGACAAAGATCCTTGGCTGAACCACTCACAGCCGTAGGGCATAGCTCCCCAAGACGGATCTTCCCAAGGACACAAGGTCCATGTCCCCTCCCACCTCCCCTGAAGAGCTGCACCTCTTTGGAGACCTTTTAGGGAACACGGTGGCTGGTGAGTCCCAAAGCACATAAAGCTCCTCTGAAGACTCATCACAGAAAGTCCAAGGACACCTCTTAGTTTCCAGAACCAGTCACAAGCTCATGGCTCCTCTTCTCCCGCATTTATACTCCCCTGGGTAAATAACCTGATTAAATCACATTTAACTTGGAAAAAAAAACCAACCAAACAAACAAACAATAAAAAAAACTCTTAAAAGACAAGTCAGCTATGCAAAGATGATAACTCTGGCTTTACATTTAAAAAGATGGAAAAGCTTATCCGTTGTACCTTTCAAATCAAAACCCAGTCTCACTATGTTATAAGGAAGGAAATTAAAACAATGCAACTGGAGCATAACTGAAATAGTTTAAGGTCAAATAAAAACCAAACAATTCAGGCAATTAAGTTCATGGGAGCACAGGGAGGGTGCACAGAGTTGTGTCTAATGGTTTTGTTCCACAATGAGACCAGAAATATTTATTCAAATTGAACAGTGCCTCCCTCTTTGTGCTGCCTTAATCCAAGGATTAAATCGTTATCCACGAAAGGTATGAGAATCTGGCCCCTAATGATTATATGCTCATAAAAATCAGAAGATATTGTTGCTATTTCAACTAAGTATCATAAACAACTGCATCAATTAAATTTTGCCAGGCACTGTACATATTGCAGATGATTCAGAATAAATTGTTTCATTGCAAAAGAGAGTATTTGCAAGCTCCAGCAGGGATGGATAGTCCCACTTTAAATTGCTCTAAGGAAACACATGCCTCTACCAGGTCGTTATTTTGTGGGGAAACGTTTTGAAATCCATTTTCAAATAGTCAATTCAAAAAATTGACATAGCCGCTCTCTGCAGATAAAATTAAGGGAAACTATAAAAGAACGAAAGGCTAAAAAAAGAAATCTGGTCCAGATGGATTCCCGGCTGAATTCTATAAAATATTTACAGATCTTCTGTCACCAAAACTTACGTTTCTTTTTGATGAGGTGGAAACCAAAGGCTCTCCACCTGTCTTTTTTTTTTTTTTTTTTTGTTAAACCCTCACAGAAGATATAATAATGTTATGTAGGAACAAAAAAACCAAAAAACCACAACAGACTTGAATCTCGGCTGTAATTACTGCAAGTAACTCCAATTAATCAATGTTGATTCTAAAATTCTGTGAAAAGAGATATTGTCCCTTTGCTTAATTTAGCCCAAAGTTGTTTCCTAAATTCCAGCTTCAAGAGTTTGTTCATTAAAATAGGCTTAGCTCAGATAAGCACAGGCTGATACCACCATCATTCAACACAATAAATTAACAGCCTAGTCCCATGACAGTGCTGTCTCTAGATACCAAAAGATACTTCATCAAGTGTCATAAGGGTAAAGTATCCACTTTTTCATTTAAGATCAGCCAGAAAGTTTGCAATTTTCTGCTCCTAAAAACGTATGTTCCATTTGCCTACACACAGACTGACGGACCTCAGCTCCCCCCGAAGGAGGGAGCAGTTTATGTATACATGACATGCAGATTGACTTTATATTTTTTGTGGTCCTGTAGATGATACAGCAGAGGAACATGGAGCAGCCCTTCAAACTGCAAATAATCCCATTGGTCCTGGTGGGACTTTTGGAGAAGGATGTGACTGAGCATCAGCAACGACATCAGTAATTCAACCCTTTTGTTTCAGGGCGTGCATCCAGGTAGTGCTTGGTACTTGTGGATTTGATGTAAAAAGTAACAAGGTGAAGGCAATGGGCTGAAACGAGGGGATGAAGGTCCAGGTCACGGTGCTCAGATCTCTTGCTCAAGGCTAGGCATCTTTGTTCTTCTCCCTGTCCTCAGTAAGGGAGTCAAAGATCTTAAAAGACAAATTCCTTCCATAATAATGCATGTGTTAAACCTGAATTTTGATCTCTGTTGGGTGTTCTCAGCTCTATGCAGCTTAAAGAAATACCTCCTCTCATGTATTTGCAGATTAAAAGGGGGAAAAAAACCAAACAAAACAAAAAAAACCCACACTGTGGTCTGCTTCCAAGCCCATTTCACATATTACAGCATAAGATAAGAATTTACAACACATGAGATGTTAGGGGCATGTCCCAATTTTTTTAAAGCTGACCTTGGATTCATTGTTCAATGCAACATTATGCTTTATACAAGCAAAAGAAGAGACTACATAATGAGTTGGTCTCCACTGGATGTTGACTTGATAAGCACTACAATTAAGTCAAATTAGCATGCTGCCCTTCCTTTCCCTTCACACTTTCAGAAATGTCTCTCTAAACCAATCTATGATTACCAGTCATACATAAAAGCTTCAGAAAAATACTCCTCCACAAGCATATGGCAGAGCAAATTTGTCCAGCATTGCAGGCTTTTCATGGCATTTATCTCAAAGAAGGTATTACACAGCAATATAGATGTCTCTATGTGTTGGCTACACTCAGAAAGGCACAGAGCTACTCCTTATCCCACCGTGGTGTGTACCGTCTCCTTAGGAGACCATTCTGCTCCCCATAGATGCTTCAGACAGATGAGGACTGGAATCAGCTCTCCAGGTTCTCAGCTGTAACATCCATCCCTACCGTCAAGGCTGTGCTTTCTAGGAGCTGTATTAGACCTCACTCATATGCCATGGCAACCAAATTCAAGTGCGCTTCTTCAAAAACATCACTTATTTAAAAAAAAAAAAAAAAAAAAAAAAAAGCAGCAAGTTTAGCCAAGCACTTTATGAAAGACGTAACTCCCATACGCAACGGCCACTATTAAAAACATGGCAATAATCAGCACATTCCCATCGCAACCACACTGTTCATGATGTTCCCTTATCTAAGGGTAGAAGGAGCACAGTGAACAGCATGTTCGCTGTCAAAACATAACAGCAGCCACTGGTATGAGTTAACCTCAACCATTAAGGTATCCCACCTGTATCAGGATATTGTCTCGGAGTACATCGAACCAATTCAGCCCCCCTGATTTAACTGGCGCTCAGGCACGGTGAGGTGGAATAGCTCCTAAAATAACAACCTCAGACAATGTAATTTCATTAAGGCAGGCTGACCCTTGCTTCTTCTGCTCGCGCTCCTCTGTGGTACCATTTTTCAGTGATTTAGTTCACTCTCCTGCAAACCTCCTTTTTCTTTCCATCTTCCTAGTTGTGTATATATTTAGAAATATAGAAGAATAAAGAGAGCACAGATAAGCCCTCAAGGCATTTCTCTCCATGCTGGTCCAAACGAGAACACAAGAACAACAAGATACTCTAAGTGTTATACAGCAGTTTGCAAGAGCGTGCACAGTATTCCTTTAGTGGCTATTTAATTAAAAAAAAAAGGTACAAGAGCTAACAGTGCCTGAGGTATACATAGGGAACTCTTCAAGCCCAACTGACAGTTCTGAGAATTCAAGGTTCAAAAGTTTGCCCTGGTTTCGGTGGGGACAGAGTTAATTTCCTTTCTAGCAGTTGGTGTATTGTTATATTTTGAATTTAGTACCAGAAAAATGTTGATAACTCACTGATGTTTTCAGTTGTTGCTAAGTAGTGTTTAGGCTAAGTCAAGGATTTTTCAGCTTCTCGTGCCCAGCCAGCAAGAAGGCTGGAGGGGCACAAGAAGTTGGGAGGGGACACAGCCAGGGCAGCTGACCCAAACTGGCCAATGGGGTATTCCATACCATGTGACGTCATGCCCAGTATATAAACTGGGGGGAGTGGGGCTGGGGAGGGCGGATTGCTGCTGGGGAACTAACTGGGCATCGGTCAGTGAGTGGTGAGCGATGAGCAATTACATTGTGCATCACTTGTTTTGTATATTCCAATCCTTTTATTATTATTATTATTGTCATTTTATTATTGTTATTATTATCATTATTAGTTTCTTCCTTTCTGTCCTATTAAACTGTTCTTATCTCAACCCACAATTTTTCCTTTTTTTCCCCCCGATTCTTTCTCCCATCCCACTGGGTGGGGGGAAGTGAGCGAGCAGCTGTGTGGTGCTTAATTGCTGGCTGGGGTTAAACCATGACAAGTTATTAAAAACTACAAAACCCCCAAACACTGGAACAAAATCTAGCTTTTCAATTTGCAGGGTTAAAAATCTTCCCTATACAGACATCTTGCACTGTCCTGAGGTGCAAGCAGACAACAGACCCTCAGAGAAGATGCTGGTTTTTCTTCCTCCCTGCATCTACTCACTATTTTAAGAATCCTCACACCCTATCCCAACACCAGTGTAGCATCCAGATGCTGCTCTGAAGGGGCATTAGTTAAAACAAAATGCTCACGTACGCCTAGTCTCTCTGTCACAGAAGCCAACACAGATAAATTAAACTTGAAGGACTCTCAGGAGCTGGAAACTCAAGACTGGCTTTACTTTGCAAAACCTGAATGGTCTGAAAACTGCATTTTCTGAAAGGAAAAGACTTGGTTATCTTTCAGGCATTTCATTCTCTAGCTCTTCTCCAGCAGTTCTGCACACACGAGTTTCTCCCTCAGTGAAAAACATTTTGGTTTTGCATATATGTAAATCTATGTATTTAAAATTACAACATACAAACTTATATTAATTTCAATTTTATAAGCTAAATAACTTCTAAAATAACCAGAAAATGAGACACCTTTCAGCATCTCTTTAAAACATTTTGATTTCTCACGAGTCTCAGTATGTTATTCTAACTGCAGTATGGATTTGTTCCTCTCTAAAACAAGCCTATAATGAACCAAACAGAGGCACAAGAATCCCAAATAAAGATAAGCCCCATCAGCCATGACCCAAAATCATCTGGAGAGGGTAAACACCAGCCTGCGATTTCAAGCTGTGGTCTCCAGAGAGTTTCTCCCTTTCTTAATTCTGCCAGAATTCTCCACTATCATAGTCCATCACAACCTCTCCTGCTGTTTTACCCACCGGGAAAACCAGAAACCACATCCACTGTCCTTTGCAGAAATGTGTCAAACTTTTTCACTTAATGAAGTAAAATTCGAAAGCACTTGAATAATTTTTTGATGCATGACATGACTAAGTCAACCAAGACCTTTTCAGCCAATGTTGTAGACGGGGATGCAAGCTTCATTACAGTTCAGTACAACCATCAGAAAAGGAAAGAATTTCATAAAAAGGCTTGATTCAGTAGATCAGCATCAACCTTTCAGACAGGACTGAGTTATTTCACCCATCAGCTCCTCAAAAGAGCAATCAGATGGTCACAATTTCTGTTCGCAGTCTAGAGTGAAGGTCAGCTCTCCCATTAGGGAAGCTTTGATGGCCCCATATGGATGGATACCATCAAAACGTGGAGAGGCCTTTGCATACTCAGGACATGACTTTTCCAGGCTATAACCTCTTCAAGAGGGACCAACAAAGCAAGAGCATTCAAACCCACACGTGACAGTATTTCCACACCACTGACAAACCAAGCAGCATGCAGAATAAGAAGACACACCAGCGAAGACCAGCACTTGCCTATGAAGTGTAAGGAAAAATGTTCTCTTAAGGGACTTCAGTCTGACTGGCATATGCTTGAAGTCTCCTGCTGCCAGGACTAAAACATCCCTAGAATTATTTAATATTACAGCTGACAAGTTTCCTACCTCAGAAAGCATTGTGCGCCACTCAAGGGAATTTTGCGTTAGACCTCATCTTGATATAGAGGAGTTGATCAAAGAACTGAAAATTAGTGGCTGCTTGGGTAATCGTGACTTGTTCACTTAAAAAAAAAAAAGTATTAAAAAAAAAATCTAAAACAGTAATATAAACCCTTGCTGGTTTTAAAAGGCCTGTTTTACAAAGGCCTGTAAGTAGAAAAAGAAAAGGGTAACTGGATGTGTAAGAGGTGATAAAAACATCAACAACATGCAGGAATTTCACAGGTATCCCTTCCTGAATATACACAATTCTCAGTTAGGGAAGACGGCAACCCCTTTTACATGGGGTAAAGAACTGTACAAAACACTCCAAAAGCATACGTTCATATATGAACTTGGGGGAAAAAAGAAGGAAAACCAACCAATGAACCAAACAAAACCCACAACCTCCCCTCCACACCAACAAAAAAAAAAAAAACAACAAACCAAGAAATCTACAGACAAAAAAAACCAATTAAGTTAAAAAAATAAAGGGCGGGGAGGGGAAAGCTAACTCTCACAATGGAGCTGGTGCAGGCAGGACAGGAGAGGCTGAACTCAAAAATAACAAAGGAAAATCAGGAATGTTTGTAACTTTTTTCTACACCTTTGCAAAATACCTGGAAAACATTCAAATACAAAATTTCACTGAAAGCCAGTGGAGATTATTGTACACCCCATCGGTTGCTCAGGAAAATTCAAAAATAGCAGCTCATATGTGATTAAATTCAGCAAGCCTCAGTAACATAAGCACCAACACTGTGAAAGAGCAGGGCAAGCAGCGATTTGGCTCATTAGTGCTGATTTGTGACACCATTTGGAAAAAATCAAGGGAATTCCAGAAGAAAAGCTAACGTTGAATCAAAGCTAGGGGTAAAACAGATAATACAGTGCTCATTAATGGCCTGCCAGCCTAACAACAAATCCAGGAAGAGAAGCGAGAAGAAAAAAAAAAAAAAAAAAGAAAAAAGAAGAAGAAGAAACAGCTGATGCTGGACTCAATTATTAAAGAAGAATATTTTAATTTCCTGATGCAATGGAAAACTTAACCCTTGCTTTCTCTCCAGTAAGGGATAGCTCAATGTGTTTGTTCTCCAACTACTGGTAACCTAATGCTCAGCCATAAGAAATACTTATTAAATATTCAAATCAGTATGGATTTATGGAAACCATGGTTTATTGAAGTCGGTGACGTGTTTTCATCCACAAGATCACAAGTCACACTGATAAGGATGTCAACCCTGAAGTCCACGAGGCGGAGCACTGTCTTGAGTGACCAAAGAAAACCAATGCATCTCAGAATAAAAAACCTCATCAATCACAAGATATCAGGCTATAATGACATGCATGCAATTACCAGAGATGGGACATGTTTCCAGAATAGTCCAATGGGAACGGATTCTTGGCTGGCCCCAGGTCTTTTTTATCAATGAATTTGTAGAAATAGTTTAAGGTTGTGCAAGGATCAGTGGAATTGGTTAAAAATGTTGTGCCAACAGGTCACCGACATGGGGAGGTCACTTCCACGCTTCTCAGCGCTGCACCCAGTCATGGCCACACTGACTCCAACTACAGCCAAGTTCTATGAAACATTGACCAAGCATCAAAAGAGAAGCCAGAGAAATATTCAAATATTGGAAATGCAGAGTTTTTCCATGACTGTGATATGTTTAGCTTAACTAAAGGTACATTTTGGTGCAACTTTATCTAAATGTTTATGTATTCATCGTCATTGTATGGAAACAATCTTTAACTGACTCTTTGATTAGCCAAACAAGCCAACTCACCATAGATTGAACTTTAAACTTGGTCACAAACCAGAAACCAGGTGAAAATTTGCATCAGGAGGGATCATTACTATTGAAAAAAATCTGCTGTGGAGATTTAAAAAAATAAAACAGCAATGAGATATAATCTAAGTTTAGATTTCCCTCCCCCACTTAAAAGACATGATTTAGTTCAGAGGGAAAATAACTGAAGGAAAAAAAGACTTAGGGTATTCGCTATATAAAAGGTCAGACGAGATAATGAGAGTGATTCCTTCTGGCTTTATAATCTGCTTCTCCGCTGCCACTGAAATAACTGGAGCTACACTCAGTGGCAAAGCTCAGCACATACATGGATGCAAAGCTCGTAACTGCCTTGGTGGATTTTTTGGAAGAGGGAGAAAAGATCTGGGGTGGCTTCAAGCAGCGTCACCCAGCCTTTCCATGGCTGCAAAGTGCGTAGAAACATCTTCATTAGCATTTGGGTGCTATTTCAACAACATTTTCTCTAGGATGGTGATTCTGCCACTGATGTTCCTGATCAGAGCTGAGCTAACTTGATTATTCTCTGGTAGCCCAACATTATTTTGAGTGAAACAAGTGGATTTGGGGCACAAATGAATATTCTTTGGGATCAGGTTTCTCCAGCATTTCCTTCATTCTCTTTGCAGCATGGTAAGCTGATTCCAGCTGTGACAAGTATCTTTCCCCATCTCTGTCCTGCCCACTCATTTCACTTCTCTGCCTTTGCTTCTCCTCCTCCTGCCTTTCCTTTGTTATAGATACCAAATTAACTGCTTAATTTAGGTGTCTCCTTTGAGGTACCTTATGGGGGCAAAGCACACTAGCCCTGAGCTTGCACTGACAGACCTTCTTTTGGTGCACAGAGACTACACATGAACACACCTGAAGTATTTTAGCAAGTAATAAAAATAGAAAAATATTAATTAAAAAAATCCCTGAAACAACCACCTGTCTCAGGAAGCCCACTAACCCTCATCTTTTAATAAATCACTTCCCATCAACTCCAGCATCTTGAAACTTGCCCAGTTCCCATTTTCAACTAAATTATGAATGTCTATGAAAATGAAAGCAAAAGCCTTTAAGAGTACGCCACTTCTTCCTGCCTTCTTTTTTTATAGCATTATCTTCAAATTCCATTTTGTGATGCTCTTTAAACCCAATGTCAGAGTTCAGTCATTCAAGTCAGGAAGGGCATGAGCCTTGGGTCCCAGGCACGTCCCAGTGTGGAAAGGCTGCCAAGTAACGCTCTTTTCAAAACAAATTATTTTGGAGGCAATTGCCAGCACTTTTCTCTTGCAAAATCATTGCTTCCCCTGGGCACAGGTGGGAGAGACCTGCTCCATATCAAACATATTTCCATTCCTCCTACCAATGAGAAATAGGAACCACAGGACGGACACTAAAACCACTGAAAAGCCCCGTAAAATCTCCAGTCGACAAAAAGGCATAAGAGGTTAATTCAGACTAGGTTACTGTGACCAGTTCAGGAACTCGCTCTCTTGGCACGCAAAAACTGAAGCTCCTAAAAGAAAGAAGCATCACCTTCCTCCAGATCCTCCCCAAAATGCCAAATCACATGGCATGCACACTGCCTTCTAGCACAGCCTTCTGACTTCACTTACATCCAGAACATTGTCCTTTGGTCCCTGCAGCAGCAAAGACAATTTAAGTGAAAAACTGATGTTCAGCAGAAAATCATGAGCTTATGTCCCAGGAATCCGGGGTGGGGGGGAAGTCCCCTTTGCCGCTAAGTTTGTCAGATTTTCCAAGCTATGCTCTCTGGATCAGTAACCTCTCTTCTGGAGGTTTGTCTTGAACCGGTGGTTGGAGCCAACAGCAGTGCCTACCAACACACCAGCTTTTCTGTCTGAAGTCCATAAAAAAGAAATCATCCTCTTCCCCAGGAGCTATTTACATTCTACACTTGCTTCTGTCTTTGTGGAAATGTTTAAATTATACAAATAAATCGCATCCTTACTCTTCTCCATTGAATATTAAAAGGGTTTTTTGTTCATTCATTCAGGTTTTTTTGCTGTTTGCTCCTTTATTTTGTTTAAATTTAGAAACAGAATGCAAAGAAACAACAATGTTCAACTTTGCATTAGTGCTGCTCTACCTAAATTATTGTATTACAAACATACATCTTTCTCATCTTTGCACAAAATTTGTTTGATAATGGGAGTTTACAATATTCTTGATATCTCACCCAGTAGAGTGTTTTTTTTCCAGGAAAGCACAAGTATAAACAAAAATCTCTTATGCAAGAATACATAAAACCCTTAACATTATCTAGTGCAGGAAATACAGCACCAGGAAGGGAAAAAAAAAAAAAAGAAAATAAATTTAAAAAAAAAAAGAAAGAAAGGAAAAAAAAAAGAATAGATTCATTAGAATGGGGGATTTACACATAGAGAAACTTAGAAAATTTGGAAAGACAGATCCTATTTTAGGTCACAGCTTGAAACGACTGCTGGTTTTCTTCATTATAGCAGCTCTGGGACCTAGAAAGGAGGCTGAGATGTTGTTACACAGGGTTTGAATTTACGGTGCAGGTAAAAGGGAAACAAAAGTACAGGCTTGTCACTTTTTCTATATTTCTGTGTATAAAGATGCACAAAGGATCCCAACATCTGTATTTGCAAGAATCGGAGCAACACTGCCCTCAGACAAAACTCCTCAAAATGCAGCTATACCAGACAAGGGGCAAAATCTGATCCATGTAGAAACTATCACCAGCAGGACCCAAATGTGCTTCAAGGCCAGGAGGAACCACAGATGCAGAGGCAGAAGAGTGGACGAGTCAGCTCTCCGTGACGCATCAGGCACCAGGGGAGCAGCACGGTCCCAGCTTGCAAACCACTGGGCAGAAGCACAACCAGATGGGTCCCATCAACATGGCTCTCCCAACTCTCAAACCCGTCTTTGGCTTCACTCCTATTCATAGAAACATAGAAGGGAATTATAGAACCATTTAGGTTGGAAAAGACCTTTACAACCATCGAGTCCAACCGCAAACCTAACACTGCCAACTCCACCACTAAACCATGTCCCTAAGCACCACATCTACATGGCTTTTAAATACCTCCTGGGGTGGTGACTCAACCACTTCCCTGGGCAGCCTGTTCCAATGCCTGACAACCCTTGCGGGGAAGAAATTTCTCCTAATATCCAATCCAAACGTCCCCTGGCACAACTTGAAGGCATTTCCTCTTGTCCTATTGCTTGTTACATGGAAGAAGAGATCGACACCCACCTGGCTACAACCTCCTTTCAGGTAGTTGTAGAGAGTGATCAGGTCTCCCCTCAGCCTCCTTTTCTCCAGGCTAAACAACCCTAGTTCCCTCAGCTGCTTCTCGTAAGACTTGTTCTTCAGACCCTTCACCAGCTTTGTTGCCCTTCTCTGGACACGCTCCAGCACCTCAACATCTTTCGTGTAGTGAGGGGCCCAAAACTGAACACAGTATTCAAGGTGCGGCCTCACCAGTGTCAAGTACAGGGGAACGATCACTTCCCTAAATTCATACAGCCTGGCTTCATACGCAGCATGTGCTTTCAGTAGCCTTCTCACCAAACTTCCCATTTCTGGGCCAAAACAACTCCTTTCCGCCCTTTTCCTATTGACTTCCACCAGCAGAGGTTTGGGTGCCTTCTAAGGAAATCTTCCCACTCTTCTCTCCTACTTTAAGGGCACTCCTATTTATTTCCCGGTGGTTCCTGAGGCCCCAAAACCACCCACAAACGAGGAACCAAACCCAAATGAGTTCTAGCCCACCATCCAAACCACTCTGATGACCCTCATCTAAAAACCTTGATGTCCTATGCATTCTCAAAGAAAGATATGGAGACAGACAGCAGAAGAATGATTAGAAAAAAACCACTGAGACACAGGACGTGGCCAGATGGTGAAGAGCGTGCCACTGGAAACCTCTGTGCTCTTGGCCACCAGCCTGGCAGACTGCTAGGTCCTTTCCATCTGTCAAAATCCACCATGCCCATGCCCAAGTTAAGGGCTGCTGCTTTGGTTTTCAGCACAACAGCTTCGAGCTCGCTGCTCTGAGGAGTGCCATGGGATACTCAGAACCTGAAAGATGCTATATAAAACCACCACCTCATTTTATTCATTTTACAGCTGGACCCACTGCTCCAGAAGAGATGTCACCAGGCTGGGAAGCACATGAGCAACAGCTCATCCAGGGAAGGGAGGGGGGCCTTAAGTCCTCAAAGAGAGGAAAAGGAAAGACAAAGTTCAGCCTTGCAGATCCAAAAGAGCAAATGAAGGCAAGTCAGGGCTCTGGATGCTTGAAGCAAGCTTCATCCGACCAGGAGGGTACAACCATCTAGGAGACCTGGTCACATCAGGAGATACTTCAAAAGCACATGGAGCAACTTTTAGGTAAGATTTAAAGGAACAAGTTTTGGCTTCTTGCTGATGCCCTTTTTATTTTGCCCATTTTCTAATTTAGATAAAAATCAGCCTTTCTGCCCCTGTAGAGGTGTTCTTGGCACCTTAGGTCTGCAGTGGGTGTTGCATGGCAGAGCCAGGACTCTGTGCAACCTCTGCTTCGTTCAAACCATCCACAGGGGGAGGCAGAAGGTTTTACCTTAGTTTTTAAAACCAGTTCGTGGTTCCATCTCTCCACCTTCCAGGTGAGATTTTTCATTTGCATCAACATGTTAGCAGGCAGGTCCTGCCATACCTGAACAAGAACAATGATGGAAAGATAGTATTTCCAAAATAAAGAGATGAGGCAAGAAGCTTAAAGGTTCTTCGTGTGGCATACAGTGAATAGGATAGAAAGGCTATAAAGCCTGTCCTTTCACACCAAGAGTTGCAGTTCCTATATTATACAGGCACTTCAGCTTCCTCCCTGCTCTTCCTAAGAGAAACCACAGAGCAAAACTCCCTTAAAAGCCCTTTTCCCCCACATCAGGGCTATTTCAAAGCTCCCTTAGATGAGATTAACACCAAAGGACATCTACTGGGTGTCCATGTCCAGGTGTTGGGGATATTTCCTGCAGGAGCTGCGGCCGTGGAGAGCCCGGGCGGGAGCAGGTTGTCCCTGGAGGACCGCAGCCCGGGGAAGGGCCCGCGCTGGAGCAGGGAGACGTGGGAGGAGGGAGGAGCGGCCAAGAGGGGCTGGGGAGGACGGACCGCAACCCCCGTCCCCAGCCCCTGCGCTGCCCCTCGGGGGGACAGGAGTCGGGAGGGAAGGGGTGACATTGGGCCTGGGAAAAAATCTGGGGTATGGAGGGAAGGTGTGGTTTTATTTTTATCTTTGTTTCTCATTACCCATATCTACTTTAATTTGCAATAAATTTATTTTTTCCCAAGTCAAGTCTGTTTTGTCCATGATGGTAATTGGTAAGTGATCTCCCTGTCTTTATCTTGACCCATGAGCTTTCTTATCCTATCTTCTCCTCTCATCCAGCTGAGGATGGGGGGGAGTGAGCAGCTGGGTGGGTGCTTGGCTGTTTGCAGAGGCTAATTCACCACAGGCGGCAACAGGTATAAAACACAGCAGCTGAAAGGTAAAATTAGAAAGCTTCTGTTCAACAATGTCCACATGCTTAACCCTGTTCCTATGACTCTTCTCCCGACCTAGCTCTTGCCTCACACATTCATTGACTCTCTTGCTGTGACCTGCTCCTCCAATTTCTCAGCTCTGTCCTCTCCTCCTCCCCTCTTGTTTCCATCCACAAAGACACAAATCATGCAGGCACCTTCCAGACCCACCTAGGTGTATACAGCTACTTCAGTTGTGATGACCATCTCAAATGTTACCAAGATTAGAGGAAGTTTCTTTTCTTGAGTACTCCTCAAGGGCCTGTTTCCAGTTCTGGCAGGAACCTGGTCACCTCCTGCAGCGCCCATTTAGGTTTGTGGCCTCACGTCACAGGGAAGGAGGGCTGCTCCCACAACCTCATCTTCCAACTATTGCAACCCCTGTTTCTCCAGCTTTGATATATGCAACTTACCCGGCTTTACAAAATCCAGAGAGTTCATGCAAAAATCATTTTTCCCTTACCCTGAGATCTAACCCTACCATTCTTCTATTTGCTCCCCATTCCCGTACAAGACAGTATTTCCCACTTGCAAATCTCTTTGCAACCTATCCCCTCCTCTCTTGCAACATCAAGATATTCAACATATGAGCACTCTTTAAAACATTTCTCCACCATCTGAAATGAACACTTTCACATGGAAGCTGCTTTTTTTCTCCTGTGTTTATATAACACCTGGGATCTCCAGGTTGCCTTTTTAAAAAGAGGCAAAACAGAGCTACAATGAATTGCACACACAAAAAAATACTGAAAGACCTTAATAGCAGAAAACAGCAGAGATACAATAAAAAAAATTAAAATCCACAAATTTGCATTCACCCCAGCTTTGATTTTGGCTATTAATGTGCAAATGATAGCTACTCAGATCTGCTCTGCTGCAAATTGCTCAAGTTCAGATTCATCCACCTTAAAAGCAAGTTAATAAGGAAAAATTTCTTATTAATCTACGTTATGTTTACCTGTAAGTGATGATATGGACCATGATACAAATGCACAATAAAATCACCATGTTTGATTCTTAAAGCATGGATATATAATGAGTTATTTAAGTGCCATTCTAGCTACATGCAGCACAACTTCCCTTGGTCCAGTGAAATTAGTCCAGGCAGCTTTACTCCAGGATTTCAAACACTTGAATTTAAAATAGGCAGTTTAGTTTGCTCTCTTCTAGAACTTTAAAAGCTTGTCCAATTCCCATTTATTGCCTTTTAACTCATTTGTGTGAACATAAGGTATCTTCCAAAGTAAAAGTCCAGCCCCAAGCAAGAGTATCAAAAATTACTGAATCCACTAATTCCTTCTGCAGTTTGTCCTACTGGTTGTAACATCCACGGCTGGAGGTGCGCAAACACCTTCTCTCCTGTGAATTTACTGTCTTCCTGTTCCACCATCGCATTCTTTCCCTGAACCCACATTTCTGGATAATTTTATGCTAGATTATGTATCTAGAATGAGGAGGCACACAATTACATTGTGTGGGTTGTATAACATTTTCCCTATTAAACGTGGTAGTCTATGGTCTGCAGAAACCAGTGAGAATTATTATTGACTACAAGAAGATGCGGGGGGGGGTTAGTTTTTTGGGGGGTTGTTTTTTTGTTTGTTTCTTGGTTTTGTTTTACTTCTTGCAGACTACAAAAAACGTGCATAACCTGCTTTGACCTCTTTGTCCCCAGCAACCTCCAGGTGGGAAAGACCACTAGGGGAAGGTTGAAAAACCCAACCCATAGCAATCAAGATCTTGCAATTTTCAGCTCAAACTCCACTGCAAGTTCTGACTTCTCTGACACACAGTACCTTCCACTCACCTTTTATCAGCTCACTCTTTGCTAAGCAAGTTAGTGCCAGTGGTTTTAACATCCCCATCAGGTGACACATCCATTAACACCAGTCCTACCAAATTTCTTCTCAAAAGCAGAATTCCCCAATTCCTCTTCTTCACCACATTTATCTCCCATAAACCACCACACTGTGACAAACATCTATAAATTTTAAGCAGTAATTCATTTTTATCAGCAGTAAAGATGATTGCAGGTAGGGGATTGGGGAAGAAGGGCATAAAAAAAAAATAAATGCAGGGAGTTGCTGATGGAGCAGCAAGAATGAAGCTCCAGATGTTCAAATACTTCTGCTGGCCAAAGAGCTACCCCATATAAGATTGTGTTTTCCAGTCTGCAAGAGGACAGCAAAGCAAGGGGCAAACACCACAGGCAGTGGCGAAGCATCCCCATGGGCTGCATCGTTAGCTCCCTGCTGTGCCAATATGCTGAAAGGCAAAACAGTGCAGACCTGGGGGCAAAAATATGATACGTGGCTCCATCCCACGTCCCTTAGACCACTGTGCTCTAAGTGCACATCCCTCTCCGTCTACAATTGGCTTCCCATGGAAGAAAAGAAGAAAGGAAGAGGAAGAGGAAGAGGAAGAGGAAGAAAATAAAAGCAGGATGACATTTTCCTGAGGACATTTATCTACTCTCCCACTTCGCCCTACAGACATTGTCCATGTCTCCACCATGCACAGCCTCGTCCATGCGACAGCAATGCCCACCCATGAGCTGCGAACCAGGTTACAGAGCAAAGGAGGGAAAAGGGGATTTAATGAAAACCCATATCATGAAGATGCCGCCAATCGACGTCCTGTGTGCAACAGCATTTCATGCAAAACTAAATTCATTTGCAGGCGTTCAAATAATTAAGCAAATGCATAAAAAATAGCAGTTTTACCATCCTTTAATGCTCAAAAACCCCCAAGAGACCATTGTGGAAGCGAAGTGCTCAGCTGAACTGAGTATTTCAAATCTGTAGAAAGACACTGACTCAGATCACAATGCTCCAGACAAGCAGTACCCAACTCGTCAGAGTCTCTGTTTGCCACTGTATTTAATGCATGCTGAGCAAGCTGCACTCCCGCATCGCTGCTCACTAAAGGTGCTCAGACGTGCCAGTAATTTCCCAAGCAGCGAAATGAATGCAAAGACTGCACACAAACTACATCCTTGAGAAAGAAAAGACAAGGATGGGTGAAAAGGAAATTAGGGGAAAAAAAAAAAAAGAACGACTAAAAAAAAGAAATAGAACCTTCCAACCTCCACAGGTTGTCGCTGTATTGTTCCTCTTTCCTCTCTGTCCCTGTAAAAATCCAAGTTTTAGCCATACTCAACAAATTCATGATTTATAAAACTATCAGCCTTTCTATGTATTGTTCCATAGTTGCTCTGAAAAAAGCTGTTATTTTAGTGGGAAGATACAGTTAGTGGGCATATAGAGTAATCAGCAAAGCCCAAATCTCCCTATTTCACTTCCATAAGAACCTCTCCAGAACTTCAGAATGGAAGACCACCTCTAACACTACTTTTTATTAGTGAATAACTCCATTTTACAGTCTCTCTGCATACGCCTTGGATTCCCACGTGGCCATCCAGGAGCTCCAAAATGTCACGTCTGTTATTAAAAATAACATCCAAACGCATTTTTCTTAGTTCGTTCATGACAAGAGGTGCTTCTTTCTCGGTGAACTTTCAAGCTTGCTTCAGCAAGCAGAACTGGCTCACTTCACCCACAAACCACCGCATCCCTTTTACATTATTCATACTCCAAATTGCTATTTCTCTGCATTAGCAAACAAGAACATAATGTCCAGGGTTTCATTTTTATGTCTTTCAATGAGGTGAAAATGCTGTCGATGGATTTCCTCCTCAAGCAAAAAGTTTGCTGGACCAACAGCCTGCTGTAATTAAGGTTAGAAACCTCAATTAAAAAGAAAATCCAGCTTTTGGTATGTTGTTTCTTCCTGACAGAATTGCTGCTTCTGTGTGTGATGGGTGAATTACAGAACACTGCCAGATAAAAAATGTCGTATAAATATAAAATGACAGGGATTGTTAAAGATTATTCTGAGTTAAAAATCAACGCACTGCAGTGACAGTTTTTTAAAGGTGCTGGACCAACAGGCAAAGAATTGTAGACGGAAAAGAAGTAATTAGAGAGGCAACTCCTGTCCTTGACCTGGCTGCCATCCCAATCTTCAGGGCATTTTTCATGGCCTGAAGCTTTCACCAGTTCTATATTGACAGATGGGGAGTGGGGAAAAAAAAAAAAAAGAAAAAACAAAAAAAAAGAAAAAAGCTTTATGTAGGGCCTTTTCCATATTAATTAAAAACCTGCTGATGAGACAGAAGCAACAAAGCAAGTCACGTTATTGCCTATGGAGCATCCTCAAATGATGGCAGCTTCTGGCAAATGCCAATATTTCTTGCTCCTGGGAAACTTCTTGGGATTTGCTCGCATTCAGAGGAGCTGCACTTCTCTGTGCTTATTTTGCTCTGCATATAAGAAAACCAAAACAAAACAAACAAAAAAAATACAAAGAAGAACTAACGACAACAAACAAGCCACCAAAAATAAGGAAGGGTTGTATTTCCCAGCCAGTCAGGCTGCACTGAGCAATCACCTGTGATTTCTTTTGGCACCAGTTACCCTCCCAGCTATACTTCCAAGCTCAACATGCATCGCCTCATGGAGAGCTGTACAGAAGAACACGCTGCAGAGAAGGACCAAGCAGCACCAACGTGCAAGTAGATTCAAATCAACAGGGAAAGGAATAAAAATGAGTAAGTAAATAAATGTGTGCAAATATATTATATAAAATGCATATGCTATATATAAAATATAATAAATAAAATGTGTGC
Organism: Haliaeetus albicilla; assembly: GCF_947461875.1. Classification (NCBI taxonomy): domain Eukaryota; kingdom Metazoa; phylum Chordata; class Aves; order Accipitriformes; family Accipitridae; genus Haliaeetus; species Haliaeetus albicilla. The sequence continues at coordinate 74,648,902 of NC_091485.1, forward strand.
AAATATAAACACATATTTGGGTAACTTCATACCAAACATCTTTGGCTTAACGGCTTGAGCACGAGCAGGTTAACCAGACAGACCCTCTGCTCCTCACTCACCTTCATCCTTGCTCACTTGGGATGCTCGAGCAGAGCGACGGAACATCCCAGCTCTCTTCCTACCCCATTCATTGGCTGCATTTATGAAGCCCTATTTCACAGCTAAAGACATGTTAACTACAAGGAGATTTGCCATCCTTTCCCCAAAAATGGGTGGGAATGATGCAAAGAGCAATGGGATTCCCCTCCTGTCTCTACCACTTTGGAGTTGTTTTTTTTTTTTATTCTGAGTTTCCTTTGCAGCAGAACTTGCATATATTAAACATCAAAGATGGGTGGAAGGAGCAGGGAGGGAAACAGAAGGGGGAGGGAGGCATAATGTAATTAAAACACCTAAGCCAATCTATTACAGAGCTGCAGGGGACAAGGACAGAGAGATCAGGTACTCAGCAGCACGTGCCTGCCTTGAATAAATCCTGCTACTCTCGTGTGCTTTGCCAGCACAGCTCCAGCCTCCAACACCTTCAGCATCAGGGGCAGGAGCTGCCCGTCCTGAGCATCATGGTTTACACCAACCGGACAATGGAGAGAAGCCATTCTGGTCCCCCTGGCCAAGCGTGATGCAGATGAAGCACAGCAGAGCTTTAATTAGAGAAGAAGAATTGATAAGCACGTCAAGGTGACGGTGGGGGGGGTTCTGCAAAGGTGAGTTTTGCAGGACACGGGGCTGTCTGGATGCTGGTGCTACATCTGCCTCTGGCACCGGACATCTGCGGCCACCGCTGCAGGTGGGTTCCTGCAGCAAAAGCCAGGTTGTGTAAAACACCATTTACCAAACGTATCCGCTTCCTCTGAGTCAGAGCCATTAACTTTTTGTATGAAAAACGACACTTGCTCCCGTTGGTGGAGTAAAAGTGAGTGCCACGACGGAGACAGGAGCCTCCTTTGCCTTGAACTTCATCAGATGTGCCAAGATCTCAGGGTGGATGCGGAGCACTGACATTTTAGAAAGGGGCGGCGGAGAAATACAAATTAAATTCAGATTTTCATTGCACAAACAAGGCACACTTGGAGAATGGAGAGGGATGAAATTCTCAACCGTATGCCACTGTGTCACTTCCAGAGAGTTGCTTTTCTGACTACCACCGTACTTCAGATGGCAGTTTTAAAGGTTATGGCTGAAGGGGCTCTTCCAGCAAAGCCTTCAATGAACTTTGAGCAAAATAAAAATACCCGCACAAACAAGCCAACGACAAGAGCAAGGCAAGGACAAAACTTCTGAGCAACCACCACAAATACCCACGGGGCTGTTGCCTTGCTTGGGAAGCCTCACTGCTGCCCTGCCTTCTGCAACACCCTCCCAAACTCATTTACTAGCAGGATCATTCATAGCAGCATCCAGGTTCAGTAAACAGTGAGGCACATCCTACCACAAGGTTGAGAGCAATCTAGAACTGTAATTCATATCTGTCCAGCCAGGCAACACGAGTGTACAGCATCACTTGCATTTTCAGGCAAAATGTTTCCATTTTCAGATATCTGCTACTGGCAGTGAACAGCTCGCGAATAATCTATCATGATATGAGCTTGGAGAAATTTTTAGAGGAAGCAATTGAGGATAACCAAGTTCAAATAGGGTTTAAAGAAAAAAACTACTAATTCACACTCGGGAAAACAGCAAACAAGCCACAAATTATGAATTAATAAACTCCACCCAGCCAACCACCCTCAATATCTCTCTCTATTTTGACTTGAGCAATAAAACCCTATGAGTTTACACAGTTCTCCAGCAATCACCATCATCTTGCTGGTGTCTAAATTACAGCTGCAAGTAGGTCCTGCAGGGTGGGCTCAGGCCCCTCTGTGCCAGCTGTCATAGAGACATCACCTCCCAACGGAGTCAGAAGTTGGCATAGAAAGATGAGACACTGGATGCCTCCTGCAAAATGGCACTGTACATGGGAACAACCAGACACATCGGCATCACGAAGGCATCTCAACAGGAGTATGGGGTCTACCAGGGCCTGTTTCTCCAGATGGACCTTCTCACCTTCAAACTTCATGTCCATCTCAAGACACTTCTCCCTGGACATGGTTTCCCCCAAGGGCCGTTCCACAGCTTCACCAGGTGAGACCATCAGGGGTACCATCACAACCCAATGGTTATAAAACTGGCCACAGCTAGCAGAAACCAAGCTGTAAGCTCCGCCGGAGAAAAGCTGGTATCCAGAAGCACCCCCCAGCTGAAAAGCCATGGCAAGCAGGAGAGGCATGCTCAGTCTTGGTGACATTTCTTGGCTTTTTGGGCCAGTGGTGTTACGAAAAAGGTGTGGCTGGAAGCTGAAATAAATTATTTCCCACTGGTCAATGTTGAACTGTCTTCAGCTGGTTAAGGATAATGGCCTGGCTGCAAAGCACGAGTCTTATCTGGTGCTCTTTCAGATGAAAAGCAGTTTGCACAGCCCAGATCAGCTGTAGTGTATTGCTCTGGGGAAGATGGGCGAGGAAAAAAAAACAAACCCAAAAACCTAAGGAAATATTCCACAGTCAACGGACCCAGAAAGGGAAGAAAAAGATAGATCAAACCTTTGACACAGTAGGATTTAAGAAGTTTTGATGTGGTTATTTCACTTTTAAAAGACCATCCTGCAGCCAGAGGAAGCGCGTTGCATCCCTTAAACCGAGGAGCAATCTAACGTTTTGTCAGGCTGGGCTAATGAAGAAACCTTCCACCAACATGGGGCTGGTGGGACAAAGAAGCAACGCTCCAGCACAGCAACCTGGGAGTCCTCCTTGTGGGAGGGGAGATGGAGAACACAGTGTACACAACCCACCGCACTCACACAGCAAACATCTCCCCAAACACCGGTTGGGGATGCAGACGCAAAGCATCAATGGTCAAACCACAAAATAAGCAAACCTTCTGGTGTGCCCCTTTTACAAAAGTCTCACAGAAAAGCCCATTTATAACAAGAGCCACTTTTATTCATGTGCATCACAAGGAACTGGACAGTCCCTGGCATCGACATGCACCAGAAAGATATTGACTTGCAACAGGTGTTCCACGTTTGTGATAACCTTCCCACCATGACACCAGTTCCACTACTTAATCTTAGAAACTGAAAAGTCGTCTTTTTCTTTTTTCGTCTTTTTTTTTTTTTTTTTTTTTAATCCTTAAATTGAATCCCACTTGGATTTTATCTCTCGGGTAACAAGGATGCGGATGTAATAGAAACGTCCAAAATCAGAATAGAAAGTTCCTTATTCCCTAAAGAGTGGATAAACCCTGCTTTGACTTTTAAGCTGAAAAATAAGTGGTTTTGTTATTTGGCTGGGGCTCTGCATGTGTGCGTGTGTCCTGGTGGGGTTGGGATAACCACAAAGGCATCCCACATGGAAACAGCATTACCACATTACCTTCATATAAATTTTTCTCCTTCTAACAAGGAACTATTTCACAGAATAACCCCTCACTCACCACACAACACAAAATATGTGAATACATTAGCCTATGACTATGAGAGCGGAAGATGAATAATATCAAGTAGTTTAAATCTTGGCTTTCTTGCTTTGTTTGGTTGGTTGCAAACTTTGATGGAGTCAAGCACCGTATTTCAGGTATCTGCTCTGGGATGAAATAAATCATTTTCTGGACCAGAGAGGGACTAAAAGCCAGATGCACTTTAATCCTGCCTGCTGTGGGTAACAGCTGGCTATTTCCCAGCAAACTGTTTTACTTATTTCCAAGATTTTTGTACTTATCTACTTTTAGATAGAAAAGAAGCAAAAAAGAGACTAGGGCAAAGGGATGGTGGGGTAGGAGATGAAGGGTTCCAGAGCTGCATCTCCAAGGTGCACCAGTGGCAAGAAAGTCTACCCATTACCAGTTCGATTTCCTCAGCAGAAATCACCTCTTTTTTCAAGCAGGGAATAAAATCTTCCCCGTAACCACATGAACACATGCAGACCCACAATCACATTTCGAGTACAAATGAAGTTGCAGCACGCAAACACACAGCTACAGGGATCTGCAGGCATGAACTCAAGGTTCCCACAGCAGCAATACTACCCAGCAAACACGGTGCTTGGGATACAAGGAAGAGTTCTCCAAAAAAAGCCCAAAACCAAACCAAAACAGTAATAAAACAAAACACCTATTCAAGTGAACACAGTAACTGGCCTCCACCTTGGTGTGCCCAGCAAATCAGTGCTTACCTCTCGCTGCTCCAACACTTCTCAACCTCCAGCTTGTTTGGGACCAGCCATCTCAATCCACATTACCACAGGCTTCTAGCAGCCATGCAATCACCAGATCGTCTCTCTATATAAGCATTCCTCCCCCATTCATCTCTTCCAAGAATAACCCACTCCCAGTATCAAGTTTGCAATTGCAGATAGGCTAATCGTAACTGATCACTACCAGCATCATCCTTTCCCAAATCCCCTAGCATGTTTGTCTAGGTTTGCTTCTTAAGAGAGCAACTAGCAAGACAAGCCAAGAGATGGCCTCTCTAAAGGTAAGCAAGGAAGATTTTACACGCCACACAGATGTCTGACACTGTGCAAAGTGCTGTGCAATTAGGAGGAAAATACCAGGGTCAAGGAAAAGCTGGGGTTTATGTTTCATGGGTAGCGAGAGAAAAATGTGGATTATTTGCAGGATGAGAACATTTAGGGGGGCTGAGAGCAGTATCTGCTTGCAGTAAACCTTCACTACCTGCCCTCCAGCATGCTGTCACATGAAGGTAGCTGTGGTGCCAAAAAGCCACATGTTTAACAGGAGGAACAAGCCTTTTGCAACAGGAATTAAAAAGCAAAAGATATTATAACAAAAGCATTATATACTCAGCCACCAAAACTACTTCCCTCCTGACAGACATCCCTGGGCTGAGCATTCATGCTCTGAAAAACCCTACAAATGTGAGGCAAGTCAAATGGGAATCTCTCAACCTCCCCCTCTCCCCAGGCACAAAGAGGATGCTATTTAAATCGACTGACAATCTACAGCACACAAAGGACAGAGGAACTGAAGTTGGGGGAGCGATGATGTAATATGGTGAAAAATAATAATCAAAGGCTGAATTTGGCTTTTTCCAACAGGCAGCTCAGCATCCATCCGCCTCCTTCGGCGGCTCCGTCCTTAGCTGCGTTCACTTAGAAGAACATCCTGTCGAAAGTAAAATCGAGTTTCCACAGCCTATATATAGCAGTGACATTTTTATTCTGCTAATTGATTTAAAAAAAAAAACAAAAACAAAAGGCAAAAAAATATCAACTTTTAAACTACCTAAGAGCAATAGCTTTTTGGCATGGAATTATGTTATTTAAAACAAGTGCAGAGTCTTTAAAACAGCAAGTCTGCCATGGACAGAGCTCTCTGCAGGCACCTTCTCTTGCCTGCAAGGATGATAATTATTTTCAAAGAAATAAATCTGACTTGTAGTTTGCAACCTATCTTGCAGCTTTTTTAAACAGCATGATCTGTATTCTTTCTGGTGTAGCACTGGTGACCTTAACACATATATTATTACATTCATTAAATGTCCTTATTAGACTTGTTGTTGAGATGTACCACTCTGGACAACTATTTATGTCCAGGATGGTAACTCCACAAAAAGAAGGGACAGGACCAGGGGTAGTACATATCTCAGAAGAGTCTGATGCTTCTACTTTTTATTTTCATGCATTAACTTTCCAAATAGGTTAGATGTAACTAGCAAACTTATTAATTTACCCTGCTGTTATGTCCTACCCCAAAACCAACTACAGCTCTGTGGCAGGGAAAAGCAAACTTGTCTAGATTTAGTTATTTACTATTCAATTTATGAACAGAGTTGTAGTTGTTTACAACTTTGTAATTCCCTGAAGCTTTTTGATCTTGGGGGAAAAGGGGAGAAGATCGATTTTAATACGCACAGCCAAACAAAGCACATTTTAATGCATAACAGGGACATTTTGATGCATCAGTAGATGTCACGCCTTTGCAATCCGCAGTAAGTGCATGTTCTGGGAATCAACACATCATCACTGCTTCTAGAAGCAACAGAAATGGACCAAAAATGGAATAGACGTTGATATCTTTTGGCCAGAAAATAAAGCAGATTGCTTCTCAGGAACGTGTTTGGAGTCCAACTTTCCAACCTAGCTGCAAGCAGTGGCATATAGTTATTCACAGGCAACAGGGGCCTATCCCAAAATTTACTGAGAGTACTAGATGCTTTCCACTTAACTTCAAATTACTTCAGCTCAGTGTTTTTCAGCCTGCGCCCTATGGAATACTTTGTCTCTTACTGAAGACACCATGACACCAAGCTTTCTGCCCAGCAATCTAAAACGTGAAATTCTAAAGGCATCTAGAAGTCCAAAGGACCTCCATGTAGCTCCTCTAGATCACATATAAAGTCCAGTCAGAGAAGACTGGTCTTATTCAATCTTGTAAATCCTCTCTGCTTGCCAGCTTTGGAGTCAGGCATTTCAGAGACAGTGTGAAACAGGTGGGCTGCTTGCGCAATCCACATCCTAAATTCATCTGGACATTTTCATCTAACAAAATCTCTGTTATCATACAGACATGGGACCCTTAGAAACACTCTTCCCGTTCCTTTCGAGGGTAACTGGGTGGTTAATAGCATACAGTAGGTGGAAAAAGGGTGGAAACAGAGTAGAGCCAGAGAAGTAGATGCTCTTGTGGATGGCTTTTGTAGACATTCAACACAGTCTACAAAAACATCATAAAAGTAGCTTAAAATGGGATACAATGACCCCAATCAACTCTACCATGTCTAAACTGCTACAAATTTCACATAAGTCTATCTGCCTATTCAAGGACCACTCAGAACTGCTCCTCAAAACACCATGTATTTTGCCTAACCAGGTGCTAAACACACCAAAATGTCGTTTTCCAGTTCTTCTTCCAAGAGATAGGTGCAGAGTGCACCACAGATCTCATCTTTCAATAAACCCAAGCCTCGTTACACACATCCATTAGCATTATAAAACACCCAGTACTCTGTAAGGGGTCAGAGTATCTGCACAGCTTCAAAAGAAATTCCAGAATGCTGATCCTTCTGGGATGATAATACCATAAGCAGGTTATTTTCCAATATTTTACTTGTGATCTCCAAGGAAAGGCAACCGCTGCTTTACTTCTGCTGAAGAGAGAGGAGCGAAAATGGGCAGGGGGGTGTACAGAGATGGGGGGGCCCAGCTGAATTTAGCAGCAGACCACTCATAAAAGATAAGGGTACTTCAAGATGCGAACACGATGGAAGCAGACAGCTTCTGGGTAAACCATTCAAATGATTTTTGCAACACTTTGGTAAAGGCAATGAATTAGACAAGAGCATGAGTTATAACAGGGACTGATACAGGTCCTCCTGCAGGACAGCTCCTTCACCTCCAACTGATGAATCGGCCTCTCCTGGGCAACTACAGAACTTAAAAAATAATTATAAAATGCAAAGAAAAACAAACACAAGGAAAGGTCAAGTTTATTTGCAAATTGTGCCCCAGACCTTTAATAATCACAAAAAGCAAAATTAACCTTTTTACATGGCAAGGATTGTCTCTGGAAGAACCCCATGTGATAATCTGCACGGAGCTCAATTTATTAGCTTAAAATATGGTGATGAGCTGATCCAGACAGGATTCACGTCTATAACAAACACAAGGAAAGGTCAAGTTACTTGCTGCATTTGAGATAATTTTTCACATTCTACTCCCCACTCTACGCAGTGCTGAGCATTCCTGGAGACAAAGGTGAAGGGATTTTGTAGAGAACAACAACGCAAAAATAGCCCAACGTGCAAGTTAGGTACCAGCTGATATGACAGTGGGCCTCTCCTCAAACATCTTGGAAGTGGTTTGCAATTGCACAGGGGAAAGGAGGGGGAGGTTCATAACTGCAAAATGAAGCTAAGAAATCAGCAACTTGTCCGCAGCTAGAGCCACTCGCAAACAACAAAATATTGGTTACAGAGAAACCTAAAGACTCAGCCTCTATATTATAAACGAGAATAACACTGACCTACTTTCCAGCACACTTGCAAAGCTGCTGGAGATGCTACGATGAAAGGCACTACAGAAACCTAAAGCAATACTGCTTCAGATATACAGGAATAAGGTTATCGCTGAAATGCAGCAATGCACTTTCTACAGTGAAGGTAACAGATAAGAGATCAAATAATACAGAGAGCTAGACAATTTTTTTTGGAAGATACGGTTTTAAAAAGCATTCAGGACATACTCTTGCAAATGGTGCCCCAGTTCTTTAATAATCACAAAAAGCAAAATTAACTTTTTTACATGGTAAGGATTGTCTCTGGAAGGACCTCATGTGATAACCTGGACAGAGCTCAATTTATTACCTTGAAATATGGTGATGAGTTGATCCAGTCAGGATTCATAACTATATGGGAATAAGGGATTAATCAGGTCTTGCGTGATTCAAAGGAAGCCCTCTGCAGTAAAGTGGAGTAATGTATAAAGAAGAGAAAATTCTCTGGCATAGAGAAAAAGAGGTCTCAGACACCATACAATATATTTAGCTTTGCTAGGGAAAAGCAACACTAGGCTGTTGAGTTCTTTAGAAATGACATGGCTTCTCGCTTACATTTGTACAACCACACAAATGAAGCTCAAGACTCCAACAAGATGTATATTAAAATTATTTTTTTTTCAGTGCTGAATTTGCCCCTACCATTTACAGAGACAAGCTTTCAAATCTGCTGCTGCATCATTTATTCCCCACATTCCCATCATCTATGAAAAGACATTCTTTCCTCGAAATGGAAAAAGAAAGTCAATCTTTGCAGGAAGGGGGCTTTGGTAAGCAGAACCTGAGTATGCCCGCACAGACTGCACAAAACCAGAGTTAAAGGTAGCATCTCCATCAGGAAAACCTTGAAAGTATGAAAAACAAGTGTCAGCTCTTGCTTCCAAGAGCTATATTGCACCAATCAGCATTTGGTCCACTCATTTTAGCCCTGAGCCAGTACTCATAAGACCACCTGCACAACCCCTTAAATCCTTGTAGAAGTCCTGTTCACAGACAAAAATGAAAAAATGGGTACCCAGAGATACCCTCAGGGGCTCAGCTTACCTCAAAATGAACTGTCCTCCAGAATAAAGAAAAATCACATTTAAAAACACTTGAGCTATCAGCAAACCTTTAGCAACACGTTATTGGAGCACCTACTGACGCTCATCTAGGCTGTTCTATTAGGAAAGAGAATAAATATTGGCCAACTCACCTGCAAACCAACCCATTTGCCTGGAAGAGGTGAGGATGTGCTACCCCTGCCAGCTCTGCTACAGAACACTGAGCAAAGTCTGTCTCAGCTGCCTACCCGGGAAATGGGTTAAGACCACACAGAAGCGTGAGGGAATAATATGGTAAATAATAGAATCATAGAATGGTTTGGGGTGGAACAGACCTTTAAAGGGTCTCGTCCAAACCCCCTGCAATGAGCAGGGACATCTTCAATTAGATCAGGTTGCTCAGAGCCCCGTCCAACCTGACCTGGAATGTCTCCAGGGATGGGGCATCGACCACCTCTCTGGGCAGTCTGTGCAGTGTTTCACCACCCTCATCATAACAAATATCTTCCTTTTATCTCGTCTGAACCTCCCTTCTTTTAGGTTAAAACCATTACCTCCCATCCTATCGCAACAGGCCCTATAAATAAGTCTGTCCCCATCTTCCTTTTAAGCCCACTTTAAGGATTGAAAGGCTCCATAAGGTCTCCCTGGAGAGAGGGCAATTAAATCCTTTAAACAAGCAAGGGAATATCAGTAATTAACCATTTAGAAGCCATCAATAAATGGGAACACACCCTGCAGCCTACTAGCACGTAGAGGCTTAAGCTGTTTTATAGGAAACATATCTCAAAGACATTGTGAATCCAACAGACTCGTTGGCAATAGCCAATTCTCCTCCCAGCAGGACCCATCATCCTGGGAGCACCTGCATCTGGAGAAGATGACCCCCAGCATGAGCTAATCCATCCCAGCCAGGTCACCCAGACATCAATGTCCCCAGGAGGTATTTTGCCATCCTCTGGACTTTGCAATAACTCAAGCCGCAGTGCTTCCAGTGCCCCTCCTCAGAGACTGTTTCACACCTTCCGAGATCTCACTCTGAAGGCATTTTTCCTCCCAGTTTAATCTTTGTAAAAATTTGACAGCTACAAAAATGTAATAAACCAACCAGTTGGATTATATATATATTACAGCTTGAAAAAGATGAAAGGCTATATTGTTAAGAGATATAATTCCAGTGGCTTCCACAATGTAGCCCTTGCATACACAGAGGAAGAAAGGGAATTAAGGCAGCTTACATTTTGTCTTAAAAGTCCCCTAAAATAACCCAGCTTCTGATCTTCGGCTCACATCAGGAGAATGACACTGAAAAGGCTAATAAAGACCTGCCAAATATCTCATCAGGACAAAATACCTGTGTGTTCATACCAGCTCTTGCCAATGCATCAAGGGGAGTGATATGAAGAAGGGAAAGGAGGAGTGTTTGCTTAAAAATGAAATATTCAAGAGCAGAAGGAAGCATACACAGAGCTATTATGTTTTGGGTCATTTTGAATAGAAACCACTGCCGATGAGCAGTAACTGTATGGCTACAGGACCACTGCAAACACTCTTAATTTCATTTATATTGGTAGACAAAAAGAAAAAGAAAAAAAAGAAAAAGAAAAAAAAGAAGAAGAAAAAGGAAGAAAAGAAAAAAAAGACTACTACGTCTCAAGGAAGAAAAAAATATAAAAATTTGGCTATGAGGCTTGGTTGCAGGAAGATGAATTGTAGCTTTTATAATAACAATAATAATTTATTCCACCACGGCACTGGACAGCAGATGATTAAAGATGAGCAAAGGTCTCCACGTGTTTGGATTTACATCAGGCCATTCAATCCATTTAGTTACAGTAGCAGTAATTAATCATTGCTGGAGAAGGGAGAAATCTTAAGAAAATCTTGTGGTTTCCAATTTCAGAAGTGAGTTGTAACACCTTTAGGAGAGCCGTTCATCTCCACGAGAATGAAGATATCTTCAAAGGCTGGAAACTTATAATATTTTAGCTTGTCATTTTACAGAAACTGATATCACCTTGCATGTTAAGGAGAAAAAAACAACCAAAAAACACCACGAGAAGCTTTTTAGATCTACAAATGCAAATGCAACCAGCACTCACCAAAAAGATCAACAGGACACATCAGAAGACGGTGCTAAATATAATTTGATTACAAAAATCTTGGAGCAAGAGGATGAATGCTACTGCATATCATCAGTTCCCGGATCTCTACAGAAGACATCTCTTTTGTGTTGATAGCCCATATTCTGACTGCTGTCTCATCACCCCAACAGCTACGTTTTCACCCAGCTTCCAGTCCTACTTAGAGAACTGCAACTCCCAGTCTGGGAATACCTGTTCAAGAAATAAATCTCTTCAATAGCTTAAGGGAAGAACTGAAAGAAGGATAATTTCACAGTTACCATCAGAGGAGTTCTAGAGACCAGCAATTTCCTACCAAACATTGGGTAAATCTCTGCAGATTCACTCCACGGAGTAGGAACACCCTGACATTGCCCCCTAAGATAAGGCAAACTTAGAGTCACAGAATAATTTAGGTTGGAAGTGACCTCTAGAAGTCTCTATGTCTGTCCTCCTCCTCCAAGTAGCTCCAGTTACAGTTGCTCAGGCCTTATGCAGTAAAGTTTTGGGTATCTTCAAGAATGGAGATCTCACAACCTCTCCAGGTCCCTGCTCCAGTCCTCAAAAACAGTGATGGTAAGATGCAGACAAAAATAACCTCTCCCCTCTGACATCTCCTCTTCAGGCTGAACAAATCCAGTTCTCACCATCCCTTCTCGTACGTCCTGGGCTCCAACCCCTAGACATCTTGGTGGCCTCCCCTGGAGATGCTTCAACATACCAATGTCTCTATTGTACTGGGAAGCCTAAAACTGGACAGTGTCCAAACGCAGCCTCACAAGCGTCAAACAGAGGAGAAGGACCATCTCCTCTGACCTACTGGCTATACTTTTATTAACATGGGATATGGTTGACCTTCTTTGGCACAATGACACTCTGCTGACTCATGTTCAGATTCATATTTAGGTCCTTCACTGAGTTTGGGCTTAAAATTCACTGATTTGGACTTTTATGCAAAGAATGACCTTCCAGGAAACCAACTGGGGGTTAAATCAACAGCCTCTGTATCTTCTTGCTGGTGGGGCTCACTTTGGCTCCAAGTGCTCCTGTTCATCACCCTTTGCCATCAGTCAGTTCTCTAATACTTTCTTAACAAAAATCACTTTCCCCAGTCTTTACAGATCAGTACCTCAGATCATGGAGTTAATATTTAGTCTTTATTATGTGGGGGAAAATGAGAAGGTCCTGCAAAGTTTTGACTACAAAATATTTTAAGAGACTAGTTCATTCAGTTCTGGTTAGAAGCTCAATGATATCCACTCTTTTTTTTTTTTTCTTTTTTTTTTTCCTGAATCCAGAACTCTACAAATATAAAGGCTCTCAAAAAGTCTATTAAAATTAAAAATTATAGTATGAAAGAACTTGTATTGAATTAAAGCATGCAGGAAAAAGTGAATTACATCAGTGGAACAGTAGTTTTAAGAATTCATGTTTCGGTTCACTTCACTTACAACCATGCATCTGCTTTCATAGTCTATCACAAAGACAATGGAGAACCTGAAAAGGTGAAGGAGCAGGATGGAAAAGAAAAGTTAACAGAATGGGAGCACAAACTAAAGGATATTTGGAAGAAGGTTTCACAAATTTATTGCTTGAAAAAGAACATAGAAGTCACCTCCCATTCTGCAATAAAATATCCTTGTTCTTCATTCTTGACTGTCACTCAACTCCTTCCCCTTGTATCCCTATCTAAAAAAACCAGTACAACATGATCACAAAAGGTTAGAAAAAGGCCATATGAATTCACATCTGCACTCAGACCTTCAAATGGAAGGAGGATCTCCTCCTTCGCAAGTATTGTTATTTGATGATGTATTTGAAAACACATTAAAGAATAAAATGCAACCAAACAAAAAATAATGATCATTGAGCAAGAGCTGCTGCAAGCAGAATGGCGAAGCTAACCGGGAGATTGATTTTGTGTCATCTTTTACATAGAGAAGAATATTACAAAGAGGAAGTCTGACAGACAAAATAAATTTGCTTTGGTTTGACTCTTCCACCCCCAATCAAATACTCATGATCTATGCAGCGAAAGCCAGATAGTGAGAGAAGGAAAAAAGAAAAAAAAAAAAGGAAAAAAAAGAAAAACAAAACCATAGCACGAGCCCCAAAAATGAAATTCTGTCCTAATAAGGATCTAAATAATAACGGTTCTTTATAAAAATAAAAATAAAGCCCTTATACTAGATAGAGACATAGTAAGTAATGAAAAAAATTCCATCCTACATCAACTAGAAAACTCCTTTTCCCCAAGCACTCAGAGGGCATCTCAGCTTAGTCCTTCTTGACACCACTTCAGAGCGAAAGCCCTTCAGGAACCAGGTCCCTTCTTTACAAACTAGTAACATTAGTGCTTGACAGTACTTTAATAGTGTAACGTTAGGTAACATTAGTACTTGGCCATGACATAGTCGTACAGGACCTCCAAGAGCAAAAAAAACCAAAAATGCTGATTTTGGCTGCATCATTCAGCAATGCACCAGAAGATGTTTTAGAAGTCCAAGTGGAGACCCACTCCCACCTGAAAATGATGGGTTTTGGTACATTTAAATACCAGCTGCACCACAGATAAGGAACTAGAAGATACTCACAGAGCTTCAAAACGTGATCTCCAGCCATCCTCTCTCTAAAACTGCCAAGTGCTAAAAAAAGCCACACCAAGAAGGTGCAAGCAAAGATGTGGGGGTGGCTAATTAATTAATCAGTAAGGACCTCCCAGTCCTACCTGGATTGACACAGGAAGAATGAGCCTGTGGGGCAGAGAAAAACTCCATGTCATGGAAGGAAAGGGGTGCCCACTGCAAGGGTAACAGACATTTTGCCCACAAACTTGAGACCTATAGATTATGTACACAGGTACTTCAGAGTTCACCTTAAGGCCTTTATGATGTTAGATGATTTTTTTTTCCCCTTTATCTTTGTGGAATCTACATTAGATCCTGTGTTTTGGGGCTGAAAGCTTCAGTGCAGAATTTATTTCACAGCTATTACAGGGTACATTACACTAATTACAATGCACATTATAGCCTGCTATGTAGTGCACTGTGATAAATCATATACTGCTATGGTCTATTGTAAACACTGCTATACATCTCTGGACACTATTGCATGTTTGACCACTCATAAATATGAGCACTTCTGTACTACAAGTATGATTGGCTACAGAGACTAATTTATTACCGTTTTCTTTCAGTACATTAACAGTGCAGTAAATTCTGTAGCTTCTGGGGGAAAAAAAAAAAAAAGCAAGAGCGGGACTTCCTTCAGTAATGTAGCATCAGTAGTATTTTCCCTTCAGTAATATACCAGTTGCTCCTCGTTTTCCAAAAATATATTCGCCATGTCATGTCTACTGTGTAGTCAAAAAGAGGTTTCTAGCTTTCAAGCTTGTCACACCTGAGAAACTGGGGTGAAGGGAGGACAGCAGGTTCATAGTTTTAAAGACTTTGATGGTATTATGAACTTTCCTTCCAACTATCCCAATACAGGTTCGCTCATATGCAAAAGCTCCACTTCAGAGGTAAATCTTATCATTCAATCAAATGCTTCTGAAGTTTGTACATTGTTCATCAAATACAGGGGGAGAGGGGGAAATTCTGACAAAATATTTCTGCAGAAGAGCAGTAGAGGTCAGATGCTCAACGGTGCACGTACACATCAAATGTGCCACCATGAACCTGACATGCTTTCCCTGGGTGGGAGAGCACTATTCACACATGCTCAGGCTCCATGTAGAGCAACTGGGTCAGTTTTACAGGCTGTGTCCTTCTCTGTGATAGAAGAACCAGATTTGGAGCACCACCCAAGAGTCAAAGCATCACCCAACTGGAGCGACACATGTGGGTCCTGGGACTGGAAGAATTGAATTCCAGATTTAGATACCCAAACTTAGCATACTATTCCAAGTTTGCTGTTGACTTGGGAGCACACAGTATGCATCGACTCATTTGCCCTTCAGCCCATCCATCCAAAAAGCAGTAAAAAAAAAAAAAAAAAAAAAAAAAAAAAAGTGTGGGACTGAAAAATGTTCCACTCCAGATGTTAGCCCTCATAGAAGATATTTCAAGTCAGGCCCCTGTTCCCCTTCCTATGGAAAATGTCACCAAAATAGACCATCAGTTAAATAACCAAAAATATTTCCTTCAGCCTCATCAGATACACTAATAGAAAAACCTCTCTGGAGAACTGCAAAACACTGGTTGTGTCTCCTTGACACTCCACATTCACCGGTACAGGAATCTCTGCCATCCATGTCTGCATTGAGACTTTTATACTCTGGCAAAACATTGCCCTACAGACCATGCAGCGATTCCCAAACTGTTTTTAACAGGTAAATGATGCCAGCACAGGTCTAACAAGGTGTTGCTGAGTGCATGGACAATCCTGCAGGAATGACAGCTCTGCTGCTCACCATATAGCATGAAGCCAGCAAAATGTCACCATTTACAAAAGCATCCTGGACACGAAGGACAAACTTCAAAAAGTGAGGGCAACTTTGCCACCAGCTCTGCCTTGCCCAGAGTGAATTGGACTTGAAAGAAAAACAAAGAAGAGTCCAAGCTCTCAGAAAAGCCACCAAAAAAAAGAAACAGCTTTACGGTCGTGCAAATGGAAGGTAAGGGAGAAGGAGAGAAGGCGTTTTGAAAGCAGACCAGAAAATCTTGTAGCAACATGAAGCCCCAATTCAGCTGGGAACACCCTGACAGGCAGACATGACAGCACATACAGGAGAGATCAAGCAGAATGAGATAGCTCCTTAAAACTTCAAGGAATTGTGATTATGGCTTAGATCCTACACAGTTATGGCCTGGAAATAAAGGACAATAAAGGACATCTCCATGTTCCAAACTGTTGAGGGATAACTCAGAGAGTCTACGGACTTTGGCAAGTCCAAACAAGGGGATGTTGACCAGCCCAGACAGGAGATATGACAGGAAATCAGGTTGTTCTTCCCACACACCACATATGACCACTAAAAACTCCTTAAACCCAACGGGAGCCCTCTTCCATGAACTAAGGAAGAGGAGGACCCTCTGAAGTTGTCTTGTGCAGATTCTGTAGACGTAGGAGACAACACAAACCAGCTTCTGCAGCCTGGTGGGATGGGACTTCATAGCATAACATGAGAAAACATGAACAGCATCATGTACAGATTTGTTCTTCAGACCTAAACAGATTCATAAGATGGCTTCTTTATGTGCTTTTACTGGAAGATCATTCTTTGCATTGTGACCACAGTCAGGATTAACATTTCTACTACATTGAATTTGACAGTCAAGAGAGAAGATGAACGTCAGCAGTCTAAGCAAGCAGACCAGCCAACATGCAAAAGCCAGCTGGCTCAATAAGAACAAAAGCGAAAAAGTTTTAGCTATGTTGTCACTCCATTTCCATTTAGGTTCTTGTTTTGGATTTGTGCGGCGGGGTTTTTGGGAGCAGGGGAGGGGTCGCAGGGCTGGCTCCTGTGAGAAGCTGCTAGAAGCTTCCCCAGCTCCAATTTGGACCTGCCTCTGGCCCAGGCTGAGCCCGTCAGTGACAGTGGAAACACCTGTGGGAGAACAGATTTAAGAGGGGAACCTGCAGTGAGTGAGGGGATTGGGATGTGAGAGGAACCCTTCTGCAGATCCTGAGGTCAGTGAGGAGGAATAAGGGAGAAGGTTGATGCCCCCGCCACCTGTGGTGAGACCAGATGGCAGGCTGTCCCCCCCCAGCCCACGGAGGGGAGTGGGGGAGCAGATGGCCACCTGCAGCCCAGGGAGAGAGGAGCCCACACCGGAGCAGGGGGATGGATGCCCCCCAAGATGGCCGCCGCTCCCTGGGGAAGCCCGCACTGGAGCAGTCTGTGCCTGAAGGACTGCAGCCCATGGAAAGGACCCACGCTGGAGCAGTTCATGAAGAACTGCAGCCCATGGGTAGGACTCATGCTGGAGGAGTTCATGAAGGACTGTTTCCTATGGGAGGGACCCCACGGTGGAGCAGGGGACAAGTGAGGAGTCCTCCCCCTGAGGAGGAAGGAGCGGCAGAGACAAGGTGTGAGGAACTGACCCCAACCCCCATTCCCCACCACGAGGGGAGAGGAGGTGGAGAGAACTGGGAGTGGAGTTGAGCTGGGAAGGAGGGAGGGGTGGGGGGAAGGTGTTCTCAGGTTTGGTTTTACCTCCCGTTATCCTTGTTTTAATTTGGTTGGTAGTAAATTAAGTTGATTTTGTTCCTTCCTCAAGTTGAGCTTGTCTTTTGCCCATGACCATAAGTGGTGAGTGATCCCTCCCTGTCCTTGTCTCAACCCACGAGCCTTTCTTTATATTTTCTCCTCATCACACCATGGCCGGGGGGGAGGAGTGAGCAAGCAGCTGCGTGGTGCTTTGTTACCGACTGGGCTGAAACCACAACAGTTCTCCATGGTATTTCAGAGCTCAGCCATGCCTCGAATCGCTATTAAATGTGAATATTTCAAAAGGTGCCCTAACAACAGCTGTTCCCTACAGCTAAGAGTACAGCTGCATGGCACAGCTATAGCGGCAAGCCCAAAGATCCAAAGTCCTTCAGAAAGGTCTCAAATAGGGCTCCAGTAGGAGAAAACACCAAAGCTGTGGGCTGCCACTTCACACAGCTCTCTGCAGCTCATTCTACTAACAGACAGAGCAATGCCCAACCATGAACAATCATCTGATATCCTGAAATAGTCCTGCTGTGGGCGCTCCCACATGTAAAGGGTCAGAAAACCACCATACCCCATCTCAACAGGAAGAGCAAAATGCAGATTAAACCAATGTGAGATGAGGGACATTAAGGATGGGCACCTCCACCAACATGCCCAGGTGATGAGGTTGGACCACACAGGCAACAGCCACAGCAGTACTACAGATGCACCAAAACATGCTTGCACATAATTACACCAGTCCCAAAAAACAGCATTTCTCCAGCTTTTGGGCACTGAAACTTAAGATTGCAGCTTCCAGCTTCTCCTTCCCAGACACCCTAGAGGCCCACGAATTACTTTGGGCAAGGAGCCAAGAAAAACAAGGCTATTGCCCAGACATCTCTACTGAGCTCACAGGGAAGACCGGACAATGGTTAAGAGGCCTGCAAAATAGAAATTTGTTCAGAAAGATAAAAATCCACAGCCTTAGGCCTCCCACAGGAGTTGGGTTCTTTCCTCCTCTGTATAAATTTATGTTGTGTCCAACTGCGAGGCAGCAGTGGCCAAGTTGTGATATGTAGGTGGAAAGTTAGAGAGACAAAAAGATGGGGTTGTGTGTTGTGGCAGTCTCTGAAGGGAAGCATAAGGGGTGGACAGTCCTTTCTGGCTCATGCAGGCAATGAGCAGATGCCTGAATGCTGGTGGAGGCTTCAGCTGCATGTCCAGCTCAGCATCTCCCTCAGCACCTCCAACCTCCACACTCAGCCTGTTCTTCCTCAGCTGGAGAAGGTAAAACACCTCCAACACGGATCCAAGCGACACCACCTTCAACACATCACAGAGGCTGAGCAAAATTAAACTTGCAGAGCATGCACCGCCGATAGCCAAAAGCAAAGGAGTTCATAAAATAGTGCTTTGCCACAGACATCCAGGCAGAACAGCTGCCCTTATCCACCACTGCCAAGAGCTGCTTCCCTCACACTGAGTGCAGGGCTGGCAAGGAGCTATAGTATTTAAAAACTGATTAAAGTTCTATGTAGTTTTTAATGTGCCTCGTCAGACTATGTGTGGTGAATGGCTAATGTAAGGGCTGCATTTCTAGGTCAGGAAAGGAGCTTCTTTGAAGGCTGAGAACCAGCAAGGCTCCCCATGGCCAACAAGCAATGGACACGTGTCCATCACAAACATGGAAGAGATCAAGCAGACCAGGACATCTTTTCAACAACAGATTTTTTTCAATGCTGCAACAGTGATGCTTTCAGCTTGGCAGTAGTGAAGACTCATTTAAGCACCAGTGGATGAACACACACCTGGTGAATTAACACACTATTAACAGCCCTGTTATTTCCCATAAACTGGGCTAATTCAACAAGAAGAGCACGACAATCCGGACCTGTGGATGCAACCACAAAGGCATAACCTGAAATAGCTCTGCCTTGATCATAACCCCAATTACAAGATATCCAAGATGCTGGCTGAAGACATGCAGGCAAATGAGACTGCCAACAAGTTTAAAAATCCACTAACAGCAAGAAGATCCACAACAGTGCAAAACTCTTGCCAACTATAAAATAAGGGAGCAGATACTCTCTAAACGTCCTGAGACTATTTTCCTAACTCTCTCACATGCTCACTGATGTCTTTCCACAGGGATAAGCCCTCCCAGTTTTCCATTTGAGCAGTGGGATTGAAAAGCTCATACGACTATGTGTGCTTAGAGACAAAGCAGCCCTATAACTTACACCTCTGCTCAGGAATGAGATTAAGTGCCACCACTAAAGCTGTTACATTATCTAAAGGTCTGCTGGACATATATATATTTAATATATTAAAATAAAGGTGTAATTACTTTAAGGTAACAGATCTAGAGTTTTTAGACAAACACAGGGTTGTTTTTTACACCAAAGCTCAGTGTTTCCTCAGAACATCTGCAGCAAGGAACAGGATAAAAAAGCCACAGAAGAACTTAATCATAAAAGACAGAAAAGTTAAGGTTAGTTTTATCCAGGTCATGACTTTTCAAAAGATGGGATTTTGTTTGTTTTATGCTCATTAGAGGGAGATGCTACTGCAGAAAACATGGGAAAATTATAGCTCAGTTCATAGCACGGGTCTCTGCCAGTGCACTTCTCCTTGGCTAACATTAGATAACTTAGAAACCCAATCACAGCACTGCCAAATCTGATTTAACTGGGTGTGACAGAGTCAGAAAGCTCCTTACCATCAAGATTAGTTATGACATAATAGAAAGTCTATCAGCTTTCAGTCCTGTAAATATTAACTTTCAAAAGCAATTTCAAAACACACTCTTTTTTTTTTTGGGGGGGGGAGAAAATGGTTTATCTTTTCAATATCATGAGTCAGCTCCTCTGATTACTACCCAACTTTTTTCCTCCCCTTGTTTTCTTATAATTAGATTACAAAATAAAATTATTAGAGTATATTGCAAATAACCCATCAGCCTACAGATTCTCCTCCCCCCACCCCCATTCCTCTTTCACCTTATGTAATTACCTGCTAATTTAGACAGTGAACTCCCATGGTTTGCTTTTAATTATGGCTACCCTATAGCAGCAGCAGAGATTACATAGCTTATTGTAAATACAGTTCTTAGAAGACAATTTGAGTTCTTTACCAGAGATGTCATGCATGAGAGTGGTTGTGAGAGAAAAGAGAAATTATGCCAACTAGACCACTTAGCCCAGCCAAGGCCACCAGCCTTTACAGAGCAGATCTGGACAAAATGCAGATCAGCCAAGGAACAGCATTTCAACTGTCATCTTCTAAAAATTCCCCACTGCCTTGACTCCCACATCCAGCACAGCCCAATGGGCATCCATCATGGAAATGTGGCTCAAGAGCATGTGCTGGGGGTTCAGCAGAAGTATTTGGGAACCACCATTTTGCAAGAACAGGTTTTCATGTCTTGTAGAGCTTTCCAGCATTGAGCTTCTTTGTTTCACCTGCTTTCACTTCTCCTCACTGTAGACACTGGAAAGCCTCCCTGTCCTAAGAAAGTACACGTCCAAAGAACTAAAGGCAAGGGAGGGAAGCACAGGTGGAGAAGGACAGCATTTCAGCATAACAGTCCTCAGATTTCATTAATGAAAAGAGTAGCTCTGGCCAAAGAATCAAACTGCCAGAAAGCACTCATAGGCTGGGAGCCAACAAACCAACCAACCGCTGCACTGATGGGATGAGCGATGCTGTCCAAAACAGCCTTGCTTTATATAGTACCTTGCACACCAACTATGGCAGCACCCTCCAGGCTTTCTTCTTCCTTCAGTGATTATTTAGGGAAGCAAACACAGAAGATAAAAAAAAGGGTTTGGGATGATACCTGAAAACGAGACATCAAGCCATTAGCATATGGAAAATACCCGTTTACCATAACAGCCAGTAGGGATGTCAATGCTTGTAATGAATCATCTGTGGCCTTCAGCCAACTTTTCTCAACAGAAGAGGTTCAAGGAGAGCAGGTCCAAGGAATCCCATGGAGCTGAAGTCCAGACTCCTCTCTAGACTGAAGACAGCAGTCACTAGGAACAACCCCCATAAGCCCAGTAATGTTTTATTCAGGTCACTCCCCCCTGTCTAACAAAGTCCAACCCCACCAACAAGATCTAGCTGACCCTAAGAAACTGTTCACTTCACCGAAACTCCATTAACGTGTGGTTTCGAAAAGCACTTACAACACCTAGAAAAGGCCAAGAGGGATGTGAAAAGATGTGACCCAAAAGTTGCCCCAAATACCCAATGAAAGCAGCACCTCCGGACCCCATCCAGAGGGCTTTTGACCATTTTCAAGCTCCTCACGCAAGCTCTTGTATTATAACTTATACCGCTTATATTATTACATGGGTGCAACACATGGCAAGTGCTTTTGAAGGTGCAACCTTGTTTTTCCTATAATGGGCAAAGTAGGCATTTTTCAGACCCAGGAAAGCATTAACACACCTGTATCCCCTCAACTCCAGTCTGCCCCAGCTGCTTACTGCCCTTTTTTTTTTTTTTTTTTTTTGTTATCCTTGTGGCTTTATTGCAATTGGAAGAAAAAAAAGTATTTAACATATGGTTTTCCTCATCCAATTTAAGGGGCAGGGAAAGAATGGAAATAACACCCTTTCCCTAACCAGCACTGTAAGGCTATGGAGTTATTTAAAAATACACTGATATGCCAAATTTGCTAATCCCTAGAAAAATCAACATCCCCAGCCGCAGGTTGTTGTTTGCCAACGGAGGTCTTCCAGTTGCTTTAGTTAACTGAGCTTTGGTCGATACATGATGTTATTTTTTTATCATAAAAATGCCTACAGCGTGACAATAGGCTTGTTGTAAGCGCAGGGGAAGAAACAGACTGTTTAATGCCACTGGCAAAAGCTTAATGGGAAAGCACAGACATTTTAAATTACTTTTTAATCACTTCTAGATATTTTCCCCAAAAATTGTAACTACTTACTGAACAACTGCACCTTGTTGAGAAGCAACAATGCTGGCGGGCACAGACAATATTTTGCATTTGGCAAAGATGCTTTGATCGCAATGAGGGCTTCAGAATATTATTCACACGCAACAGCACTGAAGTTGAGCCTTTTCAGCTCTCTGTTTGCAGGTTTTCTTTATTTCTTTCTGGGTTTTTTTTTTGCTGTTTCTTTTCAAAAAATGAAGGATTTATTTATTCTGCTTCCCAGCTGCTCTCTCAAAACAGACAGACCACATTTTTTCTTCTAACTCAAAATATACTACTAACTCAAAAGTTTCCAAGACAAGATCCTTCCCAGCTGGTCAGCTTGAGCCAGAGCAGATCATCTCAGGCAATTATACTGTTGAAGAGACAAGGACTGATGACATGAGCCAACCTGCAGAACAGCAAACATTGATTCAAGCCATCTTCAAATGCAGAAATGCTCTCCCTCAATGACAGGCACCATACCATTGCCTCTCCTCTTCATTATCATGGCCCTGCTTGATTTTGTGAACTCTCCTTCCCTGCTATAGGTTGTACCTGACTGGAAGATGAGGGTGGGAAAAGGAGTTGAGTTGGCAAGTCACCAAGAATTTCAAGGTTTCACCACCATTTCAAATTTCATAGAAAAATTGTCATTTTAGAAGAGAGTGATGTCCTTTCCCTTGGAATTAGTATAACAACAGATTTGGATAGTGCCAGAGGGTTTCCTTCTCTTTCTGTTTGATGCTGGGTCAGTATTTTGGGGGTTCTGGAGGCCATTCCTGTGCAATCACTGCCTGTCTCCCTTTGCTCTGTAGCTGCCAACAAAATCCTCTTCCAAACTACACACAATTCCTCCTTGCGATCCACATCCCTCAGAGCACCTGCTCTAACACCACCCCTCACACAGTATCGCCATTCTTGCATACTGCGAGAGGAGAGAAAGAAGAGGAAAGATCCCCACCATGGCTCCATAAAATAACCTTGAATTTGCAGCAAGTAGCCTGGAGAGCTGCCACACAATTCAGCTAAAAAATAAATACATTCGGCTTTTTGGATCTCTAAATGCAGAAGTAACTCACATCAGCTTCTTCCGCGCTGCTTAGGAAAAAAAAAAGGGACATCTGGATCTGCCTCTTTTGCAGAAACCTCGCACAATGCTCAACGCACCAGCTGTAGAAATGCTGGCTGCTGTCCCAAACCAGCACAGAAACCTGCCCATGTGTGGACGAGGTGTTTTTAAAACACACAAAAAAATTCCAAAGCTGGCAACAGGGAGAGAAGAGAAAAGTTGTAAGGCCCAGGGATACAGATAATTCAAAATACACTGATGTGCACTGAAAAACTTTGGCTGCAGCCTCCAAGTCTGGCCTGACATAGGACAGATTCATTGGCAGCTCGCTGCAGAAATTAAGGTGATTGTACAGATGTCTTCGCTTTTAAGACAAGGAAGCACCCGCTCTTGACTGTGGAGCCTGAGTTTCTGGAAATTCCAGGTCAAAAGAGAAGAAAAAAAAAAAAAATCCCTCCACTTCTTCAAATAAATAAATACAGAAATTAATAAAGCTAAATCATCAACTCTGCCATAGCATCCCAACCTGAAGTTGGTAGCCATCTGACAGAGGGAGGTCAAGGACAGTCTCATCTTTCCCCCGTCCCACTTGAGCTGCAAAAGAGGACATTGACAGGCTGGAAAACAGGTGATGGCAGCAGCCACCAGCAGACTCATGATGCCACAGAAGGATAAGAATTGGGCACAACATTGGATTTCCATAGTTAATGCATTTTCAGGTGCCAGTGCTTGGTCCAAACACCTGAACAACACAGGAAAGCTCTCATCAATCCCTTAAAAGGCAGTGGAGATTAAGCTCATTTTTAAAGTTGACAAACATCCAGGAGCTGTCCTTAGCAATAGCTACTGCAATAACTATAAGTTCACTTCCCTGTATTCCCCCACATCTCAAAAAAAAAAGATAAATCTTTCCTTAACACCCAGGTTATCCCCATCTGAGGAGCACTCCCAAAACACAAGAAACTTTTTCCAATGCGGTGCGTGAGACACCTCCCGCGGCCAGATAGCAACGCTCGCGTCCAAGCATGGAAATCTTTCCCTCTAGTTGCATGTTCCGCTCTGCCAAAGCCAAACCACATTGCCAACGTGGGAGAACACCTCCCTACTTCTTTGGGGAAGACTGGGGAATTTGTGCAGATCCTGGGTTACTTGGAGGCAGCATTTCTCATGAAAGACAACCGAGGAAGCTCAGAGCAGCAACGCTCTTCAATCTCTTTCAACGCTAAAGGGATTAGGGTGACGGCCCAGTGAATCAGCAAGCCCAATGCACCACATCAACATGCTTTTGCCCACGGTTGTCACTTTGAGGAGAGTTTGCTACAAAAAAGACACGGCAGTTATCTCGTTCGCTTGCAGGAATGCAAGCACTGGGATACAGGGAAAAAGCAGCGAGACGGGAGCCGCAGGCTTTGCGGAGGCGAAGCCAGCCCTGCTCACTGAGCACGGACCACCACATGGGTGAAATCTGGCCAGAAACCACCCCAGTGCTGAAACGTTGGCCAAGAAACCGGTTTGAAAAAAACAGAAAATATGCTAACAGCCTGGCGACGCTGCCCATTGCTCTAAGGTGGGTGGTGTACGGAATGCTAAACATCAGGACATCCAGACAAAGGCAGGCGTGGGTAGGTACCAGATTAACCCACCACCCAGGGAGAAGCTTTTTTGGGTCACCGCACTGTTCACATCACATGCTGACAGCTGGGACAGCCACACAAGGGTGTTGCTTAATGGCTCCTTTTGCCTTCCATACACACTTGACAGCATCCCACAGAGCAACGCCACAGCCGGGAACCACATGTGGAATGAGGATACGGAGCAGCACGCTAGGAGAGGAGCAACAGCAACCCAAGTCCACCAGCAAGTCCACGTCACTAGCTCTGAGCCCTTGTATTTGCCCTTGGACAAACAACATCCCCGATTCCTTAGCACCCCTAGAGACAAAAAGGGTATCCACATGGAAAACAGTATTTGTGAGGCTCAACAGCAACACTTGCAAAGATCAGGACAGGGATAATGAGAAAATGCAACAAGATCTAGCAGGGACCTGGGCACAATAAGGGCATCAACACATGGATGTTACATCTCCATTTGCTTTAGCAAAGGTATCTCTTATATGTGGTTGTGTGCATGCATATGTATTTTTATGCACTGATAAAAACACAATTTTTCCAATCACCATGCCTCTACCTGAAAGCACAAATGACCAGTCAGAGACAAGAAGAAAGAAAACCACTTGGTCACACAAGAAAAGTTCAAGTACTGAAGCTGATGCTTACTGCTCCCAGCTGGACACGAATCCATGCACAGCCTTAGCCCCAGTCAACCTCTTACTTGCATTGCCTGAATGGCTAAAGCATGGGTCAGGCCAGTTGAACAACATCCCCAGGGAGAAACTGCTGGTGTACTTAGCATAGAGTGGCCTCTCCGGACCTCAGCAGCCTCTGGCAAACACTTGGCCACGTGGATGAAGCAGGCTGGGGCCAGGGAGCACGCTGTGCTTGCACCCTGTACAACCCTTCCAGCAAATGTCCCTTCACCAGCGATTGCTCGGCGCAGATCAAGGAGCTAAAAACAAGTTCGCTGCCTTGACTTTAAGGGTATCACGAGGTGAAAAAAAGCAAATCCAAACAGGAAGAGATATGGCCTCTCTGCTGCAAGAGATGTCCTTGTGTAGCTTTGCTCCCAAAGGACCAACATGTAGCTACCAAAAAGCAAGGCTTTCAAGAGCATCCCGTACCCAACCTGCAGCTGGGGTCACGCTCCCCAAACAGTTACCACCCACTTTCTTCATCATACAGCATGTACATGGGCAGAGCAACACACCCACGGTACACACAGAGTGGGGAGAGGGCGATCAACAAGTGTTGAAGAGCACAAAGACACCACAGAAACAGTTACCAAGTTGGACAGGTCAACAAATCAACGGGGGCCAACACGCTGTCAACGCAGCCAAGGACCATCACGACAGCCAGTGGGAGATAAATATCTTGACCCCGGCTTGGCTGACACCATCAACACATCTCTCAAAGCGCAAAGGGCCTTTCACATTCGTCACATTTGGCGTTCTTCATAATTCACACCACCAAACACCCTGCATCAGGCTTGTGACTCCAGGTCCAGCAAGAGCAAGACGGGTCAGAGATACAGAGATGCCACAACAGTTATTTCCGCCCTCACTGCTAAAACAATTTGCCCCACCAATGGGTAGACTACAGCTTTGTAACCCATTGGTCCAGGCCATATTCTCATGCAGCCAGTCCTTTCTGCCACACAGAAGAAAGTGCACATCAAAGCAAGAGAGGGAAAGGGAAAGCTATAAAGCTAAGAAAAGATGCCTTCAGCAAAATTTGTTTTAAGGCACGACTAACTTGTACTGAAAGCCAAATCCTCTAGTTTTCAGCCCAGATCCTTGTAGGAGGACAATTTATGTTATCTCTCTCCAGCCAAACGTGATGCTGAGGGACTATTCAGACAGCAGTAGGAGCACTAATGCTCTTTACTCAGTACTGCTGCAAGGAGATCCAGGGGCAATAAGCACTGATATTTAGGGAAACATCACCCATATCAAAAGGGGCACCCGTCCCACTGATTCAGCGCCAGTGCTGCCACAGGTAACATGAAAATTACTCAAAGCTCTGCTCTCTCCCCATACATGAGCCTTGCAGGTGATGAATCAGAGTTGCTGTCTCAAGGGAAACCATGGAGAAGTCTGGTAAATCGACAGCAGCACCCTACACCTCCAAGTAGGTGTAAACCAGATGGGAGGGAAAACAAAAGAATAGTCCCAGGAAAAGCCAAGGGACCTTGGCTTCGGCTGTCCCGACCAAGAATGGAGCTGCAGCATGTGAACATGCTGCTGGAGCAGTCAGCAAGTCCCCTGGCAGCAGACCAGTGGGCATCCAAGGGATGCATGCACATCCCACCAGCGTGGCATGGAACCAGCACTCCCCTGCTTGCCTTTCACACTGCACAGGAGACCAACCAGGCTTTGCTCACCCTGGCAAGAGTTTCCAAGATGAGGAACATGAAGTTAAACCCTAAGACCTATAGCACAATATGGTTCTCAGTGACTTCAGGGAATTTGCGGATTTGGGGACAGACTTTTTAGCAGGGCATGTAGTGATAGGACAAGGGGTAATGGTTTTAAACTAAAAGAGGGTAGATTCAGACTAAACATAAGGAAGAAATTTTTTTACGAGGGTGGTGAAACACTGGAGCAGGTTGCCCAGAGATCTTGTGGTCGATGCCCCATCCCTGGAAACATTCAAGGTGAGGTTGGACGGAGCTCTGAGCAACCTCATCTAGTTGAAGATGTCCCTGCTCATCGCAGAGGGGCTGGACGAGATAACCTTTAAAGGTCCCTTCCAACCCAAACTGTTCTATGATTCTAATTCTGCATCGCATTTTTAAGCACCCGTGTTTCAAAACGCTGCCATTCTCCATATTTCATTTTTTTCTGCACATAGCTAGCTCTGGAGATCAAAGACAGGAAACCATCAAAAGACCAGCACAATGACAACACGGGGAGAACATGAAAATATCGCTAAAGCTCTGAGACAGGGACTCCCTCCCCAGCCTCACCATCAAAACTTTCATAAACCAAGCTCTCCCTTTTTGCAACTGTGTCCAAAAGAGGGTGAAGCTTCTATAAATGAAAGCCAGGAAGAAAACATTTCTCAAGGGCAAAATTTTATTTGCATCTCCCTGAGCCCCATCCTTCCACATGCAGGTGACCCTCTCCTGCAGAGATGCTCTTACCAATTGCTTCCTAAGTCCTGTTCCCTCGGTCACACAAGACTTTCTTTTAATCTGGAAGAAAAAGCAAGACAACTGATTAGTACTGGGAAGAAAACTATTTCAATGTCATGGCTAAGGACACAGACACCATCAGTGCCATGAGCTCTGGGGTCCAGCAACAACCTGCAGCCTCTGAGCTGGGCTGTACAAACAGGTACAAAAGCAAGGGTTGAATCCTCAAAATATCACTGCTGAGTATGGTAACAGCACCTCCCTTTGAAAAGAAAGGGGATATAAACCTCTAAAACTGCTAAAGGGTTTTAAGATTTCCAGATTAGCAAAGGTGGAGAAGTAGAGGGTTATAATCAGTTGCAAGATACCTGCAAAAAATAACTAATTAAAACCTGCAATGGGAAAGGGGAATCACTTAACTGTCCTGTCTTCCTTAAGATCCTGAACCTGCTGTGGGAGGAACACTCTGGCCACAATCCAGTTAAGCATTTCAGTTTACATCAAATTTGAGAGAACATGGAGAGCCTTGGTGAATCAAGATCTTTGCATTTCTCACCAGCAGGTTGTTTCTCTCTCACGCTTGCTTGCACACACGTACACACACTCCTACCTTGCAAGAACTTCCATTTTCAGCTTTTATTCTAAGGACTCTCCTTCTAGAAACAACACCCCTTGGCTATAAAAGCACCCAATTCTCCTGCAAGGAAAAAAGTGCTGGTGCAACCCCAAGAGGCAGGTCCTACATTTGCCCAGCACCGGGCAGCTTTCAGGATGCAACCCAGAGCTGCACCCACAAGCTGTATCGTTTTACCCGCAGACACTCAGATGGTGCAAGATGAGCATTAGCCAGATAAATTGTAGATTCCTTAATGTATCCATCTACCTTGCAATGGCTATTAAGTATGCAGTATTTCCTAATTTTCTCCATTACAAAGAAGTGCAGTGTCCATTCATCAGTCTGTTATCACAAAAGGCCTTTTAATTAAAGCACCTACTTGCTTTGTTCAGTTAACGCCAACGAGGATGCCCTTCTTCACACACTGCATTTAGTTCCTATACTGCTCTCTGGTCACTGTATGCTGAATACAACAGTATTTTTAAGGCTTTAATAAACACTTCCTATATAAATGCTATATACTTCCTATATGCATGCTCTATATACAAAGGTCTCTAAAAAAAATGGATGCAATTTCCCCAGACAGAAAAATTCAGAGATAAAATTGCAGCAATGATTTGTATCTGCCCGGAGCAGCAATCCCAGCCTTCGGTGACCTCTGTGCAAACATACCAAGCCAATTACACACTGTGACAGCAGACTTTCCCCTCCTGTATCAGCAGCTTCTTGTTGCTGGCTGCAAGAAACATCAAAAGGTAGCTCAACAAATGTATGTGTTACCAAGCACTTCAGGCTAGGGACAACCACCCTAGAGGTTTAATCAAGATTTGGATCAAATTGTGCGAGGTGTTTTGTAAACATTGATCTTATTGAGTTGTTACAGCTCGAGGATGTAATTCCCAACTACCTGCCCATTTAACCTATGAAAATCACCATCAGGCAACTCAGCTCAATCCTCCTGCTCCATCCTCTCCTGTTTACCATAGTCTTCATGAGCAGATGAGTGGTAATCCACCTCGTCCTTCAGCATCCTACACCTGGGACATCCCTAACAGCACTCTCATGTCCTCTTGGCAAGGTAAAACTATCCCATGGGGCAAACAGAAACTTTTAAAAAGCCTCCAACCATAGCTAGCAGCTGACAGAAGAAGTGTTACCAGCTTCTTAGATATTAACAGGCAGGACAAGGTGATGTGCAGCCTGGCGATTTGCCTTGCATAGCCTAGGACATTCTAGTTCCAACTTCTTGTTGAGCAACATCATCACTGCTCTGGTTATAAGGAAGCTTTTTCTGCTGGGCATACCAAAGCACCCATCCTTCACCCCCTTTCTTTAGGAAGGCAAACAAGCAGCAGAGGCTGAGCGCTGGGAATTTGTGACTTCAGCTGCCAGGAAAAGAAATTTAGGAAGAGTATGATGAAGAGCACATAAGAGACCCCCGGCCTTCTGAATCTTAACATCAGCAAGAGATGCACTTAGGTCTGGATTTCAACCATCACATGCTCACCATCCCTGTTTACTGCAGGAAATTGCTAAGAGCAGCTAAAACCCAGGTGATTCTCCATCAGGAGAAATAAATACAGAAGCATGCACTTAAGAGAGCCTGAAGCCTCACACTGGCTCTCCCAAGCAACAAGATCCAAAAATCAGCTCATCCTACCAGTGCCCACAAGGGCACAATAATTCCAGATCCCATCTGCTACCCAAAACAGTAAGCTACCCCCTCCTCCTGAGATGTTTACAGGGGGGGAAACCACCTCAACCACACAGCTCACCAGTCACCCAGGTGCTTTGAGTCTTCTCCAATCTGCTCCACCTACACTTGCGTGTACAAAACAAACCCCAGGGCAGCTGTGTTTTTCCCCAGCAGAGCAAAACAGCAGACTTGGAGAGGGGAGATCCATATGGAAAGCAAAAGTTGTGAAAAGCATCCCGCTGTTCAGGCAGGATGAGCGAGCCCAAGAGCAATGTCAGCCGTTCGTGGTGATGGCCAAAGATTGGGAACAGGAAACCTGGTGCAGGAGATGACAGACGGAAACATGTTAAGATTCAACAAGAAAGGCAGGGAGGCTGGAAGAACCACACACCAAAGCTTCAGATGGCAGGAGGAAGAGCAACTCTAATGAGGCCAAAGTCACAACGGATTCAACCCCTAGATCCTGATACACACTGTGATGACAACATCATGGCAATCCATCCAGGGCTTCCAGGGGATGTACTCCATCATCTGCTTGGAATTGGGATGGAGACATCCTTTTCTAAAACCCAGAGCAAATGCACCCACTTAAGTATTATACTTTGGGCTTCCCCCCCACGCACACTTTTTTCTTCTTTGTCTGAAGCATTCAGCCACGAAACTAAATGATTTCTGCCTGCACTGACAGAGGAAATGCTACTGACTGTTTAGGTGAGATTCATTTCAGGATTGTGGCCAGACCAAGGAAATTGGTGGAAGAAATCCTTCATAGTTGGATAATGAGGTGGCAGTTTTATGAGTAATTCTCCTGAGTTATGTGCCCAGCACCTTGGGTGTGGGCGACACGTTCATTCCTTCCCTCCCTTTTTGAATGGAAAATGCCATCCAAGCACACAAACACAGTATTTATTAAAAAAAAAAACAAAACCAAAACCAACAAAACCATGAGGTGGAGGCACAGTGTCCAATACAGCTGCTATCTAGAGGAGTTTGCCTGGTGGGTTCTCCAGGAACGTCCCCAAGCTGCAACACAACCCATGCCTGTCAGATATACACCATCCCCTTAAAACCTAAATAGCCTCGGGGCTGGAAACCAGGACAGTGCCAAGACAAACAACAGTCAAAGACACTGCTCTGTACACCTGTATTACTAACAACACTTTTGATGCGGAGAGACCAACCCAGGCTTCCTCACTCCAACGTTCACATCCTCGCTCCTGGGCCACCTTGTGTCTTCGTGCATGGTCCTACACGCACTAGAGAGACCAACTGCTCATACCGATGCCACGTTCCTCCCAGCTTGATATGGTGTAAGTGGATTGCAACCAGCTCCCCATTCTGAGCAAGCAAAGGAGGTGACCTGAAGTTTTAACGCTGTCAAAGCTCAGTTGCGTGGAAACCGGAGGGGAGGAAGAGGAGCCCTTTTCTGAAGAAGTCTCTGCTCCATCTGGAGCCATCACCTTCCATTACTCAACTGCCTTTCTGGGAATTCTCCGTGCCTTCCCCTATACCATGCCCAGGCACTAGACATGAAAATAGCTTACGACAGTTCCTGCTGGCATGACATTGACTTTGTTTCTCCTGGAGGATGAATTAGCAGATGGGACCAGTGGAAGATGGCTGAGCTAGAAAGCTGGACAACTGGAGTCTTTCCAATCCAGTAACTACAGTCCAAAAGACTGAGGATGCAAAGACCCTTCAGGGTCAGAACCTCTTTCCTAGGTGTAGGAACCGGGTCAAGGACGATATGCAGGTGGTTACTGACAGGCTGTGCAAGCTAACTTATGTCTGCATAGTTGGTTTTACTGTTCCCCAAATTCCTGCTTTGCTTGCTTATTCCCCAGTCAACCCACTGTATCATTCCAGCAAAATAACCACAATACCAAAGAGCTTTTGAAATTAATATGATGGGCTCGCAAGCATCTTCCGTCATGCAGAACTAAAATTAAAATATACACCCGGCCTCGCCTCACTCCCTGAAATTCATCATGCGGAAACTTCCCTGCATCACGTCAAGAGACCCCTGACAGCTGAAAGAGCTAATGGGAAGCTGCATTTGCAGCAGCAAGAGCATCACTCTGCTGCTAAAAGACTTCAAAGCAGGGTTCCAGCTCCACCACAATGCCTGTTCCAGCACACCAGCTGCTGCTTGAGACACAAGGCGGCTGCCTTTAGACCACTGTTTCCTCCATGCACGTGGACAATATTCATCTTCCAATAGAAATGGACATGGGAGGACCAGAAGATGACTGGTTTTCTGGTATTTTGGAGCAGCAAAAGGCAATGACGAGTGTTTTCTCAGAAACCATTGCTGAAGGTCTCATGCATGTTCTGGCTTTGCCACGACACTGACACAAGAGAAGTAAAATGAGAAGCCAGGAGAAAACTGAAACAACCTTAGTAAAATACCTAAGGAGCAGATGGAAGCAAATACAGAGTTTGAGGTCTGCAACACCATGACGTGTCACAAGGTTGGGCATCCCTAAGTAGAAAGAGCTTCTGCGAACCATCTGTGAATGCATCTCCACCCACCATGCACATCAGCTGCTTACCCTACAGAGAGGTTTCAGGAAAAGCGGTAATGCTGCACTATCAGACCAGAGCAAAACCCTGATAACCATGCTACACCTGGCCTTAGGAGTCTGCAACTCCAGCTGAGATGAGCAGCTCTGTAAGAGGAAGCATCAGGACAGATGCTGACCCACAGCCCTCAAGGCAGTCAGTGCCCCGTTGTGAAAACCCTGTTCAACAGCCAATATGGCAAGCCAAGTCGTTTCCGAGGTCTTGCTGCAAACCCCACCAGATATATATTTTTTTCAAATTACCTCCCTCATGCACATGGTTGACAAGTCCTTCATGGCTCCTCGCACTATCAGGACCACAGCAAGAAAACTGACACCATCTCAGACACCTTCTGGCTCAGCAAACACAACTGCCTGCACTTGATGCATATTTTGGGGTTGAAATTGAGATGCAAACTGCTGCTAAAATAACCGCCACGGAGGAGTGGTTGTTTTTTTCTCTTGAAATACGGAGACACTTTCCATTTCTTCCCTCCCTGTCCCTTGACTGATTTTAGCAGGCTATAGAAGGAAATAGGAATTGCATGACTCAGAGGGAGAGTCCTCTTCTACCCATCACAGAAACACACACATGCACCCAAGTAGCTGGGTGAGACACTGTCTTCTGTTCCAGGCCACCGGTCTCACACTAACCACCACCGGCACAGCTCTGCAACGTGCCCATGAGAAAACACAGACAAGAAGCAGCAACAGTACCAAGAACCAGAAGCTAAAATTGCAGGACTGTCCCAGCTGTGATGAACAGAAGGAGGTTTCCTCTGTTCCACCGCAGCATCCAAGGAGCCACCAAGCCAAACATGAAGGTCCTCATCCCATGTGCAAAGGAGGTCACGGGAGGAGAAATCTGTAATTTGCTGCATGGAATAGGCTGCACGGCATCAGGTCAGAAGGATCAACATGGTCAAGGGATAAAAAACTATGCCTAGGAACACAGTGAAGGCAACATCCCTTAGTGATGCCTGCAATATCTCATATACTATGCTGGCTTGCCTGCTTCACAAGCTTTAAACTTTTCGAACACATCTCCAGAAAAAAGTTATAATTTACTGGCATATATTTTCCACTGCCTCCATTTTTACTGCATTTTTATTGTAGTGCCCAAATACCCAATTGCTGAAAAAGTAGAGTGGGGATTGGTAATGCACATGCACAGAAGCACCAGGAGAAGATATTTCCTCTGATGCAGGAAGACAGATCTGTAAACAGCTTCTTGCTTTGCAACAAAAGTCCTACCACAGCAGCAAAGCCAGGTGTCAGAATGTAACCCCTGCAAAACTGCAAAATTCACTTGATGGTGCAGATATTCCAGCCCCTCTGGCACATTTCCAACACTGGCTCTTTTCTCAGTTACCATTCCTCTTTACCCCTAATACAGCCTCACACGTGTAGGAACTGGAGAGTCGGCACAGGGGAAGACAACTCTCAAAGACATAAAGGCATCAGTGCATTTCAGCAAGGCCTTTAGAGTCAGTTATCTGATGCTTTTGACTCCACTGATGGCATTTATGAATTTAAAAATGCATATAAGTCTTCAACATCCTCTCCCAGTCACTGTCTTTAGGATGCAAATGCAATTTAACACAATTAGGCAGGACAGAAAGCCCAGACCTTTTTACAGGATCAACTGCATTCCAGTTGCTGGGCAAGATAAAGAGACACCAGTTCAACAGGCAGGCTGGACAAAAGCACGTTACCACCTCCGGGTGGTTTTCAGATCAGCACGGGGATTTGCAAGGAGGAACAGGACTTTCCCAAAAGGCATCGAGCCCTGCTACAGTTCTACATGTAGAAAGAAAAAAACAAAACAAAACAAAAAAACAACCAACATCAAGTAATCCTAGATTTGTTAGTCAGAAAAGAAAAGGTTTCATTTAGAGGGGGGAAAAAAAAAAAAAAGGAAAAACCCAAAACTCTAAAAAAGGTGTCAGGGCACATGGCTCCATTTGCAGATGTGTTATCTGAAATTCTCAACATTGGGGAAAAAAAGAGACAGAAGAGGAGAGAGTTCTTAGCATGAGGCTTCAGGATGCTGAAGGCATTTATTTCCATTGCTTAAGTTTCAGATTTGAACTGAGAAGCTGACAAAAATCTTTGGAGGTACCTTGAAACATTTCCCATCACGACTGCTCTTTGCAAGGGAGAAGCAGTTTAAAACCCAGCATTCAGTGGATATTTCTGTAAAATCTGCTGTCTTCCACAGAAAAATCAGTCATCCTTAATTCTGGTCATTTTTTTCTATTAAAAGACCCCACAAAAGCATTTTTGTTATCGCAGACTGCAATTTAAAGAATAAAATAATAAAAAAGGCACAAATTTATTAGCAAATCCTTTGGATCTACCCCATTAACTGCTCAGTGACTTCAGAGGACCTTTAGGTGGTAATAAAGATCTTGCCAATATTTTTCCAGAAGAAATTCAAGAGCTCTTAACTTGTGCCTCTCTATTTTTTTAAAGGACGTGGATTGGGAGGATCTCAGAAGTAATCAGTTTATCAGCTCTACCTCTGCAAGAAGGAATGAGATGGAAAACCACCTAACCAGAGGTACAAGGTGCCAGATGCTGTGGTTGCACACCTGACATGCTGAAGGTGCTACTACCTTGAGTCCAGGTAATCCAAAGCACATCACTGCAGAGAGCTAATGGCGCAGTCTATCTGAAAATAGACAGAAATCCCCACCAAAAACATCTAAGTCATCACGATAGAAAAATAAATCCCAGCAGATTGTTGCTAGCATTATATGAATCATCATGTTGTTATAGCAACTTCATATCTGCATCGAATCTGAAAACCAGGCACAGCTGAAATAATATAACAGCATTAAGTAAAAATGATATATAACAAGATAAAAATGGATCGGCTCGATCTCAGAGGAGCACCCACACTTCTTTCTCACCCTCTTCCCTCCCTTTGAAAACATTGCTTTCCTGTATTTAAACAAAGAGAAGAGACTTGGAGCTTATGGAGAAGAAGCAGAGCACTAATGAGCTTTTGAATTCAAAGAGAACCTTCAAAACGAAGAACCACCTTCAAATAAAAACAAGTCCAATTCCCAGTTATTACCACCAGCCCCGGCTGACTAACCCTATTGTTCCTATGTACTGCAAAATTCATGCATTGCGTGAATTATATAAAATATAATTTTATTAATTTTACAAATACATTCTATATATTTATATAATTCACGCAATGCTTGAATTGTATAAATATATATGTACACAGTCATCTCGTTCTGTTCAGGAGTCTCGAGCAGAGAGATCCCAACCAGAACAGAAGATGCAGAAGCAAGAAAGGGGATGCACAAGGTCTATTTTTAAAATGGCAGGTATATGTGGTTATTTTATTACCGGAGAAAAAGTGAAAAGTGTCACCAAGGTTCCTTCCATCAGAGCAGCAAAGGAAGAAAGCTAAATAAACATATTTATTTCAGGGACTTGGCAGAAGAGCATAGCTCCTCTGAAAGGCGAGAGGCTCCCATCAACCTCCAAGACACTGAGGTGCTTCAAAAGACACCGCTTTGCTCCGATTAGTGCCAAGGATGCCCAGAAACACCGCAGGGCACTGAACTGGTCCTCCTCCCTGTGGGATGCTGCCAGCACCAAGGAGGTTTGAAGGGGGAAGAAGGGAAATAGCTGGGAGATTTGCAAATTTTGCTCTTGATGTTTCAAGCAAATTAAAACCAAATTAAAAAAAAAAAACAAACAAAACCAAAAACAAACCCGCAGCTCTAGTCCCAACAAAGTCCTATCAGACCTAACAACAGCACTAAAGAAACTCAATTAATTAAAAGCTAATAAAAAGCAGCAGCCTAACTTATTCGTTCAGAGTTCAAGACAGCAAAAGCATCACTCTGCCCCAGACAGGAACACTCTGTTTTCTTTTTTTTCTTTTCTTCTTTTTCTTAAATGCATTTATTCATTAAAGTTTCCTCGTAGGCTGTGTAATGAGTCACTTCTTGCTTCTCTATAAAGTGCAAAGGGATGGAGAGGAACAGGATTTAAAGCGAGGATGGAGACACTCAGAAAGCCTCTTAGAAAAGCTTGAAAAGCTTTTGAGGGAGCCACAGATAAAGCGAGGCAGCTTCTCACATGGGCTTCAAAACCTCTTCTCTATCACGATAGCTTTCCCAGGGTCTGAGTCCGGCTGTCTCCTTGCTTACAGCCAGCACAGAAAGCCACCCCCTCTCCTCCACCTAAAAATAACTCTCCAAGCTTTCTTACTCCCCAAAAGAGCTTGGGAAAAGAAATCCGGAGCTCCAGTAGCGAGCAGGAGGGACGCTGCTCCTCCCGTGGGCTTGGTGGTTCACAAACACCGATGGGACTATCTCTGCACCACCGAAATAAAATCAAGGGAGGTCACAGAAGTTGGTATCTTCAACAGCATGAGGCATTTTGTCTCTCTTACCCTTGCAGCCAGAGAAGCCCCAGCAGCCACCAGCTCAGAGAGAGCCACACGTGTCCATGTGGGTGGGTGAAGACTGCAAGCAGCTCTTTTGTAATTGGTTTTCTGGCGGGGAGGAAGAGTCCATCAGATCAGCAATGACAAGCTCAATGAAGAGCCCAGGAGACAAACGGTCCCATCACCAGCCTTATCTCAGACTGGGTCTGGAATGTCCTGGTTTGGTACCACAACTGCTCTCAGGAGTCCTCCCCCACTCTCCAAGACCTTCATCCACCCCTCAAGGCCTCCCTTCATCAACAGAAGCTTTGAGGAAGCAAGCCAATAACCAGCACAAAGGTGTGACACAAGTCTGCCGAGATGCTGGACAACAGGAATAGCATGTGTGTCAGCACGCTCTTGATTTATGTTGAGTGCTGATGGATCAGGGCCAGAATAACCTCCACCGTGAAAGCAAAGGGAGGTGAGACTCGAGCAAAACCCAGAAGTGTACTCCAGACTCACCTGGGGCCAAGCTCATCAGCCCCATGAAGCTCAGACTGAGGAAATTAGAACTTCCTAACACAAGAAACACTCAGTTTGCCAACTCAAATCTCTTTAGGGATGGTAAGAGCAGAACGGCTACTGCGCAGCCCCACCGACGACTGGTTCAGGCTTTGACCTACAGTGCCAGACCCCTTGACTGACCACCTGCCCAGCACCCGCTATCCAAGGACGGCAGGCAAAAGCCCAAGGTACTACACAGAGTATGTTGCACCATCCATCTTCATGTCTTCAAAAGTTATCTGCTAACTACCAGACGGATGCTGTGCTGATGGCAAATGCATTGCCCTCAAGCTCTTGCCACCTGTTTGTTCAGTCCTTGGGTGAGAAGGACCCTAACCCTTTGGAGCTCCCTAGCACTACTGCAGTAAACACAAATCCCCAAAAAAGCACACCCTGAACCCAGTTCCACTATTGCCATGGCTTTCCACCAAGGGCTTCATCTTGTCCATGTGTAGCAGTGGAGGACTTGAAATTGCTGCGGTGATGGTCACGCTCACGTGTCATACCTTATGGCAGAGATCTTCTATCTTACCTAGATGGGTGCATCTCACTTTTCTAACATTTACTCTACCTGAGAAAGAAAATGTTTAAAAAAACAAAAAAAAACCAAAAAACCTCAGAGTGATTAAAAAAACCCACAAAATATAAAATAAAATAAAATAAAATAAAATAAACAAACTAAAGACAGAATCTAGGGGAACTTTTTCGCTGCCACCTCGACTGCTTCCAGAGGGTTCACATGCCAATCTAGTAATAAAGCTGTCATATGGGGTGACGTGATTTTAGCTTTCAAGCTGAAGGTTGCTATGGGAGGCCGTTCCCAGCAGCAGTGCTGCACAGCGTTTGTAAAAGGCCTTCCCAGCACCAGACACTGCTCTGATTTTTGTGTAGGAAGAAATTCACTTTTTCTTTTTTAAAAAGTCCCAGAAAAAGCAGCAGTCCTGGAAAGAGATGGGGAGGAAAAAAAAAAAAAATGGGGCTGTAATTCAGATACCTATAGAAGCATGGATGCAGTAACATCCCCCTCCCAAAGCTGAAGCACCAGGTAAAACTCAGTCTTGCAAATCAGTGCACATCAGCCAAGCTGGGCTTGCTGTATTCACCAACACCAGGTTTGCTCTGACGTGGGAGAAGCTAAAGACGATCAGATGATCTCATGCACTGTACAAGCGAGGAGCAGAAATGGGAACAGCTATTGCAATGCCTCTGCAGCAGTGCATTAAACTGCAGGGTACGTTGACTGTGCATTTAAATCCTGGCTCTCTGATAATAACAAGGTATCACTTCACAACAGGTTGAGGAAGTTAACCTGGCACAGGACAAGCTTTTCAGAATTAAAAAAAAAAAAAAAAGGATATACAAGATATATATAGGGAGCTGTGCAAAGAAAAAAAAAAAAAGGATATATATACAGAGAGCTGTGCAAAGCCCATCAAATACAAATGACTCTCTTAAAAGCAACAAACAAGTAAACACAGGATATTTTCTATACCACATTGCAAGATTTAGGAGCCCGTTAAAACTTGCAGGATTTACAGAGGAAACACAATAAGAAGGAGGTTTAACGAAAACTTAACACAAGGACATAGCCATGAAGCAGCAGGAGGGGGAGACGCAGTAGCTATTTACCTTTACACAGTGCGCTGAAGACTACTGAACACTGATTTATAAAAGGCTTTTAATTCATGTTGCCAAAGCTTCCAGCCATTAAGTGCTTTAATTCTTTGCAGGTTAAGTAAAGCAGAGTTGGTAGATGAGATATATGAATAGGGATGAATACTTACAGAGCAAACACACTGCAATTCTGTGGACACGTGCCTATACAAGGTTAATGTCAAGATAGATACGCAACTGTGTTATTTAAAGGACAAACTGAGAATGCAAGAATATTAATGATGACAAAAATAGAGTAGCAAATGACACGTTTTGAGCCCCTACTCAGATGTGAGAAGATAGCCAAAAGCTGGTGTACCCTGTACTCCAGGCCAGAAATGGACCATCTTTTCCTTTCCAAATTGACAACAGGAGATGCTATTTTTACAAAAATACAGTCAGTTACAGCAGAACCAATAAACCAGAAAGCCAAATCCTTTGGGGCTTTCTGTTTGTAAGGTTTTCAGGGTAAGTTTGCCTCTGTCTCCAAAGCCTCTCACACTTGTACCTAAGTGAGCTGCAATAATTAACTCTCGCCCAGAACTTGCTCATTGGGGGTCCAGCACTCAGGTGTTCGGTTCAGAGCAAAGGCTGGAAATGAGGGGGTTAAATTGGGCTTATAATGGATAGGAAATGGCAAAAATCAAATTGACTTAGTGGTGCTCTATTTCAGGCAATTCTCCCCTGTTGCTACTTTAACTTGTCAATGCAAAAAAACCCCAGTATTATATATTGTTTATATATTTTTACATATCTATAACATATATATAAAATATAGATTTATACACACACATATATATTTTTATATAGACACACTATAAATATATGTTTTCATATTCTACACTCTTGTAGTTGTGAAAAAATAACCCTTTTCACTTGCAATGTCCCATAAGGACAGACCTAAATGTTAGCTACGAGGTCTCATCAGATCAGGGAGATGATTTTCAAAGGCTGTCAGATCACCAGTGGCATCGGCACCAATGCCAGCCAGGAAGAAAGGTCAGGACCTTGTGTCTATCATAGGAAGACTCTTCTCCCCTCTAGATATGATGATACATCTTGTTTTCAAAGGATCATTACAGACGTGCTGTCTATATGGCTGAAGGAAATCTGGCTGATGACGCAAGGGTCTTCAGTTCAATAGATCAGTGGAGCATCTGCTTTCCATGGAAAATAGGTTAACCAAGATGGGCTGAAAACAGAACTGGGTCTGGAGTCAAAAGAAATGGAAAAGCATACAACCATGCAAAGTGAATGTGTACCTGTAGGATACAAGACAGCACCCTCTATCCTACTCAGTATAGCTATCCCCACTGAGATGCTCCTTCTTTACGAACAGCAAGAGCCAGCAGGCAAGAGATCCTCCAGGCAGGTTCACAACCATGAATTCCTGCCATGTCAAAGCTTTCAGACCTGATTTAAACTATGATGAAAGTTACACATAGGTGCAATCTTAAGACATGAGAAGGAAAACCGATTTGAGTCTGATGTTCAGATACGCAACTGAGATGCAGAAGAGAGATTTCTAAAGCATGGCTCCAACTTGGGTCCTGCACATTGCAGATGAGCATTTCACAATGTCTGGGTTTGAGACAAAATCCTGACAGGGACCGGGGAATCTTTTGCTGACAGAAATCTTGCCAGAACATACAAATAACCCAAACCTGAATAAAGACCCAAGTCTTTATCAATAAATCAGTATTTAAGTGGCCACGCTCCAATTTTTTTCCTGAAAATACTTCACCAGCCACAATCCTGAGCCCACAGTACTGTGCAAAAAAAGAAACAGACATTGAGATGCACCAACTATAGTGGCAGTACAAGGAACACATCATTCAAGAAAAGTTATTATATTAATTTAACTATTTTACTAAAAGCAGACCAAATTATTGCAGGAGACTCTGCAAAAGCCTTACTGCGGTTTTTGTCTTCTGAGGGTGCTGAGGTTGAAGCAATAGCAAATCAGCTATTGACTTAGTGGCAGAATCAGCATCCAGTGCTGCTGCTACTGGGTGGAAAAAATTGGTCCAAACCCTTCCAGGCCCTGCCCTGGCCTTCCTTTGTAGGCAGAACAGGTTGGGCAGCAGCACGGGACCAGAGAAGACTACAGAGAATAAGGTTCACCAAGAACATTCATTAAGCGCAACAGGTCGAGGACTCTTGTTTTTCTGGGGTTTATGTTGGCGTGCAGTACACAAGGAGGAATTTCTTTGCTCCTGTTATGATTAATGAGAGTAAGGCAAGTAGTTGTTTTACTGCTGGCTTTCCCCTCCTGCCTGCCCTCCAAAAGAAACCCCAAGGTGCAAAAAAACCCCACTAGTCTAAACACCTGATTTTGAAATAAAGCAGTCTATTTCAGATATAGGAATGATCCTACTGACATCAAAGCATAGTGATGGAGAATAGCATCACTATTAGA
Organism: Haliaeetus albicilla; assembly: GCF_947461875.1. Taxonomy (NCBI): domain Eukaryota; kingdom Metazoa; phylum Chordata; class Aves; order Accipitriformes; family Accipitridae; genus Haliaeetus; species Haliaeetus albicilla. The sequence goes on from NC_091485.1 coordinate 74,690,984, forward strand.
CCAAGGCTTCAGAGCCCAGCCAGCTCACCACCATCTACCCATCCTTCGCACCTCGCTCTGCTCCCAGTGCTCCTCCTTCCCCGGCACTCTGTTAATAAGCTCAGGGATGTCCTTGCCAGTGGTCTCAACGCCTTGTCAGCACAAATTCAAATCAATCCAGTCCTAGAAGCAGCTGCGGCAAATAACTCAATCATGTTCATCATTTTAACTTATCCTATTTATGAATCAGGTCAAGCTTGAAATCTCCATTTACATTATCAGCCTTCGTGATATTAAGATAATCATGCAGAGGACTGATCAAAGGTTCTTCCTAACTTCCTAACTTCGGAGCGCAAGAATTACCATATGGGAACACTTTATCTATTCCAGTGTCCCTTTTTGACTATGAAGAGTACTTTCTTCCCCAGAAATTAGGATGAGGAACACCACACTGAATAAGAAAGCACTGACGATACCAGATCTGAGCCTCTCCATTCAGTAACAGGACAGCAGGTACTGTATGTACATCTCCAAATAATCAGGAAGATCATCAGGTTTTAAAACAGAATATCTGCTGAAAATCTCTGAGACAGATATATTCAAGCTGCTTTGAATTACCTTTATTTTACCTACGCTGGATGGAAGGGCATTCCGATTTTTCCAGAAATTGATTCATTTTGATCCAAATTGATTTTGAAAATCATCAAAAATGGTCCTCTTAACAGCATTCATTTCTCTGAGCCCTGTTTTGATGGGGAAGTGAACTCTGTAGCCTCCCAAAATGCAGAAATACTCTGCTCGTGCTCTTACAGCCCTTTCTCTGTTGTCCATCCACCCGCCCAGTAATAGCTACATCACCAGGTCACAGGCACAGCTGGTACACATCAGACAACAAAAAAAAAAAAGAAAAAGCAAAGAGAAAAAGCAATTCCTATCTTCTCAAGGAACTTCACTCTGCTGTTCACCTCCAACTTGCAATTTTTCTTCCTACAGCAAATGAAACGTAACATCATTCTGCTATTTTTGGAAATAGATGTTTTATCCAGAGTGTGGGCAGAAGGAAACAATTTGTATCCAGATTTTAGGATTATTTAAAGAGAGGGGAAAAAATGTAAGGACGTAAGCTAATAAAACAGACTTATTTGGGGAAAAAAAATATCTAGAAATATTTTAATTTAAGCGCTTCACTTCTGATACCAGCTATTAAGAACGCAGATATAATCATTTATTTATCTCATATGCAGCAAGAAAACTTTGAAAAAAAAAATAATCACATGGGACATAATCCAACGACAATCTTCCCCATTAAATTGAGAACGATGCTCTATTGAATATTTCAAGCATGATTACACTGTAACAAAATGGCATTATGCCACAAAGTCCTATAAATTATTCTCTCTCAATACCTCCCTTCTTCGCAAAGATGCCAGGAGACTGGATGAAAAAAAGTGTTCCCAGATCAAAGTGAAAGGCACTTAAGAAACGTGGAGGATCCTTCAAATGACCGCAGTTGTCCCAAAGTGGAAAGATGACCTTAACGGCTGGTGTCGCAATTTCTAGCCAGGATCTGGCTTGGGAATTACTGTATCAACAAGATGCTTTCTGCAAAGGAATTCAACACATGGGGTTTAAAATGAAGGTAGCCTGCTCCAAGTCATAACTCTGAATGCAGTTAATGCTGCTGTCTTGATTTTAAAGCTACCAATGGCAGAAAATTTTCCACTGAATTTCTCTAATGTGGACAAACCATCATGAACAGCAGAGATGAAAGCTCAAAACAGCTCCGTGGGTGATGCACCAGCTCAAAGGGACTCCAGGTCATAGAATCATAGAATCATTTAGGCTGGAAAAGACCTTTAAGATCATTGAGTCCAACCGTCAACCATGCCCACTAAACCCTGTTCTGAAGCGCCTTGTCTACACGCTTTTTGAATACCTCCAGGGATGGTGACTCAATCACTTCCCTGGGCAGCCTGTTCCAATGCCTGACAACCTTTTCAGTAAAGAATTTTTTCCTAATATCCAATCTAAACTCCCCTGGCGCAACTTGAGGCCATTTCCTCTTGTCCTATTGCTTGTTACTTGGAAGAAGAGACCGACACCCACCTCACTACAACCTCCTTTCGGGTAGGTGTAGAGAGCGATAAGGTCTCCCCTCAGCCTCCTTCTCTCCCAGCTAAACAACCCCAGTTCCCTCAGCCGCTCCTCACAGGACTTGTGCTCTAGACCCTTCACCAGCTTCATTGCTCTTTGGACACGCTCCAGCACCTCTATGTCCTTCCTGCAGTGAGGGGCCCAAAACTGAACACAGGACTCGAGGTGCGGCCTCACCAGTGCCCAGTACAGGGCAACAATCACGTCCCTGCTCCTGCTGGCCACACTATTTCTGATACAGGCCAGGATGCTTTTGGCCTTCTTGGCCACCTGGGCACACTGCTGGCTCATATTCAGCCGGCTGTCCACCAGCACCCACCCCCAGGTCTTTTTCTGCCGGGCGCACACTCAACAACCAGTGAGCTTCAACCAGGAATCCTGACCGTCATTTCTCTGGCCGTGACTTCAGTTTAGGAGCAAGCAAACATAAGCAGAATCATGAATATTGCCAAGTCTAGGCAGCGAGACTGTAACACAGCTAATTAAACACTTTGTCAAAGATGTTCTGATCATTCAAAGGATTGGAACGTGCAAGGAAGAGGGTTGCGGAGGTGCAAACAGCAGCCAGAGTGCTGAGTAAGCACATCTGAAAGCAGTAAACGCTAACATGAATTCAATTTAAATTCCCTGAATGTGTTAGGGAAAAGGGAAGGGCGAAAAAGCCGTTCTGCAGTCAAGCTCACCCATGTAACCGAAGTGTTGTGTCTAGGAATCCAGTTTGGCTTCTCTACAGTGAAGGAAGGGAGACCAAAGCATCCCCAAAGGAGATCCACTGACCATGGAGGGAGTCATGGGTCTTCAGTAACTTCTTCAAGACCCTTAGGACTGGTCTCATCACTACCTGAGCCTGGCCACAGAAGCAAACACAACCCACCCAAGATCACGGGGGACATCAACTGAGGAGCAAAGAAGGGAACAACACATCAAGACCCTCACAGCAGCTCATGGACCCCAAATGCCAATTCACTGGCTCCTTGAACATGCAAGTTCATTTTTCCTCTTACATAAAGCATGCAGGAAATTTACTTTGATATGTCTTAGAATTAGCTACACCAGGCTCAATAAAGGCAAAGTGACAATGGAGAGGAAGTGTTACAACATGCACACTCCTAACACAAACCAACAAAAAGGAACTGGATGTCACCACTGGCAGCTTAAAAAGTAACTTTGCCCAAGGCTACTACTTTCAGGTAAGCAATAGGATGCATAGGAAAGAAGACAGAATAATATAGATATTATTATAATGTAAAATATAATTATTATAGGTTATTATAACATAAAATTACAAGGTAAAATTTGTGGTGCAGTGTCATTTGGATCCTGTTCTTTTCCATAGAGAAGGAGCTCACAAAAGTAGAGGAGAGCCGAGCAGTAAATATGCTCCTTGCCCCATGGTGACAGGGGAGAAGGAAGGAGACACACTGAAGGAATGAGTTTGATTTAGAAAGGTGACTGACACCAAACACAGCAGAAATGAACTCAATAAGGAATAGTTTAGAGAAGACATCTGGAACCTCTGTGCTTTCTACCACATACCAGAAAAAAAACAGGGAATCTCCCACAAAAAAATGAAAAGTCAGGAAATTCTCAAGAGATAAGTGAAATTTTTTGAGTAATTGAACTGTAGCACAGACTGTGGAGGCCAAGAACTCAAGCATCCAAAGGCACAGGGAAATGCATAACAAGACCAGCCAAAGTTGTCACAACTAAGTTGTAAAGCAAATGCTTAAGCCAGCCTTAATGATTAACCATCAGGAGAAACCCAGGGAGAAATTATCACCACATTTGCATATCAGGAAATTACTTTCTCTTCTTTTGAGTACGCTATTACTGGTCACCATCCAAAAGAGCGATTCTTGAGCTAAATGAATCCTGTGTCTCACTAGGCAATTCCTAGACTACTTATAATTAAAGGCACCATTAAGCCTTCAGAGAACCAGATGCCAAACCATGTCAAAAGTTACACAGCTGAATGTGGTCCAATTACACTGCGTTCAAGAGATACACCACATCCCAAACAGATATAATTTTATAGGAAGCTTTTTCCATATCTTACAATCTTAAGATCGTTCGAGATGCTCTTGCCTATATTATCCCTTCTTTAGAAAAGACCGTCCCTAGTTAGTTATCTGCCAGCAAGCTTAAGATGGGATAAGTGGCAAATAGAAGAAAAAGCCCATCTAATCACTGATACTGGGGAGAAGCCAATTAAAAAATTTTAATAAAAACTTTACATGGAGAAACAACCTCTTCCTCCCCATTTCACACTTTTTTGGGGGTAGGGGAAGGGTGATATTTTGGGCTGCCTTTTGCATGCTTATTCAGGGTCTGTACAGCCAAGCGACTGTACATTCTTGTGGACTGGTAAATGCCACAAGCCCAGTTCATCTATTCTTGAAAAAGTCTTTTATAAACAATGTAAAATAGTAATTACGTGCCATGAAAAGGGCTCTTGCACAGCCTGGTCTGGGTGACAGAACACCCCAAAATATCTTTCGGATTAAGATGTTGATCAAGCTTTCCCCTCTGCATTTAAATGGGAAAAGGAAGTCCAAACTGCAAATCGACTCAGAAACAGCCATCATATAAGATACTAAAAATATTATCATCTAAACACAGGAAGGTCAAAAAATAAATTCTTAACTGCCTTCTCAACATAACACAAAAAGCAAGTCTATTCTTAAGCATACACCAAGGCCAGTGAATTTGGGAGAAAGACAGATGGGAGAATATGCAGGAGAATATGTTCCCTGAATACTTCCACAAATAGGCTACCAAAAGTAAAGAGAGATGCTGTGTCACAAGGGATGCAGAAGTCACAGGAGATGCATTTCTTGACATTCCCCACCAGGAGAAATTCTGGAGCAGACAGAGATGTCTTTACTACTTGTTACCATGGCACTGCCTCCAGACAGTCATCCTATAGTTTTCCCATATTTGCAAACAAAATGGCCAGCCTCCCATGGTCATGGAGTGACAGATGCCACTTTCTCAGCCTTTCCCAGCAACGTGATGATGATCACCACAAAGAATTACAGCGATACAAGAACCATCAGTGGTCTACGCTGACTTCCCCATTTACTAGCCCCATCCTCCTGTCCTTTCAGCTGCTCCTGTAACCTGAAGCTGTTGGCCAGCTTCAATCAAATTGGAGAAAAAAGAAAAGAATCCTAAAACATAACTCCCACCCCAAACACTGAGTGAAATATTAAAGGCTGAATCAAAGAAAGAAAGATAAGGGAACACCAGCGTGGAGAAGTAGACCAAAACACAACACTTGAGGCAACTACCCAGCATGTGGATTACGTATGAGTAAATAAATGGGCAACTAGCCAAAGTTATAATTTCTCTTGCAGTGGGGGTAGCAACTAGAGATGGTGTCCTGGTTTCAGCTGGGATAGAGTTAACTGTCTTCCTAGTAGCTGGTACAGTGCTATGTTTTGAGTTCAGTATGCGAAGAATGTTGATAACACTGATGTTTTCAGTTGTTGCTCAGTAGTGTTTAGACTACAGTCAAGGATTTTTCAGCTTCTCATGCCCAGCCAGGGTACAAGAAGTTGGCACAGGACACAACCAGGGCACCTGACCCAAACTGGCCAAAGGTGTATTCCATACCATGTGATGTCCCATCTAATATAGGAACTGGGAAGGGGGGGTGGGGGAATCGCCGCTCGGGGACTGGCGGGGTGTCAGTCGGCGGGTGGTGAGCAATTGCCCTGCGCATCATTTGTACATTCCAATCCTTTTATTACTACTGTTGTCATTTTATTAGTGTTATCATTATCATTATTAGTTTCTTCTTTTCTCTTCTATTAAACCGTTCTTATCTCAACCCACGAGTTATACTTCTTTTCCTGATTTTCTCCCCCATCCCACTGGATGGGGGGGGAGTGAGTGAGCGGCTGCGTGGTGCTTAGTTGCTGGCTGGGGTTAAACCACGACAGATGGCAAGTGGCAGAAGATGTGTCAGGAAGTGAAAAGCACATCTGTAGGAAACCAGGCACCTTCTACTTGCTCTTCAGCAGATGGACTGTGGAAAGCAGATGGAGATCCTCTTTCCGAGGCTTGTATTTTAGCCATTTCTTTTGTGACATCCTAGTTGGTGTCACCACCAACAGCAAGGCCAGTCTTGGTGGTGTAGTCAACAGTAGTGTAGCCAGTCGCTATTGCTCCAGCCCTGAAGTCACTTCAGCCACTTGGGTTTCCTCACATATACGTAGTCTGACAAGCACCAGAGTGGGAATATATAGCTGCCCAAAAACCTCCTGTGAGAAGCAGATGTCCCAGAACCAGAGCCCTGAAGACTGTGTTCTTGCTCCCCAAGTTACAGTGCCCAACCAGCGAATTACACAGTGTGTTTCCAATATAAACGTGTCATGCTCTGACAAATGCATCCACTCACATTACTCTCCCATTTGATCAAGAAATTGGGACCATAGTTAAGTAGAACAGGGGACTAACAGAAAGGTGTACTTCCGTTAAAACAATGACATGATTTTTGTCACTTTACTCCAAAAAACTAGATCTACATCATTCATTGCATGAATTTGCTTTTCTATTTTAAAAGATTTTTACCATCTAACACACAGTCTTGTTTGCAGTCAAGTCAGAACAAAATTGATGAATGCCAACACAGCTGGATCTCAACAGCCCTTCCACTAAACTCTAGTGTAAAAATTAAGGAGTGCCAGAGATTACTAAGAAAAATACAGCAACACACCTGTGGGTTTCCAATCAAAAGTCATCTCATGGAGATGGAAACAATTCCAGGTGCAGAGGAAGCATGCAAAGGCAAGCACACATGGCAGAGTTTGCCTTAGTCCAGCTTCTAACCAAGTCACAGCTGCCTTCATTGCAATGACCCAATTGGCATTTCCAGTTGCGAGACAGGAAAATCAGCTGACAAGAGCGTCTTTGCCTACAATCCCAGAAAACGTAGGTTGAAGAAGACATAGAGGCCTATCCAAGGCATACATGAAGAAAAAAAATTAAAACCCCATTCTTCTTTCTTTTCTACACACTGAGCTAGCTAAAGAAGTCCATGTTCTCCAGTTTCTACCACCAGCATTTATTTATCACCATCCTCAATTCTGAAAGCAAACTCCAAGTGATAATGCACAATCCTCCTGCAAAACTAAACTGAGATGGATGGAGGGCAAGAGGTATAATTTAAGACAGTTTATATTGCTCACAGTACCAAGAACACTGCATTCAGGCTGCAAGAAAGGTCACTGGTAAATTGAAGTCAGCGGACAGTAACAGAAAAGTTTACAAACAACATCTCAACAGAAAAAGGGGCTAAATCAGGCATTCAGGGAAAAGAACAACCAGAGAGCAAGTATGGATATGCAAGAGCCTTCCTCACCCCAGACAAGTGAGCATACTCATCTTCAGAGGCCCAGAACATCTTATGATGAAGTATATGAGATTTGCATTAGTGCCATCAATAGTAGCACCCAGTGCAACAGGAACATCCTCCTTGGCAAAGCCATACACACCAACACAGAAGCCATACTCCAACACAATTTGGAGTTATCTCCCATCTCCCAGCTGGCTCATTCTTTTTAGCGCAGAAGTCTCAGTAGGCAGGATCTCGCTCCAGCAAAGCGCAAAGGATTGCTGCCCTGAGCTGGCTAGACTTCAGCTTTCAGCCTTTTTGCAAATGCTACAGGAGATAAACAACATAGAGAGTTCACTTCTTCCCTTCTGAACGCTGTCATCCAATGAAAACACAGTTTCTCAAATAAAGGAGAAACTCCTAATGTGGTTCTGTTGGAAGAACACGATGGAGATCTGTATTGCATACCATCAGCAGACAACTGACACACAGCAACGTGTCATTGACTTCAGCAGGTCCTTCATGGTCCAAACTCCAGTTGGGAGTTTAATGCTGAGCCAAAGAAGAAAACAGGAAAATGTGAAGAAGCTCAGTCTAACAGGACAGGCTGAATCTCACCACACTTTCCGTTCTAACTTTGGACCATCCACACAGACACACTCACGACAAAACAATTCAGGATATCCAAAATAAAGATAGCCACCCTGACCTTACAGAGGTGCTACTTTTCATAATTAGGTTCCCTGACATTACCATTTCTTCAGTTCCACCTCCAGGGGAAGAGAGAGCACATACCAACTATATTGAATGTCAGGCAATTCAGCTATTTTGGATCAGGAAGACTAAGGACAATGTCCTAAACATCCAACTTTCAGAATAGTATCTTGAAAAAAAAAAAAAACTTCCCTTCAACTGAAGAGTCTCCAAGTCCATTTTGTTTGCTCAACATGTCTTCGCAGTGATAAAACTATACATCCCTACACTGCACAGCACCGAGTACTGCAGAGCAATATGTTCTCAAAGCCAACAGTGGAGCTTAGCATCCCTGCCCATGTCACCTACAAAATGCCTCCTGCCATGATAACCCGTGCTCCCCTACTCTCTATCCCCATGACGCTTCCATCACAATCTCTCCACATCCTCCCTGTATCCATGGACACTTCCCCTCTGCGGCTTCAAGCCCCATCCATGTCTCAATTCTTTCTCCCAAGCATCCTCCCAAGTACCAGAGAGGCAGCAAGCAGCACACATGGGTAATCTAGACCTGGACACGTCCTAACTGGTTGACTGGATGATACCAAAAAAATAGATAATCAGTGAATTTTCCTGTGTTTTCCTTGAGGACATTGAGATATTAAGTCCTTACGTGCTTCATGAACATGTTCATTGATGGCTGGGTAGAGGAGAAAATCAGTGAACTGTACTCTTTTCTCTGATGTGATTAACTCACCCAACCTACTAAAGTGGAAGAGGCAGAAAGACAGCGACAGGAGAAAGCCTTAAAGGAAGTGAGAGACTTCAGACTATGAAAAAAAAAAATTCCATTTCTGAAAACAACTTAATGGTGCTCATCTGTTCTCACTTTCATACCCATGCCCCAAACACTATATTTGTATTCAATTTTCTGGTTCACCAAGTAGAAAAATAAGCCATTCCTCAGGCCTCCAGCTTTATTTACGCATTTGGTTAGGACTGAGCTGAACGCTCAAACCTGTCATTGAAGGTTTCAGGTGCTCCTAGCTCTGGTTTCCACTCACCATGTAGCAAAGAATCAGCAATGAAGGCTTTGCACTCCCCATCACAAACAACAGCACTGCCCAGAAGAAACCACCTTCTACCCTACCACACCAGCCAAGGTCCCACTATGTCCCAATGGCTGGCACTCAACCTCTTCAGCTGGGGTGCAAGCAAGATTAATTCAACCCAAGAGAGAGAGGCAAGCTGCTTCACAGAGCTAAGACTACGTCACATCTACTCAGAATCTAAGTCTTTTTTTTTATTATTTTTGGTAGGGTTTTGTTTTGAATGAATCAGGCTCTGGAACTGGCTTACCACGCAGACGTCAGCACACCAATGCCAAAAGGTAGGATAGGGCTGAAGTCCATGGATGCACTTAAAACTGAGTGGAGCCCTGACATTTACTGGCTTAAAATAATGCAAAAAAAAGGCATCTTTGGGCTGCAGCTCTGTGATGCATTAGCTCTGACAAGGGAGATAACTCAAGACCTCCTCACACTGCTCCTTCCCCACCCCACACCATGGCTGGCTCTCTGCTCTCTTGCTAATATAGCGGCCAGCAGCTCATGCTGTAAATCAGATCAATGAAACATTCAGTTAAAAATAACAGCCAAAAACTCCTCCATTGCAGGAAAGCCTTTAGTATTACAAATGATGAAAGCACGTGTCTAAAAAAAGCAAGCTGAGTTGAGAGCAATTTCTGAAAAGGTGGCAAAAAAACAGCACCAAGCCCAGCCAGGAGAACAAGGGCTGGGCTGCTCCAAGCATTGCTGGGTCACCAGAATAACCCTGATTGATAGTGAGAAAATGGGTCTCAATAACCCCAGCTAGTAGCTACCTAGATCAAAGATGTTGCCTGGCTCCCATCCTGGACCTGCGTGGTGATGCTGTAGGAGCAGGACATTCAGAGGACACCACCATCCTCTACTTGGCGAGCTAGTCCTGGGGCATCTTCTTGCCCAGTGGGCTGCGTTATTCCTGCCTCGTGGCTGGGAGCCATGGGAAAGACATTGGGATGCATCTTCTGGGGTCAAGAAACAGCATCCTTGTGGTGAGCACAAGCATTTGGCTTGTGGTGCTTCATCTCTGAGGTTTTTTACAACTATTTTTATGACGGATGCTGGGAAACATGAGGGATATGGGGGCTGGCTTGGGTTTTGGGTTTTTCCCCCTTTTCATCTGATTTAAGCACCTTTCATCTAAGCACATATTAAACAAATAACCAGCTGTCTTCAGCCTCCAATCCAGATGGATGTCCCCACGCTTGCACCAGACCAGTGCTTCACCCACAGCAGCCAGGTCCATCAGCAGGAGGATCTGCAATAGGAGGATGCACTGCAGCATCTCACCTCCCATTTCCAACACTGGGATGCAATTCTGCTATAGTGATTGCAGCCTTTAATGCCTTTTACAAACATCTGATTCACTCCGTATTAATCCCTCAGAGCAGCTACTCCTTCATTTTACCCCTGGAGACACCAAGCTAAAATATTTGTCGGGTTAAACAGAAAAACCTACAGCTCTAGGCAGTCATTCAGGACAGAGGAGTTGTTGTTACGCAGTTCTCTGATATAGTACAGCAGTATAACACCATCCTTGCAATAAAAGTACAGGACAAGCTTCTAAAGATGCCTTTCTAAACTAGATGTTTCTAAGTGAATTTAGGTTTCATGACAAGCTCTTTTTGCTTCTCGCTTTTTCTCATCCTTTTTTTTTTGGGGGGGGGGGGGGCAGGCAGACAGGGGCTGTTCTTTCTCAACCTCAATATTAAATAAGAGGGACCCAAAAATATATTGAAAATGCACTCCTAAGGCATGGCACACAGCATATTTCAAACAAATGCAGCTGAAAACCTCCAAACTATCAAAAGCTATTTCAATAAGGGGTTTCACTTACTTGACACATTCACACAACTTCTGAAAAGTTGAATCTCTTCCAAGTATTTTAATTCAATTGCACAGACAAACTCACCAGCACAGGAAGGTGCCAACAACCCCATGGTCCACATCTCCACAGTCTTCCCAGGCTCTAGAGGGCTTCCCAAAGCTGTCTGTGTGGGACTTCAGGCTTCCTCAAGACCTACTACCCTGAAACACCCTTGCTGTGAGCTGGGCTTTCCTTCCAGCCTCCCAACTGGTTCCAATACTGATCATCGTCTCCTCGCTTCTTTTTACTCTCCAATAAATTTTAAGTTACCCAAGCCAGGAACCAACCTTCTTGTCTTGCACTTGCACATCTTCCAGCTCACAATACCTATAACCTACAGCAATGCTCAAACTCAATGATTACCAGCTGGACCTTCAACAGCAGGACACTTATTTGTGCTGCTCTACTCTGTCTACGTGCAAGGAAGAGGTTTCTGATGGGGTGTTCAAGCTCAGCCCCTTCTCCATGATTCCCATGGCATCCTGCCATACACCTCCATTAAGCTCCAGCTTCAGCACACCATGACAGGATACAGCTCATTATTTTAGGGAGAGCTTTCAGACACAGTCTCTCAGCTGACTCTTCCAGACCATGTTCAGATACCCCCATAAATTTTTAGTACTAAAAGAGCAAACCATGAACACTGAACAAGACCTGATATGCGCCGTTTTATTTGACATTTGACTACAACGGAGCCAAAGCAAGGTGATTCCAGCCTATAAATATTCCTGACTCAGCAAGCATGTACAGACTAAAGAAGCTCAGACCTCAAACCTCGAAGGTAAGTGTACAACAGCATCGAATCCCCCCAGTTGTTTCACCTTAAATAGACAGGAGGGAAGGGTTGACACTGAAATGACGCTTTGCAACTCAGGCAATCTGTGTTCAATTGCCAGGCTTGCATAAACTCCGTAATGCAGTATTGTCTATCTAGGAGCATTAAAGACAAGGCACCGTCACCTCACCTGCCTCCGAAGCACCCTAGGGCTGCAAAATGCCTAGGAAATACTCTTGGTTTAACGGGGTGTTATGCTGCTTCAGTATAGCACAGCAAGAAATGGACTTGCATCATTTTAATTTTTAACCTTCAAGTAGATTGAATTAAAAAAAAAATAAATCATAAATGTAAAATGATACAACAATTATAATCAAGGTAGCAAGAAACTGGCACCGTGTTTATCACTGGAACAGTTTGGGAGTTATCCTGAACCACTTCATACCATTGATCAAGGCATTTCTTTGCATCAGCCTGCTGCAGTAGGCAGATAAAACATAGCTGCACCGTGTGCATAAACTGTTTAAATACATAAATCTTAGCAAAGTGGTTTCTTATTTTGAGGCAAAACCAGAAAGAATTACACGATGAATTAAGTATTTTCTTCTCTGTCCTATTCTCAACTGCCTGAAAGATCAATTAAAGTGCTTTTGCATAAAACAGGCAGAGAAGTGCTTTCCAAAAATAAATAAATAATGAAGCTACTCTTTGCTTTTAATATGATTTCTAAAGAAAACAAGCATAACGACTTAAAGATTCCCACAGTGATAAAGAAGAAAACGCAGAAGGTTTAATCGTGCACTTACGAGGTAACAAAACAGATTTCTCAAGTCTTAACATCTCTTGCAAAATTTTAAGTGCTCATACACAAATATTAGTAACATGCTGTAGCAAGCTGAATAGTTTCCCCTGCCCTCGCACAGAAGTATGTGCAAGTCCCTCCCTTGCACTCACATACACACATTTGCTGTTTCCAAACACTTTTCTATTTGCAAAGAGATCAAAATGAAAATATAAGCAATCGTGCTGTGGCTTTTAACACCTTCCTCCCCTTATGGAGGTCTTGCTGTCCTGCGTATCAGCAACCTCTCTGTCCCAAATACACTGCAACATCTGGAAGCATCAGGGCGAGCTCTCTGCACGCTGACCAGTGATGTGACTCACGGCCAAAGCCTCAGCACTGAGAGAGCATCACTGAGTTCAGCTGGTCTCCCAGTTTCCAACTGTAATGGGAACTGGAAGAAAGGGGAGAGAGGTCATCCCACCAAGCAAACTCAAGACCTACATTCTTCTCCCTCAGACTGCCCTATATATATCATGTCTTCACAAGGCAAGGGAGGAACTGTTCCCATCAAAACCCCACCTTCTTACTGTCTAAGGAAGAAATTTGTTACAATGTTGGTGCTGAAACACTGGACCAGAGGTGGCAGATGCCCCATCCCTGGAAACATTCCAGGTCAGGTTGGACGGGGCTCTGAGCAACCTGATCTAGTTGAAGATGTTCCTGCTCACTGCAGCCAGGTTGGACAAGATGACCTTTGAAGGTCCTTCCAACCCAAACTATTCTATGATTCTGTGACTATTAGTTCTCTAGACAGTAGCAAACCATTACACCATCACGTCAAGACAAACCCAGAGGACCCTTCCAAGCTGTGTTGCTAGACAGCAATTTGGTGGAATTATATCTCCTCCCTCCCACAGCATTGGTGAAGCGCTCGAGCACTCTTCTACTTTGCCCAGCCAATGCCAAGACGTTGGGCTGACTTCCAGCAACGCAGTCTGGAAAGGAAATCTCAGCCCCAGGCAAAGCTGTGATAGGGGACAATAGTCATCCTCACACCCAAATGCAAAAGAGCTGACAGGAGAGAGAAATCACTGCCCTACTCAATTGAAAGAGGAGGAAAATAACTTGCAATACAAAAAAACCCCAAAACAAACAACAAGAAAAACCCAAACCCAACCAAAAAAAACCCAACAAAAAAAAACCCAACAAATAAAAACAAAAGCTAAGAGGCGAATAATTCATTTAGGCAATATGCAGTGCCCATACTCTACCTGAATTGTTTAAGTTGGAGGTTCATGGTTTAATCAGAACCACCATAAAAAGAAAAGCTAGGTTCATAAGTACAAGACTTATCTTGAGTAAACAAAATAGATGTCTCGGTAAGGCATTTTTATTTAAAATAGAAAAAAATAGGTTGCAGTTTGTCAACTGACCAGTAAGGGGAGTCGGTGCCTAGAGCTTTGAGTCAACCACGCATATGCAGTTTTGGGTGGAAAAAGCTCAAATAAACATTTCTGAGGTAGTGACATTAAGAAAACATTGACAACTGCCAGAAGATGCTAGAGGAAGATGGACAGAGAGCACCATGTCCAGAAAACCCACTAACCTGGAAAAGAGAGAAGGCTTGAGAGATACTACAGTAGAAAAAAGTCATGGTTTTGCTTGGAAATGGGTCTTTATCTCCCTGCAAGACTTAATGGACAGCCTGTGATGGAGCACTTGGAAGGAGAAGGGCAAAGGACAACTGAAATCAAGTCAAGATGGAGCTTGGGATAAGAAAATACGGGTTACATCTCAATGCACTTCTGAGTACAATATTCTGATGGTAGCATGCTCCCCAGAAAAGACTTGGGCCAATTTCTCTGGTGGCCTTGAGGAGACATCTAGGAGGGTACCAGATGCCTGGGAGAAGACTTCAGAAGACAAGGGCTAATCAGCCACCTTATCACCGAGCCTCAGCACTAGAAACAAAAAGGGAAAAAATAAAGATTTATTTTAAAAAAAAAAAAAAGCTCAAATCCTCTTGCAAGGAGTGGGATTTAATAATATTATACAGTATCTAAAGAAAAACGCCAGCAGTAGGAACTCATTAAGCATTGTATGGGGAACAGCAGCAAAATCACTACTGCGTCTATAGCCGTGCTGGGCTCGTCAACAGAAATGGAGCTGCCACCGGCTACCGGGCCATGGGGAGGTGCACGCAAATGCTTATGTTCCTCTTTCCTGTTAATCTCATTAACCTCATATTTACTCTGTTGTTGGTGATTACTCAGGATGTTAATAGGCATACTTTCTGCATACTATTTACTGAATGTTACAAATCTGTTTAGCTCTGTATACGAAATGGGGCTGGAATATGCCAATGCTCCCTATGGTATTGAAAACGGAGGTAGAGAAAATCCTTTTTAAGGACTTATTTCAAAGATCGTGATTTCTGGAATAAGAATTAAGTGCAAGATAGCCAATTGATTCAGATAAAAATATAAAACCCTTCCTTTTTTCTAGTTCTAGAATACTTTCTAAAGTATTCTATGAAGGAGGAACAGACACCAAACCAAAACTACCCAAGAAAAGATTTATTTCCTACTATTAAGCTGGAGTACATGAAACAACTATTCTAGCCACGATACAAATTACCATTAATGGTATTCCAGGTGGGAAAAACAGATGTAGTTTAAGAAAACTATTTCTGCTGCTAACTCCACAGGTTTTACAAATACAGTCTGTTACGCCTTGAAAAATGAAACTTTCACTGACCATCTGTTCCTAGCAGAGAGCACCCATTAATACTTGCTTTGGCCAGAAAGCCCAACTCAAAGCCAATGCACCATGAGCGTGGGCCATTCCAGAGCTTAATAAACCAGCCAAATCAGGCAAGATCAGCTGTCAGGGGAAGAATTTGGATGGAGATCACCCAACATTAACCACTTAAAACAAGGAAACCACAGCAAGAGCAGAAAACGCCATCCAGAGGTGAACATCTGCAAGTGCTGAGCCCACAACATTCCTGCATACCCACTCCAGAGGCTGGGTCTACAAAACATAGCATCATCTCCAATGGGTTGAAGGGATATGGAGAAAAACAACCAAAACAAAGGAACGAACCTGAAAGAGGAAGGATTACCAAAGAAAAAGAGCAAAGAATATCTCACCCACAATTGTATTCCCCTGTCTTGTGGAGCCACTTGTTCGGCACTAGGCAGCAATAGCTCAATGGACCCAAGGCCCGTCTCAGCAGTATTGTCTCTGTTCAGGGAAAAGGAAAAAAATGAAAATCAGGAGTGAAAAGTTCATACAGGTTTTTATCTGCTGTGTTTTCCTCAGTCTGAAGCGCAGGCATTCCCAAGACTGAGGTTTTAGCCATATCTTTAGATTCGACTGCCTTTGGGAGTTTTCACACCCCGTGAATTTCTTAAAGAAAAAATATATATATATTAGGCAAGCTTTGCTTTTGGCCGACACAGTATCTCTCGACAACGTAGCACACGCATTAAAGAAACCCACTCCTTCCCTTTAATTTCAGAGTGCAAACATTAGGGGATGCCCAGTGAGATACAGCAACTAATTTTCATTTTCTGCAATTTCTGATTTCACATAACTATCATTTCCCCCTGCTTAGCGATCTCATATTTTATATTCAGTCTTAACCAGTTAAGCAGGATCTGTCAGCATTTTTCCTACAAAAAGAAAGCCCATGCGACTAAAGGGATTGCTGAGCTAGAAGCACGCGACTGGGACAACCAAGTGGACCCAGCACTGGAAGAGGTCTGACCACAGAAGAGCAAAACCTTCGCTAGGATGGTGTAACACAAAGCTGCACAGAAGACTCATGCCTTTGTAACGGCAGGCAATCTGTTATAAAGCAAAGATAGCAGAAGACTGAAAAATCATTATGGCATCTTTATAATTGATTTTTAACTAAAAATACATAGAAAGAGGAAAAAATAAATTACTACTTTGGGGAACATTATTCATACAAGAGTATGCGCACATGCTTGTGTATAGAGCAACAGGCAAAGATAACAGATCTATATAGACAGATATACAACCGCATATTTTAGAAGAGCATCCGTAAAGATCTGATAGCTTGGATAACTCTGGAGACTCTAGTTAATGATGTAATAAACCCATTTCCCATGCACACACTTAACTGAATTTTTTTGTCCCAAATTTGGAAACTAATGCTTCAGAAGGAATTGAACGTGCTTTTAATGTGGTTTATTATGCTTTAATAAAAATAAAATAGAAAAAAAGAAAAAGAATGGCTTAGGCAACTGAGGTAGAGGCATTTTTACATTGTGGAAAGTTAAGGATGTAGAAGTATTATGCTCTTTTTACAGTAATTATTTCTCAAATAAAGTGTTTTAATCAAACTGCTGAAAATTTTGGCTGGTTGGTTTGTTTTAAGCAGGAAGAGCATCATCACACAGGACTCAGTCTTCCAGACTTATCATCAAAGCTTTCTTATCCCTCCTTGAGATGGGATGGTGGAGAAACTCAAATCACATGGGATGACACTGGGAGCTGGAGAGAGGAGC
Source organism: Haliaeetus albicilla (assembly GCF_947461875.1). Taxonomy (NCBI): domain Eukaryota; kingdom Metazoa; phylum Chordata; class Aves; order Accipitriformes; family Accipitridae; genus Haliaeetus; species Haliaeetus albicilla. The sequence goes on from NC_091485.1 coordinate 74,708,215, forward strand.
AAAGGATGCTGAAGGAGCTCCTGCCCTGAGTTTTCATATCCTTAGAAAAACCACACAATTACCCTTTCCTCTTCTTTGATTAACGCAATCTATTTCAACATCCTCAAAAGCCAACAGCAGAAGCTCCAACACATGAAAAAAAAAAAAAAATCATTAAAAGCCTTTTAGATAAAGTACAGTACCCGCCACCAGCTTTCAAAGACTTCCAAACATCAAGACATGCTGTGATTTCTCAAGGAGGCAGCCTTTCCTCTTTGTCATCACTGTACAGCGACACACAAAGCATGTGCATTGTCACCACAGAGATGTAGGATTCCTTGTACAAATCCTATTCCTCCCGTAACACATCTAAGGAAGCATCGATACGAAGTACCACTGTCTACTGCTTCACATCTACACATTAGCAACTAAATGGAAAGTCTACATACCTACATTCAACAGTCTTGGGATTGTTTCTTCTGGGTTTTGTGGGTTTGTTTTGTTTTTTTGAAATCTCAGTACAAGTAGAAAAATGTAAAAGCAGAGTTAACTGCTTGGCGGGCAGCTAAAATACGCATCCACCTGCTCTAACGCCAGGACTGTACCTTCCCCTTCTCTGATGCATGCCACATCTCAGTGCGTTCAGAGGTCCAAGCAAAGTGCAAGCAGCAGAGGATCCCTCCAGCCCTGCCATCACATACCCAGGAAAGTCACTCCTTGACCACCTGTATCGCTTTCCGCGTACTACCAAGTTCCCATAATTCATAAAAAGAGCAAAACTGAGTGAGTTTACTCCTTTCATTTGTTAAAAAAAGAAACAAAACCTAATATTCGTGTGATTCAGTGCAACTTAAGGTGGGGAAAAAATGTCAGAAATCTTGTCTCAAGCAATCCCACATGGAGTAATCCTGCTCTAAATGAAGACAGCATTATTTGTCCAGAACACAGAGTCCAGCACTGAAATCTCAGGATGCGCATGGCTCCTAAGGTAAGAATTTCTATCACCTTCCTGTAGCCTTGGGTCAGGCATTTTTAAACTGCCTCTACAAGTAAAAATCAGTAATCATTTTAATTTTTCAGAACACGCTAAGCCATAACATATCCCATCCTGCCAAGTGGGGATTCAGGTCCTTAAACGTAGAAACCTGGTGGCCCAGTTTTACAGAAGTATCAATATTATGCCCGTCTCTCAGAGCACCCAATAGTGCAGGCAGCCCTAGGAGGATGAAAACCAATATTGAAATTATCAACATGCAATATGTCACACATGCAACTTCTTGCCGACCCATCTTCTCCTTCATCCTCCCACCCTTCCCATCCCATGGATCTATTTCTTTTCTTCTCGGACTCCATCTCATCAGGTGGTTTCTCCGCAGCAGGGATCTCTCCTTCTGCTGGACACTGTACAGGAATGCAAGAGGGACACGATCTTTGGTTGGCATCCACAGGAACAACTCCACTATAGGGAGGAATTAATGACAACTCTGCCTACCTGCAGGTTTTTGGGGGTTTTTTTAAGCCATCGTGTATATAACTCACATGATATCAGTACAGGAATATCACGCTAAAGATCTGGAATGTAAGGGGCGGGTTTTCCTCGTTTCTATGGTTATAAGCAATTTTAATGACCAACCTAAATAAAAAAGCTGGAAGAGAGAGAAAGTAGGAAGGAGTGAGGTAGGCGTTTAATTTTGATTGACAAGACATAGCATAACTAGTTAAGATCTGTCAAATGCCTGCTGAGGATCACAAATCCTCGGCACATTGTATGGCAGACAGAATTAGTCCAAATGCAGAGCTTTACAAAAAATGTTTCTTACCCCATGAGATCAGAGTTCACCATGTCATTTTTCCCACACAAAGCAGCTGATATCATAACTACCAAAGGAGCCAAGATAGGGACAGAAAAAAATATATAGTTTTCATTATTTGTGAGATTTTCAAATGTTAACAAGCTACAATGTCTTAACTTTTGTCCCTGGACAACATATATTTTCATATATATATTTACACACACACACATATTTATATGTATAAAAGGACAGCATTCCCAAGATCATTAACCACCACAAAAGCAATTTGAAAGGCATTATCAACGACATCACTTCAGAATCACATCTGCATCACATTAAATGCTGTACAAATACAGAGTAAGGAGATGATTCCTGCATTGAAGACCTTAAAATAGGAGATTGAATGCAGACAAAGCTGAACATAGATTGGATGGGAAACATCAGGAAACACAGAGACAGAAACACCAGTATGACAGTTGGCTGTGAGGTTCCCTGAAGATACACCATCAAAAAAACAAGGTCTGGGGAAAATTAAGCACATCCTACAAATGTTCATGGGTGATGTCATCAAGAGGGAAGAAGAACAGAGTGACAGAGACTTGGAACATTTCAAAGTCAGGAGCAGAGATTCATGACCTTGGAGGGAAGAGTCAACATCTCAATGAGGCATAAGGCAGCACAAGAAGGTCTCTGGAAGACGTAACCAGAAGCTTGTGTTTAATGTCACAGAGATGCAGGATGCAGCAAAGGAGAGACAAAAAGAAGATTCAAGATGTGCCTGAACCAGTCTAGGAAGATGTTTTTCTTTTACTCATTCAGCACTGTCAAGATGCAAGCAGGACAGGGTGATCTTCACAGGGCTACACACTCATGGGACCACCACTTTCTGAGTTTCTATATACTTTCTTTTAATGTTTTAAAAGGCTCTGCTATTTTATCAAATGCTGTTTGACTTTTAAGGAGGGAAAAAACAGGCAAGAGAGGACAGGGTTACAAAGGAGGGAAGTCAACAGCTCCCGAGATGCCTGCCAACAGGATCTGCATTTAAACCATGCAGTTTTGGCAGAGAAAACCCTCAAAATTTGATATTTAAAAGTCTTATGGTGTTGGAACATATAATTAAAGTAAAAGGACACAAGTGAACTAAGAGCTGATCAACACAAACTTGTATCAAAGTCAGGAGAACTTGTTCCCACAAAGTCTCAGCCACCTGGTTCTCCCATGCTACACTGAAAGAAAGAAAAATTAGCTACCAACTGCTTTTATTTTATTTCCACTGAAAATCATCCCCCTCCAGCCTGTAAAAGGTACAGATTTGTACCAGTCTCAGGGAGCTAAAAAAAAAAAAAAACAAAACAAAACACCAAACACAAACAAAACCCCCAAATCACAAGAAGTTGCCTCATTTACTGCCGGTTTCCAATCCTAGAGCAACATATTTATTGTGATACAAACTCTTCTTTCCCCCAACAATGCCCAGGCTTCACAATATAAGAATAACGAAAACACCTACAAAATTAGTTTTTCTTGAAGAACCACAATACTCGCTCATCAAGAATTGGAATAAACGGAAGGACTCAAATCCACTTCCCAGCTGGTCACCTCGCTGGAGCAAGTCCACCAACCTCTGTCTCTTAAAACTCTCAATTTTCAAGCTATTAAACTAAACCTGTGTCCTGGCTGGGGTAGAGTTAATTTTCTTCATAGTAGCTGGTATGGGGCTATGTTTCGGACTTGTGATGAACACAGTGTTGATAATACAGGGATGTCTGAGCTACTGCTGAGCAGTGCTTACACAGAGCCAAGGACTTTGCTGCTTCTCACCCCACCCCACCAGCAAGGAGGCTGGGGGGGCACAAGAAGTTGGAAGGGGACACAGCTGGGACAGCTGACCCAACTGACCCAAGGGATATTCCAGACCATAGGACGTCATGCTCAGCATATAAAGCTGGGGGAAGAAGAAGGAAAAGGGGAACATTCGGAGTGATGGCGTCTGTCTTCCCAAGTCACTGTTAGACGTGGTGGAGCCCTGCTTTCTTGGAGATGGCTGAACACCTGCCTGCCCATGGGGAGTGGGGAATTAATTCCTTGTTTTGCTTTACTTGTGCGTGAGGCTTTTGCTTTACCTATTAAACTGTCTTTATCTCAGCTGATGAGTTTTCTCACTGTTACTCTTCCGATTCTCTCCCCCATCCCACTGGCTGGGAGTGAGCGAGCGGTTGTGTGGGGCTTAGTTGCTGGCTGGGGTTAAACCATGACAACCTATATGAAATTTATTCATTCAGCAGTTATACCCTAAACAAGCAGAGTAGCACTCACACACTGTTACCTCTTACTACCAATATCGAAAAAGTCATTATAGTAAACGTGGCAGATTTGGGCACGGATTCCTCAATTTCAACTGAAAATTTCAACTGACCTCTTAGAAGAAGTCAACCAAGACTTCTAAAATGCTGATGTCAGTGTGATGTTGAAATGAGGAAATGTACAATGAGGAAAACCAAGCTCCAGGGCATGTTCTCCCACCATTCTGTTGGGCACATTGGCTTTACTCAAGTCTAACCACGGCCCATGATGATTTGATGGGGTGTACAAGTCCAATGCACACCTCAGCTCAGATTATTTAAGTCCCTGAGAAATCGCATGCAAGAGACAAAAGCCCTCCTATCTAATGGCTGAGGTCCACAGCCAAAAAACTTGGTGAACTCTGTCCAGGAAACATCTACCGAAAGAAACCCATCACCGGCACACAGGAATTGCTCAGTAACTGTGGTTGTAACCTAGTTATGAGGGATGTGTGTGAGAGGAAGGAAAGGAGCTGAGCTCTTGCTAGTGTTCAATTCATCAAGGACATCTTAAATGCATCATTTAATGAGACAAAGAGACACCACAAGTCAAATAATGTTCAAAAGTAGGATCAAGGATAAAACATGAATATTAGGCAAGAGTGGATAAGAAAAGAAGATATGCCAGTGCCAAAGGTACTGCCAAGAGGTTAAAACTGCCACCTGCATTTCAGTCCTCAAATATTAAATAAGGCAACTTTTGGCCCATGGTCCCATGGCATATAATAGCTTCTCTTGATCTCCCTCAGTGCCCCTTGTCCTTACTGAAGCAGGATAACTGCTTTACCTACCCAAAAACCCACATAGCTGCCCAGCTGTAGCTGTTGAATACAAGTGAGCTTGGGAGCAGAAAGAAGGAGAAATGGTACCTCTGACTTATACTGATGGACAAAGGACCAGCTTGGACAGTCGCAAAGCAAGAACCGTGAAACCACTGCTTTGGTTCTCCTAATTTACTGCTGCTTCCTTCCCAGTAGTGCCACCATGAACTCAGTAACCAGGAAAATAAAACAAAAAAAAAAAAGGTGATTCATGTTTTATCTGATTTCTTATTGCAAGGTTTCAAACAGCCAAGCTGCCTATCACCAACTTGAAGATAAAAGTCAAAGCAGCATTGAGTCAGCTGGCACAAGCTCATTTATTACCAGATAATACCTCCAAACCTCCCAAACCAACTCTGCAGCCATCAGAGCCACTGCTTCCCTGGACAGTGCCCGGGAATTACTTGCAAATGAAACGCAACCAGATTTATTGCTTCTGCAACCCTGGAAATTCAAGTTACAGAGTGACGCTACATTTTGTTTTGCCAATGCTAATCTAATACCTTTTTAAAGGTGCATACGTTTCACCCTGTTGGCTTCCAACACTGAATTAGCAGCTCTGCTAAGCTTCAGAATAAATGAGACGAGCATGCCCTCTGGGTGAAATCCCTTGTTGTAATCTTTATTCAAAACACACTGCTTTGGAGCCTTGCATGCATTGCCAAAAATCGCCTTGAGGTTTGCTCTTAAGATGGCAATTTGCATATCAACATTTTGCTGCAGAGCTTACCCAATGTCCCCACTATTATTTTAATACTCAACTGTGGGCGGCCCCCTGAGCGGCACACAGAAGTGCACGCTAAAAATACTCTTGCCTTCCCCACCGGCTCCACACATGACCACAGCTAATGCCGGCTCGGATGCAAAACCAGGAGCGATGGCATCCATCCGCCTCTCGAGGAGGATGCACAGGCTCCTAAGTGCTCGAAAAACATGCCAAGAAGCATAAAAGTACCTCTGCATGGATGGAGGAAGAATGCACGCAGCAGCTGGAGGAGGATGGCTGCAGAAAGAGCCAGTTTTGCAGTCAAGGAAAGCAGCAGAGGTTTATCCGAGTGCAAGATATACTTGGGAAAACACATTAAGAGGTAATAAAGCGGGCGAGGAAGGCATCGCCCAGGACATGAATTTAAGATGATGCTGAACAGAAGAAGGGAAAGAAACCTCATGCACAGAACAGGAGAGATGCCAGGCGAATGTGAGCGCAGCCTGATTCATGCCCCAGAAGGGAGATGCTGGTCCCATCAGCAGCATTGTGTTGATGAAAGCACACAAAAAAACCATGGATTGCAGGTTTTTCTGTGCCCTCCTCCCCCTTACCCAGCAAACCCCTGTCTCGGAGGTTGTAATTATTTTTTGGCAAAGTGTCAACAGGTCCAGGAAATGAAACCAAAAACCAGAGTTATTTCTGAGATGCATCGCAGGGAGCCAGCATTGGAGCCCGGCTATGAAATCAGCAAGTGCAAGGCCACCCTCATCAGCTTAGGAAAGCAACTTTGCAAAGTGCCATGCAGCCAGCCAGGCAAAATAACCACCCTCGGTCTGCCCAGGAAGACAAGTAATGGATATGGAGCACAATGAACCACCAGAAAACATTGCTTCAGTCAACTACCAGGGCTTTATCACGGGGCTGTTAGGCTTTGAGATGGCGTCCATCAAGATGGCATCCACACAGCCCTTATCTGACCATGATAACTACCTGCCTGTCTGCGCTATGGGAGAGGTGCAAGGAGGACATCAGGTCCGCAAGTCTTCCTCCAACAAAGCTGTCGTAAAGGAAGGCAGGCAGGGGGCTCCATCTGTATGTAAAAGACTGGTGAAGACCACTCATCGCCCTACCCTGAAGGCCACCACCTGCTTCCAAGGAGTTAGACTATTGCTCCAACCCAGGAAGAACTACAGATTTTGAAACACAATTTGCTTGCAAAAAGCAAAGCTTTATGTTCTCGCTCTTCTCTCTGCCAGCAAAGAAAAGCAGCAAAAGCTGAAACCTCCCAGCAGAAGGATATTGCACCCCAATGAGGCTGAAGAAGCCAGCAGCATCTCAAGCCCACGAACCAACCACCAAGGAAAACACAAAAATTCTTTCTGGTCTTACCAGGAGCCAAAGGAAAAGGCACAGCCAAAGCCAGAAGGTGCAGGGAGGCAGGAGGCAAGTGCCCCTCTTTATATATATACACTCTCTTTATATTCTATGTTCAAATGCCTTCCAAACAGGACTAGGACCCACAGCCCTGTTTCCAAGTATGGGATTATACTAAACTGTGATTAATTTAAAAAAAGGATGACAAACACAATGTCTTAGGAAAGAACTCGACAAAGAGAGAAGAAGAAGCCTGTAGACCTCAGACCCCATGGGATAGCTCTATATACAAAAGGAAACAAAGATATGTCCAAATAATGTGCAGAGAGGAAAAAAAAAGCACACCTTGGGTTCCATGCACAAAGAAGAGGATCTTTACAATTAAATTGCAGGTATTTCCATGAGGGGAGTTAAAAAAAAACCAACACAGGACTGAAATATTTTCCACTGCCCCATGTTTGGGGAAAAGAAACCCATCTGCTTGAAGCTCTAAAGATGATAATCAGGAAAATATCTGTAGTGCAACTGTCAGCCTGCTTTTTCAAATTCAAAGTCCAGTCAGTCAGAGCATCCTGGTTTACTGTAATATTGCAGCACTGTTTACACCACTTGCTAAGATGCATGTCCAAGGGACCGATTTTGGCACTCGGCTAGGACAGCAACCCATTACATTTTTAGAAAAACAACCCATACCTATGAAACTTCCCTGCGGTGCATGATCAATACTTAAAAGGGCTTTGGAAAGCACGCAGCTGTTCTCTAAAACAGAAGTGTCAGAAAGCTTAGGACAGCATTTCTGGGGCTTCAACGCCCACATTTTGCCACCTACTTCCATCTTTGGGCACTTGCAGTTAATGGAAGTTGAAGGTCCTTGACACTGAGAAACCGAGCCACTAACATGCAGTGGCCTTAACACAAGTATGACCTTTTTTTTTTTTTAATTCATTATTTATCATTAGTAAAAGTAGTCCTAGTAAAATGACTTGATTCTTCACCGTCACTACAAGTGTGGATAACTTTACAACCTGTATAAGATGGTACGCAAGAGAATGGTAAGCGTCAGCAGGCCAGGCACGCTTCCCTGATCACAGCTATGCTTATTTACCATGGCCTGATCCTGCCCACACTGATCCCACTGCTCTGTCCACAGCAGCTTCAGCAGAAAAAGACTGAAATTTTCAATTCTTTAAAACAAAAGCAAAAAAAACAGCGCATAAAAGCAAACAGAAACACATGCACTATTATTATAATATATATGATATATATTTTTTCTGATATGCTATATTATAAATTGTTATTTTATATATATATACACACATACACACATGTATACAACTTTAATTTCTCATGCTTTTTGCACTGAGTATCTGCTCCTGGCCACGACCTGCAGCAGAATATTTGATGGGACTGACAGTAGGACTACTCTCCAGCAGTAACAGGCACTCAGGTAAGAGTGGCTGGGGGTACATCAGGCAGATGACAGAAGACATCAAAACATTTGGGAAAATAAATCACATCTCATGCTATTTAGCAGTATGTTTAAAGTTGTATAAATTAGGTATTTTAGAAATCAGGAGATTCTTGTGAGAGAGCTAATAGTGTCACAAGGGATCGTAAATCAATTGTTTGGGGGGGGGGGCGGAGCCAAAAGCTGCTTTAAGGTATAGCTCTTGCTTCACTCTGCAAGAAGGAAAAGCTCAAGATCTGCAGCTCCCAACAGAACGGTGCAGCTACATGGAAGATGGTAAAAAAACGACATAGATAGATCTACACCTTAATGCAAAGCACGTACTCTCATACAGCCACATGATTATTTTTTTTTTGCCACTGGGAATAGAAAACGCAGGTCATTAGAGTTAACTTCAGGCTCTTTTAATTACCATTTTAAAAAAAAATTGCTTTCTCATTAATAAAGATCCATGGCAAATAGAAGGGACTTTCAGTCACCAGCGGGATGTTGAACAAGTGCCTGTGCACAACCAGCACTGTAAGTAAATAATCTGCATTATGACCCTTCAAAAAACATCAAGCCCACATGTTGGAAGAGGGATGCTTCGACAGAAGCAATGGCAACATTACGCGAACTCAAGGGATCGCTGTCTGCAGCTCCCGTTTCCGGGTGGATGAAGCTCAATAAATAGCAAACAAAGAAAATATGTCTTGTACAGCATTATATTAAACAAGGTGTTACCCAGCGAGTCAGCACAGTTCCTGCAGCATCATCGAACTTCCCCATCGCCAAACAGATGCACAACAGGGTTTTTTCTCCCCTCTCCAAAATTAGAAGAACGCAGAGCATAACAAACATCTCCAGGCTAGGACATAGAATGCTGCAAAGTATTTGCTAATAATTCAGCTCAAACGTAATTGCAATTATCTACAGTTAGTTGCAACCACTGCTCCCTCTGATAAAAAGCACTTTTTTTAGATGCTAATATGTTTTCCAAACAAATCTATCTGCATTAAAAATTTCAATACTGGTTACCTAACCAAGGACTAAATTCGAGGGGGAAATTTCGATGAGAAGCAGAGTTTTTTGAATGAAAACCTCTGCCTTTGCAGAGCACAGACTGGACTTTCCCTACAGTTAATTTTACCTAAACTCAAAGCTACCGTTGTACAGCTTGCAAACCCAGTGAGACATTGTCCAAATACTCTCCAAACAGCCTGGGAGAATTTTTCCCCCGCAAGACACCCCCAGATTGGGGCACAGGAGCTGGACAGTGAGCACCATTGCATGAGGGCTGTGGTCATAGTCATGAGACGTCACACGGCGATAAATGAATAAGGGAATTTCAAGGGAAAAAAGAAAAATTAAGAAGAAACAGCATTCATGGCCGTATATGCCTCCACCACAGAGTTCCTGAGCTATCTGCTCATATGAGTTTTTTTACAAAGCAACCATTAATAGCAAGTTTGGGAGTTCCCTCATACCATACTCGAGTCTCTGGCATCTCACACAGCAAAGAAATGGGTTAATCCAAAAATTTGGGTCACAACACCTCCAAATCTGCCTGGTTTTCACATGCAGAAAAATGAAGAAGCCACCTCCCTCCTCCACTCGGAAGCATCACAAGAAGATTCATTATAAACTGGAAAAAAAAGCACCAAGCATGATCAAAATCTCTCATGGAAGAAGAAAATGTTTTATTTTACAGAAATAAGGACTATGGCAACCTACAGCACAACAGGGTTGGAATAAAATCCTACAGCACGGCTGTCTCCTGCACGCCTTTACTCCATGCACCAGATGATGGAGGAGTCCTATAGGGGGGAAAAAAATACATGGCCAAGTTATTCACAACTACAATCATAATAAATGTATGCAGCAGGGGAAGTAGGACAAATAAAGTCCCCATAACCTCGAAAAAATCACATTTTTGCAACATGTGGCTTTGCAGCGGGGGTGACAGCAGAACAAGAACAAAACAAACACTACACAATGAAAAGCATAAACCATTTTGCAGTTATTTTCTGCTTTTATTTAAGGAAGAGATTACAGAGATAGCAAAGAAATCACAGCCTAACCCAACACAAGCATTTACTTCAAAAAAAAAGAAAAAAAAAGTAAATTTACTAAAAAAAAAGTAAGTATAGGTATTGCAGCTGAGTTCAACTTCATTCAAGGAGAGGCTGGAAAATGTGCAGATTTTGCTTTCAGCATCCCAGCAGATGAGTAGCCAAACAAACCTAAACTGCCCTTAGGAGAGTTTTTTCCTACAGCTCTGAATTCCAGCAATACAGCATTAAAAAACACCTGCTGATACACAGTTTCTTCTTTTTTTTTGTACCCATCTTCAGTATAGAATTGAAAAAGCAACTGATCACCAATGCGATCTTTGTTTTCTAATGGCACTGCAAGCAAAGCAGTGGGGAAAAAAAAATAATTCATCCTGCCCCTTTTATTTTTTTTTAGTTAAATGCTATTTTTTCCATCATCAGAAACACTGAAGAGCAGAGACGTGCCCATGCACTGCAACAAAGAGATGGCACCTGCCTACTGAATTTCCTGACTAGTGACACTACGAATTAAAAAGAAGAGTTTTAAATAGAAGCCTCCCTGCAAGTGTTAAATCAGATTAATTTAACTCTTTTGCATTATTTTAATCTTGCATACCATCATTTGCAAGGCAAGCAGAAAAAAAAAAAAAGAGGGTGGGATTCTTATCTTGACCATATTCCTTTGGAAACACAGTGTATTATTAAAAAACCACAAATAACCTTTCTGACAGCAAAAGACATGCTTCCAGTTCCTTTGCAGTAGGGTGACAGTGCAAATTTTAGCCATAGCTTTCTGGGCACCCAACATCAAGAGATGGGCACGAGCTTCCCTTCATCCTTGTAACGCTTAACGCCGCTGCTGGCAACGCCAACACAAGTTTGTGGCCAGATTTTGTATTTGCACATGTCAAAAAGTATGCTGCAAAAGAATAAAATGCAATTTGAAGGGTTGGTGATGCTGCTAGAGGACAAGTTTTGCAACATTTCCCCAGCAAGCGCCGGCACGTAGGCACACTCCAATGCTTCATTTTTTGAGTTAAGCTCATGCTTAAGTATCTGCGTTACATTTAAACCAAATAGATCATGCCGTAGGCAAACACATGTGCTTTTACGGTCAGAAAGGCACCACCAACCATGTCCTGGGTGGAAGGAACCAGTCCTCCATCCACTCATCATGTCTCACGGGGATCAGACCTGGATGCTCAAGTCCTTCCCAGTGCAAGCAGCCTTTGCCCTGATGGTGATGACTCCAACCCTACATAAAACACGGGCAGATGCTCCTCCTACCCACACAAAGCCCTCATGTGTCACAGATTTCCGCGGTCCCTGCAGCACCAGCAACTCTCAGAAGACCCATAAAAAGCCAAGCGAGAGCCACCTACCCACCCCGCTGCCCAAACTAACTGAAGTGTAGGGAGGAGGATAACAAAGATGGGAAAAGTAAATTAAATTTTTTTAAAAGTTCTTTCCATTTTCATATAGCAGAATGTGTTTATGGTACAGGCAGGGAATCAAAAGAATTATTTTTATCTTGATATTATTTACCCTTTCACACTTGCTATTTAAATATCTCTGAATTCCCAGAAGAACCAGCAATTCAAAATACCATTTGATATATATTTATAAGCAAGGGGAAGCACAGACTCATTCATTTTCAGCTTGCCTACTTTTTTTTTTTTTTAAATTAGATTTTAAGTGCTGTAATATTGATTTGCAAATTTATCAAGACACAGAAGTATTATTTCTCCTCTACTCTAAGTAAAGAGTCTCCAGCCCCGGTGCAGGCATTTTGCTGGCTGGGAGACCTGGTCACACCAGAGAGTCGCATGGTGAGGAGCAAATGATGAGAGATTTTAAATAATTTAAAAAAAAAAAATATATATATATATATATCAAGAGAGTTGTGAGAAAAGGAATAAGGTTTCTTGCACAAGAGAGGATGGGAATAAAGACTTTAATATTAAAAATCTCTGTTCTACCAATCTCTGTAGCCAACCTCAGCTAAATAACTTGCAGCCATTGCACAAGAGGCAACCCTGGATGCCAGGAAAACCGCAGCAGCACAGCATAATGCTGCAAAACTCCTCTGAACCCAGCAACTGCCAATATCCCTCTAGGAGGGATGCATCGTATCCAAAATATCTTATTTTAGACACGATGGGAGGAGGTAACAGAGATGGAGAACTAGCCAAGGAGCTGGGATTGCAGCAGGACATGTGGTTGCACACTGCCTAGCCTCTTGGATGTCTGTCAAAGCCACATCAGCAGCGGTTGTGGGTTTTTTGTTTGTTTAATTGCAATAATATACACAAGCAAACCAGCAGGGCGGGAGGCTTCAGAGAGAGCAACAGGGGTTATTTGTCACTTGGCTGATGGCTGGAGAGAAGGAATCAGCACATCATTAGCACCCCAGAAAAAGCCCAGAGACCCACCTGGAGGTGAGATGAGATGGAAAGGGACATTGCAGCTGGAGAAGGTCGCAGAGCAGGAAGGCATGGAGGGGCCAGACAGCAGCTAGCCTGTGTCATAGGTGATTTAAAGACCTGAACTATCTGCATCAACTCCTGGACCAAGGCAATACAGGTACCAACAAGGCAAGATGGGGCATTGCATATTCACAGCCCCATTGCAAAGGGAAATACCAGCCTGGAAAAAGGGGTAAAAGCTGGATAAAATACGAACCTTATTGCTATTGCTACTGGATGAAGAAAAAAAAGGGGAAAAACCCTCGTAGTTTAGTCCAGCCTTCCCAGTCCACACACCACACAGCTAGTAAAAATTTAGGATTTAGCAGGATGAAGCACAAAGAACAAAACTTCAGACCACCACCCCACGCACATGTTATCCCCAGCTTTGCAAAACAGACGACCACTTGTTTCTGCAGCACTCCCAGACACGAGGACGCATCTCGAGCTGCAAATGTCACGGAATACTTCAAATGCAAAGAAGCAGAGGTTTTGCAGCCTGTATTCAGTGTGATGGTGGAAGAATGAAAGTGTGCTTTTAGGTTTCCAAACCCTCTGCTTTTTGATATGCACACAAAGACACCGAGCAGTTCAGCGGAAACACAAGATTTCCCCAGCAAAGTCCACTCCAGCGCCAGATGCTGCAGGTTAATTGTACCATGCAGCTAGGGCGAGCTTTTACTGAAAGCATCGAACCACAAACACGTTGAAGTACAAAAGCAACAAAAAAAGTTTCTGCAGTCAGCCAAGGACTACTGCAGAAAGTGGTGCTTTATACATTTAAAAGTAGTTTTATTTCCTCTCCTTCCACTTCAAGTCCATCTCACTGACTCATTTATGGTTAAAGCTTCCTGAATTAGCCTGGAAGGAAAAAAAAATAAATAAATACCATTATACCCTATGCGAGGTTAAAACTGAGCCAAAACCTGTTATTTAACGATAACATGGGTCACAAAGCAGTTCCCAATGTTGCCATCACACCGGAGGTCGACACATCAACCTTTCGTTGTGTTAAGCAACCACGGGACAGTGTCATGCTGACTGCTGGTGGCAAAGCACACGTGGGGACCTCCCATCTTCGCCCAGTCGCTGGCCACATGAGACACAAGCACAATCCTTGGGAGAGCACAGCATCCTTGACACGCATGTCCCGCCTTGGTCGCACCCCTTGCTCAAGGCCAGCCCTGCTCCCAGGTTGCAAACGCAGACCTCTGTGTGCAAGCCGCGTCCCTAAGCAACACATACAGCCCCACGTAAGGCCAGCCTTACCCCAAGGCTGCACACGCACACACCTGTGCAAGGCCAGCCCTGTCCCTGAGCTGCACACATACACCCTGCGCTAGGCCAGCCTCATCCCCAAGCTGCACACACACCCTGTGCAACGCCAACCGTATCCCCAAGCTTCACACTCACCCTTGTGCAAGGCCAGCCCTGTCCCCGCACTGCACACGCACACCCTTGTGCCAGGCCAGCCCTGTCCCCGAGCTGCACATGCACACCACTGTGAAAGACCAGCCCTGTCCCTGAGCTGCACACACACACCCTGAGCTAGGCCAGCCTCATCCCCAAGCTGCACACACAGCCTGTGCAACGCCAACCGTATCCCCAGGCTGCACACACACCAGCCCTGTCCCCACATCGTGCACGCACACCCTTGTGCGGGGCCAGCCCTGTCCCCAAGCTGCACACACACACTTTAGCCAGGCCAGCCCTGTCCCCGAGCTACACCCGCACAACTTGTGCGATGCCAACCGTATCCCCAGGCTACACACACACCCTTGTGCAAGGCCAGCCCCGTCCCCAAGATGAACACACACACACACGCCCTGTGCCAGGCCAGCCCTGTCCCCAGGCTGCACACACACCCTGTGCAACGCCAGCCGTATCCCCAAGATGCACATAAACACCCTGTGGAAGGCCAGCCTCATCCCCAAGATGAACACACACACCCTTGTGCCAGGCCAGCCCCGTCCCCAGGCTGCACACACACCCACACCAGGCCAGCCCTGTCCCCAAGCCCCACGCACACACCCACACCAGGCCAGCCCTGTCCCCAAGCCCCACACACACACGCTACACAACAACCAGCCCTGTCCCCAAGAGGAACACGCACACCCCCGTGCAAGGCCTGCCCTGTCCCCACATTACACACCCCCTCCCTTTGCAGAACCAGCCCTGTTCCCACCCTGCCCCCCCCCGTTCAAGGCCAGCACGTCCCTAAATCACACTCCCCACACCCTCCCCCCAAGCCGTGTCATACCCCTATCACAGCCCTGTCACGATCCTGTCACGGCCCTGTCACGCTCGGGGGGGGAGGGGGGGTGGGGGGGAAGAAAGCGGGAAAGGCCCAGCACGCGCCGCCGCGCGCGCCCCTCACCTGCCGCCGCGAGGCTGCGCCGTGCCGCCGGCACCCAAACATCACGTGACACACACCCCCCGGCGGGCCCGCCCCGACCACGTGGCCGCTTCCCCTCACCCCGCCCCTCCCGCTGGAGTCCCCAACCCGCAGGTACTCACCCGCCCCGGACTACGACTCCCAGCAGGCAACGCGACGCTACGCCACGCCCCCTTTTCCCCGACGACCAATCACCGGAGGGAAGGAGCCGAGAGTGGCGGGCACCACCCCACACACAGTCCCGCCCACCGTCCCTCAGCCCCGGCCCCGCCCTCGTCTCCCTCAGCGCTTCTCGCCTCAGGGCGCTGCTGCCCGCGGCCCTTCACAGGAATCGTTCGGCTTCTCCCTCCCCTCCTGCCTCTCTCTGCCCTCCTGCTTCTGCCCTCCTGTCTGTGAGGACCCGCCGGGCGTCCCGGGGCTCGCCGGGTCTCCACCTTCCCCCTGCAGCCGCGCTCCCCTCCTCCCCAAGGCGGGCTTCCCCTCCCTGAGGGCCGCCCGCCATCCCCTCAAGCCTCCTGTGGCGGCACGGGCTCCCTGCTGCTCTTCCCCTCCCTGGGGATCCCCGTGTCCAGTCTCCTCTGGCCTGTAAGGTAGCAAGGTACTTCCCTTGCCCGGTCCCTTGCACCTTTCCTTCTCCCCTCTCTCCTCTGTCCTGCCATACCCCACCACCCCTGGTACTCCCCTCCTATATATCATTATTGAAAACAGTGGTCTGAATATCTCAGCTACTTCCCCTCTGGTATCCAGCCACAGGGACCTGCCCCAGAGTGGGACTCTTGAGTGATGTGGTTAGCCTTTGATGAGGGTGGGACTCTAAAAGTTCAGATGTGCTTAGCCCTTTGATTTCATCAGCTGAGGAGCCCTTCAGACTCCAGCACTGGATGAGCCGATTCTCCTTTAGTCGTTAACGAACTAACTCTTTGTTACTCCTGAGAGCAGCATAAGCTCTTTGAGGACAGGTTTGTGCCCTCTTGTAGTCACACAGTGCCTAGCACAGCGCACGCAGGAACAGAAATAAATAAATAAAAATCGCCGACTGGCTGCTACTAAAGCTACTAACGCTGTTCAAAACACCACGAGTTGCAGACTGAGACTGGAGGTTTACCAAAAAAGTGCCTTGATAGGGCAGTCCGGCGCACAGGGTGTTTGGTCCAACTCGCACTGTACCTGGGAGGGGTTTGCTTTTTATTTGCAAAGTGACAGCAGCTTTACTTGGTGGTTGGCTTTGCAAAGGGAGTTACAAAGCAAGGATTTTCTTGATAGGGCCTTTAAACAACAATTCATTTTAACAAGGGGTTGACAAGCCAGCTGCCTTTTCAGAAATGTAGTTCTGCAGCAGTAGCCCTGCCAAAAAAAGTTTTAAAAGGGCTGAGGGGCCACCTGAGCCACCATAAACTTTAGGGTTTTACAGCACCAAAGCGCTGTCAGAGCAGTTTCCTCGATCTTTTGCTGCATTGGTAAATCATTTATTTCTGTGGACTCTAAAGAAAATCCCTTAGGAAAATGGCTGTAAAAAGGCATTGATAACGAAATAACAGCTGTCTGCTTGCTGTCTGCAAAATCCTCTGACTACAGTTACATGTGCAACACACTGTGTCTTGCCGGGTGGTTTTTGGGGGCAGTTAGGGGGGAAGGAAGAGCAGGTTAATCCTGCAAGAAGCATAGATTACAGTTCAAAACCACTGTGCAAAATTTTCAGTAATTTTCAGTATAAATCATATTTACTTTCAGTGTGAGCCTCATGAAAGTAAATAAGAAATATATAAACATGTGCCAATATAAGACACAGACAAAGTATTCCAAGGGACAGCAATCATAAAAACTACAGTGAGATAAAACTCATATGATTGCTTTGGTTTGCAGTCTGCATCTTGCTGGTTTTGCATTTTGTAGCTGACAAAATACTGCTTAATCAATAAACATGTTACTCATACAATAACAATACCGTGCGTTCTCTTAAGACATTTTTCTAAGGAATTTGGGCTTTTGCAAACCTTCGTATTGTGTGCACTGGGACTGGTCCTTGTTATTACCAGCTGCTTATTGATCTGTTATAGCTTTCAAAAGGGGCAAGGGTAGGTTCTTGGCATGGTGTGGAAATCAAGCCTTTTACATAAGCAGGCAAGGCATCTTGCATCATCTAAGATGATGCTTTCTCTGAATTGAGAAAAAAAAAAAGAAAACCAAAAACCAATTAACAGCTTTGTTCCATCCCATAGCAATAGCATCTATAAATCTGGAAAATATACAGTCAGCTGAACGGGGACCAAAAGCCCGAAGGGCCAAAACTTTATTTAAACAGTTTAATCTTCATGTTTGTCGGCTTTTACTGGGAGGAGATTTCCCACTTGCCAGCTGCTGTGTGGCATTTCCCAAGGTAGAAGCAGTAATTTCATTCCCGGGTGAGCGAAACTCACAGAGGTCAGACCTGGATTCCTGGAGGAGTTTGGCAAAGGTGACTCAGGGGTGAAGTTGTCAACCTGTTTCTGCTTTGGAAAACTGCCCTGATTCCTCTACAAAAATGAAATGGGATGCATCAGAGGATCTCTACCTGAATTTAAATAAACTCAGCAATGATGCTTTCACCTCTTTCCTGCTGAGGTGATTATCCAGTTAGGCTGACTGTGTCTTTAGGGGATTTATTCCAGTGTTTGAAAGGAGTTTCCTTTTGGTTCACTGGTTTGTTTTGTGAATCATAACCTTTTAATAGCTATGCTATTAAAGTATTTATGGAAAGGTTATCCTGTTGTCTTCTCGGTTACTTTTTCCTAAGCTGTGTTGATTTAGTTTCACTATAATGATACCTCCTGGCTTTTCACAACCTCTGTTGCCACTGTCATTTCTTTATGTTGTCTAATGAGTTTATTTGTTTGACATATAAAGCAAGTCATGTCCTTACGAAAATATTATCAAGGATTTTATAGAAAAATGATAAACTATGATAGTCAAATATCTTAGAGAATATTAAAAGAACAATCTCTCTCCTACTGAATGTCAGTTTAAGAAAAAAAAAACAAACATCCTATTACATACTTACATCTAACCCAGTGGGGTTTCATTCCTATTAAATACTGCAGGACTTTTCCACAAAACAGGAGAACACAAAAAGTAACTTGCATGAAAAGTAAAGGACCATGATGTGGATTTCTTAGGTTATAATTTGTTTTGTGATCTTAACACCACTTCTTATAAAATCAAAGCTGCTATTAATTTCTTTCCTATTTTGGATTGACTGGAAATGTTGATAGGTTCAGGAAAAGAGGTAATTAAATAACATATCACAAGAAAGTTTCAATGACTGCTTAATTTATCCTATTAGCACACAGTTGCTATGTCACTCCCAATATCCATGTAAACACAGCAGCAAAGCTTTTCTAATGCAGCAGTAGAGGAAGAATAAAGAGCAACTTACCATTACAATAACATGAAGAAGAAAGCCTGAATACTTGTCTGGAGTATGTACAAATAAATTTCTCCCGATTTTAAAATAGTCTAGGAACTATTTATTTAGAGTAGTTTTTTATCTTCTCCTGTGCTTAAGGAGCCTCCACTTCTGCAAAAAAAAACCCTTATTTTCAGAAGTTTCTTTCTCCATTTGCTCCAACCTCTTTTCAGATCTCAGTGAGAAGTTATTCTCACACACACACACACACACACCCCCCAGATTACTACCTCCTTTTGCTATTTTTCCTGCTATTTTCAGTACTTCAGCTGCAGTTACAGCTTTTCTGAGGACTGCTGGACAAAATATAGCTTTTTTTTAGCAGTACTTAACTTTTCAATCCTGGATTAATTGGACAATCGCACAGTTGGAAGAGTGCTTTTTTCTTTGACAAAAAATGCTGGTTTCCAGCCAAGTGCCTTATATACCAAACCAGTCAACTGCAAGGAGCACGGGAACAAATAGAAGTTGGTCTGAATGCTTCACAAAAACAAGTCTGATTCTTATTTCCTAATTCCAGAGATCCATGACAGTGACCTAAGATTCTCTGAAAACAGTATAGCTCAGAGAGCTTATCGCAGCATATCTGTATGTTGTTACCTGTGAGCAATTTAATAAAAAAGATATTATAGCAACAATAAAAAGAGGCTGCAGAATGCCAGCTAATCCCTGAACAACCTTATTTCAGTCTATTTAAAGTCCAAGAGAGACTTGAATTCCGGGACCTAGCAGATTCTGACATAAAACAGATGTTTTCATCAAGTACTGCAATGGCAGCAATACACGTCCCAAGCTGGTGACTATCTGGCAGGTCCGGTACGTCACAAGGAGGAATCACGAGCCGTAAAGAGCCAATTTTCAATACTTTGCACAGCATTCCTGCATCAGTTACACCCGGGTATATCTGCAATAGCTGTGGATTTTAGTGGCATTACGCCTGGGTTTATCTTAGCATCACTAGATTTGACCCTTCCTTTTCTAGAAATGTATTTTCTGTGTCTGAATTAGGAAAATAAAAGCCCCAAGCCAATATAAAAAACTTTGTATCCGAGGCAGTGATAAGTCAATCACCTCATCAATAAAGTGTGTCCGATACTCTCAGTAATCCTAGTGATCAGCTTTGCTTAGGAAAGCTAGAGATAGTAAATTGAGCTCCTCACCGCTCTGAGCAGGGATGACAAGCGGTAGCTGAAACTAATGTTGACAGAGCTAAAGGAGCACATGCTGAGTGCAACAGACGTAACACAACGGAGAAGGAGCAAGGCTAAACCAAGCTGGTGGGGAGGAAAACTTGGAGGTTAGAACAAATCCCTCATTCCACTTAACTCAATGACAAAACACCACTGATAATTTGCTCGGTTCGGTAATGCAGTTCCTGCTGCACCTGTGTAATCAGGAGGGAAAATTGGCTGATGCAGAGGAGCCGTGGTACACGAGTTATAGGTACGAAGGATGAAAGAAGAGCATCGCAGGGAGTGAATTGAGGGAGATTGCAGCTCTCAGTCTTCGTAGCTAGTTCTTCCCCGTGACATCTAAAGGCATCACAGTATCCAAAGCATAACTGAAAACTTCCTTTTTATGATGCACTTGTGAAACAACTAAGCACATCATGCAAAACAAGGAACGCTGAAATACAAGTAGGTACATCGGTACCTAGAAAATAAGAAAACTGTCTGGATTTAAAACATTTATTTCTGGTTTAATTCTACAAACATAAATGTTTGTTTCATTGCCTGATTTTAAGGTTAAACTCCCACTATCGGAATGAAGTCTCTGTTTGGTTACTGTTATTAGAGCTGCAGTTACTATCACTGATTAGTCAAGAATTGTCCTTTCTGCCTCTGGTCTCATCCAATTAATAGGTTTTATCACAAATTATATATTTTGGAAGGAAAAAGATTATTCTTTTCTACACATTTGTGCTACATACATCTCTTACAACAGATTCCCACTCTGCTCGGTCTGCAAGTGCCACTGCACAATCACTTTTAAATAACAATGCTGTGCTGAGAAATGTAATAAAATCTTCCATTTCAGAGAGAAAATTTTTAAAATTACCAAAGATGAATACTAGGTTTTTGGGATTCACTGACAAAAGCAAATGTATTTTTTCCAGTGTTTATAAGCACTCAGCTGAACTTCTGTCAAAGCTTCCGTCCACACTATAAGACAGTGAGAGAAAGTCCACAAAAAAACAGCAAGAAAGATTCAAGATCTAGACAAAGTAATTATGAACAAAATTGAAAGAGATGAGCTTGTTGAATCTAGAAGACAGAAGATCTGGGGAAATGGGAGTAACTTCTCAGATATGTGAAGGCTCACTACAAAAAGAAACAGGAAAAACTATTCTCCATGCCTACTGAGGACAGGTCAAGAAGCCATTGGCTTAGATTGGCTTGGATTGCTGGGAGAAGATTTAATTTAGATATGAAAAAGCGCTATCCAGTACTAAGGATAGTAAAGCACTTCTACAAACTACCTGAGAAGGCCTGGACATTCTGCTGCTGGAAGTTTTCAAAACCCGATTTTGAAATCATCTGTGGAAGCATTTTATGTGATGATTCAGATGATTTGGGGGATAAACCAAATGATCTCCTCAAACCTCTCCCAGCCCTATATATTCTGTGATTAGGACAATGTCAGGGGAAGGGCTGTATTGATCAAGCCTATAAGAAATTCCAACCCATTCTGTTTTAACATAAGAATTTTTTAAAAAATCAGTGTTGTTTCAGACCCAGGTGCTTTTAGCCCATCTTCTTCTACCATCACCCATAAATGGAAAAGCAAGCACAGGGGAGATGATTATGACCACTCTACCAGTCTCCAACTAGTCTCAGCTCAAGGATTTCCTGATCCTGTTGTGGTTCTTGCTGACTCCTTCCTCCAGCTATCCACCCAGATTTAAGCCCATGAAGAAGTTCATTCATATTTTTCATGTCTGCTACTTGCTGCATGAAGGACCACCTTTGTTTCATTTTGAATCCCATTAGCTTCATGTGAAGACATTAGTCCTTGTGCTAGAAGAAACTGAATTGTTACTCCTACCCTCTGCTTCTTATCTTTGAAAGATTATTTATATTGGTCAAGACAAGATGAGAGGATAATCTTTTCCCATGGCTGCTTATTTCCTTTAAACACCTTTTGTTAAAACTTTTTTGGAAAGCCACGAACATTTTATTTACTGGGTTATTGAAACCCACAAGCCTTGTTAACCCATTAAAAAATTCAAGAGACCTGTAAGGTGCAATTAACCCAAAGTGAAATCTTTTTACCTTCCTTCATCAAAGTTTCAGCTAATTTGTCTGGTTCAGATGTCAGGTTTATAAGTTCGTAGTTCCCTGGATCTCTCCTGGATCCTCTCCAGTCTTCACATACCAGGGAAGTTTTAAGGGAAACATTGCACATTGGTGTTAATAATTCAGATACTTAATTTTTTATTTTCTGTAAAACTCTTGGGTAAATATATCTAGCCCTGCTGTTTTGTCTGTGTTTATTCTGTCTTTTCAATCTGCACCTTTAGTTCAATTTCAGGCAGGCTTTTGGCTGAATCCTCTCCTCAAAGAGGACCTGGGTTGTTTATCACCCCTGTTTCTTCTGTAGTAAACACCGGTGCAAAGAATTCACTTGGGTACTCTGCGGTGACCTTTTTCTCTGCAAGGGATTCTTGTATACAGTTGCTATCAATTGGTCTTACAGGTAGGCTTTTCACTCTTGATGCATTGAAAGAAAAATTTAATATTAGTGGTGGTTGCTTTCATTGGTTGCTCCTCAATCACCTTTGGCCTGCCTCATTATATTTTTACTTTTAATCTGCTACAGTTCCCAATTCTGTTTGCTTTTTTTGAATACAGCGTTAGCTTTTTGAAGGATGCCATCTTATTTCTAATAGCAGCCTTTACCCTTCTGTTCGACTATGCTGGCTTACTTTTTTCTCTAGGCTTTTCTAAGAGAAAAACAGTGGTGTGCCAGTGGCAACTACTCAACATCCTACTGAACATCCTTCAGTACTGTCAACAACTGTAAGGATTTAATTCCTCTAACTTCCCCTTTTAACTTTTTTTAAGAGCTTATTTTTTACAAAATCCCGCTGCTGAATTTGGACAAAACTTTGGTGGACTGCTTGGCCCCTGTTGCTCCCATAGGGATGTTGGCGCAACATACGTTGTGGAATCTGCTGCAGGATGTTGTCTTCATGATGAGATGTTGAACTAGATTTTTATATCAACCCAGGGGTTACATATCTTCTTCTGGCATCAGTAATCAGCTGCTACTTCAGACTCAGATGTGACCTTTGCTCTGTCTCCATGGAGGTAACTGAAGTCACCCAATACACTTGTATTTCCTGCCTTTCCTACCTCTTTTTTGGGGGGGTTGGTTTTTTTTTCTTTGTTGGCATCAGTGCCGCTGTACTGGTGAGCAGTGAGGTCTATTGACCCAAGGCTGTATTGTTCCTTCTTGGCCTGGAGTTTCAATTCATAGAGATTTTTGACGACACGTTTTGCTCTTTCTTTCCCCCATATAGCTCATCTGATATAGTGTCCCTTTGATTGTTTCCCTTCCACCAAGTTTTTGATCCATGTATATCCATCTCTTCATTCAGGCTCAGAAAGGCCAGTTCCACTGCCTTTGTTTCTGAGGTTTCCAGCATTTGCATAGTAACACATGTACTGCCACTTTAGTTCCTCTCTTGACAACCTTTTCAAATGTCAATCTATTTGTTTTCCATTTTCTGTTTCAAAATTTACTTCCTGTGACCTATTTTTCATTGAGGGGTACCTATGTTTGTGTCTTCATCTTTAGAAATGTCATCCCAAACCATATGCTCTTGTGCACTGGTTGGCTTCCTTCACTCCTCACTTTTAAAGCTCGCTCACAGCCTCTGATTTTAAGTGACAATGCCTCAGATGAACTCTGCCTTTCCTGTACTGGCTTTCGATGCTCTACATGTGTCAGCTGAGCCTGAAACCATCTTACATTCATACTCTGCCTCTCCACCACTCTCCCTGGACCTGCAAAAGATAAGGGAGCATTTCAGAGAACACTACCGTAGAGGTCCTTCTCTTTGGTTTCTTTTCCAGGAGCCTAAATTTTGCCTCCACAGACAGGACCTCCCTTGCCTGTGTCATTGATACCCATCTGGGCCATGACCACAGACTCCTCATCACTTATTGCTTCTAATCTTCCAGCTCCCTTTGCATGTTATAACAATGAATGATATTGTCTTATATTTTTTAATACCTTTAATAAGTGGTAACTTCTTTCCTGATTGATCCTCCAACCATCTTAATTTTGCTGTCCCCTTGAAAGTGGTCTTAATACCTTATTAATGAGGGTTTCTGTATGATTTTTCTGGAGTAGGTGGAGAGGGGGCAAAAAACAAATTTTAGAAAAAATATTGCATGATAATGAAACAAGAACCTTTCAGTGTGATTTAAAATTTATTATGACCTGGAAAGGAGACAAAGTGAGGGAGATTTAAGGATATTCAACTGCAAAGCCCAAGAGCATATGCTTTAATTAAATTTAGCAGCTTGAATCAGCTCCTCCCTTCCCATCTGAATGGCTGGCAGATAGTCTGTGATCATGGAAATATGCTTTCCATTGCCCTTATTTATGTTACTAAATCTCTCCTAAAATTTCTCAGTGTCGTGACTGCATATAGCAATAGTGGGAGCAAGAAATAAGACAACAAGATATCACACAGACCCACACGAAGCACTTTGGCTAACAAGGTGCTTGTAGTACAGGTTGCCAATACTGACTGGATCTCTTGCTGCTTCTAGCACTGGAGATGAGATCCACGTTAAGAAATTTTGGCAATTAGGTCCTATTTCACAAGGAAGGTTGAGATGGTTACTTTACAAAACTATTACAATGTGCTGGTTTTGGCTGGGATAGAGTTAATTTTCTTCATCGTAGCTGGTATGGGGTTATGTTTCGGACTTGTGATGAAAAGAGTGTTGATAACACAGTGATGTTTTAGTTACTGCTGAGCAGTGCTTACACAGAGTCAAGACCTCTTCTGCTTCTCACCCCACCCCACCAGCAAGTAGGCTGGGGGGGCACAAGAAGTTGGGAGGGGATGGGGACACAACTGGGACAGCTGACCCCAACTGACCAAAGGGATATTCCAGACCATATGTCGTCGTGCTCAGCATATAAAGCTGGGGGAAGAAGAAGGAAGAAGGGAACGTTTGGAGTGATGGCGTTTTCTCACTGTTACTCTTCTGATTCTCTCCCCCATCCCACCGGGGGTGAGTGAGCAAGCAGCTGCGTGGTGCTCAGTTGCCATCTGCGGTTAAACCATGACAGTCCTTTTTGGCAAAAAGGTTTCTTTGGGTTTTTTTAGGCACCCGTGTCCATAAATACCAATGCTTGTGCTATTAAACGTTAGACATCTAAAACTTTCTCCTGTGCATATCCAGAGGGGCTGCTGTCTCAGTGGAGATGAGCAGTTCCTTCCCAGCACTTCGTGAGATTCATGACATTGGCACTCTTTTCTCAAACAGCCCAGTGAAGCTCATCTCAAAAGCATGTTCTAGGTGCGTGTGATGATCACAAATGACACTGTCCTGACTGTCTAGTAATTCAGAATCTGTGCTTTTTGTAATATAATAGAAATTAGCTTGCTTGCTTAGGAAGTAGGTGGCTTGGTCTCAAGTCTCTCAGGTTGGGAGGTTTCCAATCTACTATTCCCATGTCCTAGAAAAATGTGCTAATCATGCAGCTGGGTTAAATCTGCTTTCAATCCTGCTAGGCAAAGCTGTGCCTTTGTGCAGGAAAAAGGCCTTCAAACTTCATAAAGCCAATAAGGAACAGCCAAAAAGAAACATGACATTGTAGCTCATTAAAGAAAGGATCCTAGGCAACCTCTTGGAAGAGAGGGTAGAAAAGGTGTAAGGATGTACTGCAGAGGACCTTTAAAGTTAAAACAAAACACTCATGTTTGACATGATAAAGAAGAGGGAGTCAACAGGTGGAATTTGCTTGAATTTCCCTAATCCTCATTGGGAAGAGCTTTTTTCCTAGAGGGTGTGTCCTACCAAATAATGGAGGTTACCTCCCACAGTGGATGCCCTTTGTAATGTTGCTGTGCCTCATCCTTGCTCTTGAATAGATTGCCTAGGGACTGTAAAATTGCTTTGCCTTGCCTGTTAAAAATGAGTTTTTACTGACCATTGTAGTGAGCTACAGCTGTATGTTTCATAGGAGAGGTTTTATCACTGATTCTTTTCAGACTGAACATCCTTTTAAATAAATGAAATAAATGCTAAATGCAAATAGACCCTGCCTCTCATTACAACAGCTTTGTACTTTCTATTACGTGAGTGGGAGAGATGAGTACAGGTCTGTGCAGTGCATCTAAGTGGAGAGGACACACAGTAGCACTGAGACTTGGTCTTGCAACCCTAGGACATTAGACCTGGATTTGTGCCGCAGTGTCTGGGCATCTTTCGTACCTCATACCCACCTTTACTAAATTTACTTCCTTAAAATGTACTAGGTATTCAGCCATTTCAAAGCTATCATTGATGGCAGACCTCCAAGGAAGAGGCTGGATGCTGCAAAAAAGGCATCCACAAGGTAAACTTTCCTCTACTTCAGAACTGAACAGATGCTCCAGTTTGGCCAGAGGGATACTACATTATGGAGAATCCCTCCATCCTGAATTAGTTAAAACTCCTTATCAGTGGCAGTCAAGAAGGACAGATGAGGATGGTTAAGAAAGGGCATGTTAGTCTTAGGCTTAGGCCAAGTAATGAGCTGAAGGGGAAATTCTGCCTGCTTAAATTTCACCAGGAATTCAAATGAACGATGTAGCTCATTAAGTTAACATGTCCCAAAGTTTTACGTGACGATTGGCTTTGATATGCAGTTGAATAGCCCCTCTGCCACTGATCAGAAGTGGCTGTACTTCAGCAGTGGGTCAGCTACATTTCAGTTCTGGTCCAAAGTTAATGTGAAGTCAATGGAAGGACTTCTGTCGAGTCAATAAGCTTTGGATCAATTTCCTATGTCAGTTCGCAAAGTGCTTTTGAATAATTTATGCTGAAGGCTTTATATAAAATCGAAATTAGTGTTTTCATTTACTTGTATATTGTAAGAATAAAACTTTTTTTGAAATTGTTTTACTTAGTTATTTATCTGTTTGGAGATTGGAGCTGAAGTCTATTGATCAGCCTGATTAAAGGATGTGAAATCAGAATGAGGCTGGCTCCCTCATTTTAATGAGTTAGAGTATCCATTTTCTTTTTCTCAGACAGATTTGATAAAATGAGATACAAATCTACACACCTGCAGGCCATTGAGATAATACAGTACTTGGGCTAGGTACAGGAAGAGAAATGGTAGTAAGGATACGTGCATTCATCAGGATGATATATACCAAAAGGGAGAATGATTAACTTCGCAAAATGTTTTTCATAGTCCACTAGCTTAAGATATTAATGAACCGCTGCTTGAATGAGCCAGACCTCTTGACCTTAAAGTGATATAATTTCAAAAACAACAGAAGTAAATGTGGGTGAACTGATCCATTTATTTAAAGTATTTTAAATGCCCTTCATTTAGTGTGCTGCTCTGCATTATAATCTGATCTCAGTGTGGGCTGCCACCAGAAGAAGAGCTGGTCGTGCTCCTTCCACTTCTCAGCTGACGCTGGCTGCATATTCCTATGCCTTCCCCTGCGTTTCAGCAGTTTCGTAGGTGGTGGTAGCTGAAAAAAATGGGATCATCTCTTTAGCAGCAGCCTGAAGCTGGACCAAATTAGGCATGACATGAAACTGTACCCTAACACTGGCCATTTTCTCTGAATGGCATTGTAGCCCCATGTGATTGTGGAAACTTCAATAATTAGAAGGTCTTACATGGTGCAGTGGTAATTTATTTCAGAAGCAATAAAAAGTGATACATTCATAAGTATGAACAGTGGTTGCTTTCTTTTTGTCTTCAATCTGATAGCTACTACTGAAATAATTCATTTATTTTAAACATTCCTATTAGACTTTCGTGAAATATAGGAGGTAATATAACAGGAGAGGATGGAGGAGATGTGTCCCATTTTAGGCCAACAATTACAAGGGCCAGCAAATCTCTGTCTTCTGGCAGGTGAAAAAAAAACAACCATAGCTGACCAACCTGCGTTTTGCAAAGGTGAAGTTCATTAGGCTCGTCAGAAGGGAGACTGCTCCAGCTGAAATCACCTTAATAGGAAAGTGGGAGTAAGCGGAGACCTTACAAAGAGAAAAAAAGATCAGTAGAGGAAACTGCATTTTAGAGCTCAAAAATGCAGGGATAGCATGGGCATTGCTAAAAGTAAATTCAAATTAATCCTGGCAAAGAAAATTAAAATAGGGAGTGAGGATTTCTCCAGTATTTTAACATGAAAACAGAAAGAAAATGTGGAATATGAAATATAGGGCAGATATGAAAGATAATGGAAATATGACCCCGCAGTTAAAGGTCTACTTCAGCTCAGTTTTCTGTAAGGACTCTGATGTAGAACCTGCTAAGGAAAGACAAGATGATTAATGGGAAGAGGACTGTGGACATGGAAATTTCTATTACCAAAGTGGAAACAAAACTCTCTAAACTAGTTTCATTTAGCTAGGGAGAAGGGAAGAGATATAGAGCTGGGTAATCAGCATTCTTGATATTTGAAAGAGCTTGCTCAGGGTATAAGTGCTCCATCTCAAAGCTCTTTAATAAATGTATGAAGTTGGGGGTGGCTCCATCTGTATGTCAAATAATAAATACAGCGTCCATATCTGAGTGCAGAAAAGCAACCACCCAAGCCCACAAATATGCAAGCTTTAGAATAAACCTTCAAGAAAACTAAAATGAATAAATAATTAAAGAAAAGAAACAACCATAAGGAGGTGAAAATAAATCAAGATGGGAGGAAATACAGATTTATCAAAGGCTGTTTGTGTCAGATATCTTTCCTTAAAAAGGATAACCAATTCTTCTGGATGGGAAAAATGCTTTAGACATAATCCACTTAGACTTCAATGAAGCAATATCAATATTGTGCCACGTGGGATATTATTAACTGGAGAAAATGTGGATCATTTCCAAAATACTAATGTGGCAAGTAACTACTAAAGAGAAATGACCTGGGATTCTGTAGAGAAGAAAACTTGTAGTTTGCAGGGCACTTTTTAGTGGAGTTTCACAATGCTCTGTCTTCGGACTAATCTTATTTAATGTTTCCACTGGTGACCCTGGCTTAAAAAATAGAGATTTAGTAATTAATTTTGTGGACAGCACAAAGCTGGGAGGTATAGGCAATTGAGAAGAGGACTGGTGTATTAGTGAGGTGAATTGGATGGAGAACTGAAAAACATAACTGTACAAAGAGTAAGGTCGTGCATGTGGGGATTAATAACAAGAGAATCGGCTATAAAGCTGGAGCTTGTCAGTGGAAAATGAGGGAGTAAAAAGGGCACGTTTTGTTTGTTGATCACAGAATGATACAGCCCTGAAAAAGCAAACATCCTAGGGATGCCTCAGCTGAGATGTTCTCAGGAGAGGTCTTTGACGAGACTGAACTCAGGCCTCTTACACAACGGCGTGCAAAATCCTTGGCTCCCACAAACAAGAAATAGGACTTCAAGTTGGTGCCATGAAGTTCATCTGGGACCGTCAGTGGCATGGAGAGGTTACCAGATAGGAAAAGCCTAGAAGTGTTTGTGTTTTATACATCCTAGGAAAATGAAAGCTGAGAGGGAATATGATTATTCTTTAAATATGAGTGAACTCAAGGATCAGAGAAGGACTCTTTAAGAAGAGAGAGATCACTGATGCAAGAATAAATTGGTCTACATTGGACATGGATGAATTTAGTCTGGAAAGTCTTAAGAATTAAGGTGGAAGGGTCTAGGACAGTGTCCTAATCCCAATAATGGGAACAAAAGACCTTACTACCAGGTAGATTTATTAAGAAACTAAGAGATACCACCAGATATGACACCAGCTGTAATACAGAATGGGTTTTGATTGCCCAGAAAGATTCTGAATATATTGAGCTCAGCTGTGTCACCTTCAGTCCTGAACTGAGGTGTCTGCATGATGCTGGATTTACTGACCCGTGTCTCTGACAGCTTCTCTGTTGCATGGTACAAACCTATCTTAGATGAGTCAGAGACTTTGAGGTCTAATGTTGGTTCCAGGCAGGAAGGTTTCTACTGATCTTTAGGTGGAGGAGATGTCTGTGAGGTTAAATGAGCTGAGCCATGCTCTGAGGGCAACTCTTTTTCTACACGGAGACTCTTGGGAGCCCAGGGTGATTCTAATTTTAGTTGAACCACTGCCATCAAAAATGAACAAGGATGAATCTAAGCAAAGCCTAATGCCCAGGCTAAGTCTACATAAGTGAGGAGAAAAATCTTTTGTTTGTGTTTTGTATTTCTACCTGCTGGACTGAAACCTCAGTTGCAATCAAAGGAAATTTGTCAAACAAGAGGGGAGGGCATCATGTCCTTGTTGAGCTGTCCTTTCCTTTTCCAGTTTCTCTGACTAAACGTTTCAGCAGAACAAGAAGTTTTTCAGTGCAAGGCTAACCTGCTGTACTTGCACAAAACGATTTACATGCTCGCTCACATGGTGTAGCCAAAGGAGATGTTCAGAACCAGTCAGGAGACTTTACTGAGCAGTGACACTGCACTCTTGTTGTAAAGGATAATTTACTCAACCCTTTTGTCAGTTTACCGAATGATTGAAATACAATATAAGGTTAAATGTCTCACCTAGAACCAT
This sequence comes from Haliaeetus albicilla, assembly GCF_947461875.1. Taxonomy (NCBI): domain Eukaryota; kingdom Metazoa; phylum Chordata; class Aves; order Accipitriformes; family Accipitridae; genus Haliaeetus; species Haliaeetus albicilla. Next base: position 74,738,796 of record NC_091485.1, read on the forward strand.
ATATAACCTCCTCATCACCCTCCTGAAATTACAAAAAACCCCTACACTGATAAGGGGAAAATGCATTTCTTCAAGGCACAGATAGTTTACTCAACAGTCAAATAATGAACAACAATAGACGATGTTATAAGAGAAATGTATTTCTTTCTTCTAGACAATCTAAACTTACATCTTACACTGCAGTGTTTTATCCACATCAAAGATATATTCCACAGGTTAGCTAAGAGGAACATGTTTGTCCTTGCTCCTAACAGTTCATCCCCCTCAGAGAGTACTCCTCATGTGGGATCAACTGTGAAAAAGCAAGGAGAAAGGCTTTCCCCAATGAGAAAGATCAAAATGTCATTTATTGAACCATCTTGACAAATACTCTGTGGTGTTTCCAGAGGCATCTTGAGGAAAATTCTCTCTCTTACGGTTGCTGCAAGCTGGGTGCCACCAGGTCACTGTGACCCAACAGTCACAGTCAGTGGGGGAGTGAGAATACAGTCCTCCTGGGAAGATTTCAGAAGGGTTCACAGAGCCGTCAAAAAAGCTAGATACCTTTTTAACATTGATAGCGAAAAGGGAAATACTAAAAGCAAAAATAATAAATGTAACTTAGTATTTACGTATGTTTAATGTTTTTCAGAAACCCACATTCAAGTGACAGTCAGTGATATTAAATTCTACCAGGACTTGGGCCATGTCACGTGAAAAGAAGTGATCCACTGAACAGTCAGGCTGAAAAAATTGCAGAACATCAGTCCTTGTTTGGAGAAAAAGGGATGTGGAGGAGAAAACTGTCCTAACTCCCTTGTATTCCCATAGTGATGAGAGAGGACAGTCCTTGTGGTATCCATGGTGTGTGTAATCAAGGAATATTCTTGATATGCAAAAGGCTGAGGGCTGCTATCAGAAAGGTTTAGTAGTTTAAAGGGAAAGATAGCAATTCAAAAAGAATTCAAAAACTGTACACACACGTGTATTTATTCTCATTTTGTTGAGTCAGGCAGAAGGATGGTCTTTGGCGGGAGGACTTGAAGAGCACAATTGTGTTCTCCCCTGGTTCAGCTCCAAGGTGGCACCTGGTTACAAGCCAAGAGTTCCCTGCAGAAGAGAAGAAATGAGAGCACAAGGCAGGGGGACATGCAGAAGACCAACAGAAGGCTGAGATTTAATGAAGGAACCAAAGGGATGTTACAGAGAAAGAACAGATTTTGCCATTCATGGAATCAGGTGTAGTTCAAACATGGTGCTGTAGCCGAATTGAGACTGACACAAAACATGCCTTTGACCTTGCTAACTTTGAGATGATCTTTGGCAGGCAGTGATGGATTCTTTAATTTAAATCATTAAAATGAAGCCAAATCAAAACAGCATCAGAGCATACATTCAGAGAAAGCTCTCTTATTGTGCCAAGAGTACCCTGCATGCCAGAGTTCTAAATAAACAGTCTAAATATACAGGTTCATAAATCTTGTGTGTGAAATTAAAACAAGGGAAAGGACATTGATTTATTATATGTTTTTTGGGAAGCTTAAGACTTAGTCTTTAGTTATAATAATGGTGTCCTTCCTGCCCCATAAAGGGGGTAGAAGTTCTTGACTTCAATTGTGCTTTTCTTGGTTTTAGCAGTTATAAGGTTAGTAGGAAGTGTTCCCAGAACAGCAATCTTTTTGGCTCCACTTTTAGGCTGTTTCTAGACTCCCATTTAAAGTTCATCCCTCAGTCTAAGTTCCCCAAAAAGAAACTGACCTCCTGAATTTGAAATATAGCTCTTCTTTCAGGGAAAGGATTTTGTGGGAAATGCCATGAAAATCAAGATAAGCATTTGAGAGCTCTGCAGTAAGATTGTGACTGATGTACATCACAAAAGCTTTGCTTCTTATTAAGAGTTAATGAAGCAACAGTAATTTTATACCACATGCAGATACACCCTGGTTTATTAGAAAGACATCTTTTTGATTACTCCTAAAAATGTGGGGTCCTTTGTTTTCTCTTCCCCCCCCCCCCCCCCCACTTGTAGTACCTCCATGACCTCTAGATTTGGGTGGCTCCACTGTCTCTCATGCATGCTCTGTGGAGAGAAGGGGATGTTATGGGCAGGAAGGCTTCTCCTTTTAGTACTCCTCAAATTCCTAGCATGCTGGATTGAGCAAGGCTTGAAGATACCAGTGAGAGTAAGAAATAAGGAAATAAAGAGAGTAAGAAATATGAATAGAGGGGCAGATAGTGGGTGCCATTGAGAGTCAAGCTTCCCTACTGGTATGTGTTAATGATGAGCTCTATGCTGTAACACATAAGCAACTCTTGTGTAACACATGATAACTTCTCAACAGTGGAAGGGTGGCTTCATCTGTACTTCTTCATTTGGAGACCATGTGGCTACTAAGATTCTCTTTGAGATGTGCAGAGTCCCAAGAAGTCAAGAAGGGCAGAAGCTGGCAAAGTTTGGCTCCATCTTCACTCCCTACATTCAACGACAAAAGAAAGATGTGGCAGGTGGATGCACAGGAAAAAAAATTAAGAATGGGACAGGTGTAAAATGAAGATCTTCTGTCCTCTGGCAGTCTGTGACTGAGGGACATCCTGAGCCAGGATATAATCACGTCTTTATCATGAGTAGCCCTCAACAGACCTTCCTTACATGAATGCATCTGACTGCATTTGAATCTACTTTCCTCTATGCAACAGCTTGAGGTGATGATTTCTACATTTCAGTCATGTAGTACATGAAAAACTATTCCCCTTAACTAGCTGTCTGTTAAAGAAGGTCAACAGAGGAGGGATTGCTATGCGTGCATATGAAAGTACTGTTTACTGGAGCTGTGCAAGGTGTATCCCTTTCCTTTTCCATGGCTGCTCATCCTCTGGGTCATTTGATAGAGTAGCTGTCCTGTACCTTCCCCTCCAACCACTTCAGTGCAATTCCACCCACTCCTGTAAGTTACACCTTTCTCAGAGTACTAGGAGCTCATTCAGGCTCTACCACAAGCATGCAAAGTCATTTTGTAGATAGCTTAGCCAGAAGAGCGCCAGGCTCCTATGTCACCTCCCAGGGTGCATCTCCTCTCCAAAAGTGTAAATCTGGACATGTTATGGAAAGAGCTGTTTGTACAATCAGCCTGTACAAGCCAAATTCCAGAGTTTCCCAGAAGCCTTTGCTTCCTTAGGCATCAGCGCTGGAGCTCCCATGTCACCGTGGCCTCAGCAGTGACACTGCATGAGCTCCTGGTCATGTCCTTCACTCCTTGGGTGACAGAGGAGGTGGGAGATGGCAAGATGACCAGCTCTTCCATTGCACCCTGTGAGTTGGAGTAGCACTTTCACACCTTCCCTATTTTGTGTAGCTCTGGTGGCTCAGAATCACTGGCTTTGGGTTGTCTCCATACCCATGCTGCTGTAGGAGACACACAGTGCTCTCGGGGGGGGGGGGGGGGGGGCCCTGAACCCACCACCCTTGCCCTTCTTACTGCCCAGGGATGTCCTTACCCCATAACAAACTGGGTATGGAAAGAAACTCCTGCCTCTCACAGGCCCTTGGGTGCTACTCCAAGGCGTCTGCAAGGTCTCCCCAGACCTTCTTGAAGGTGATCATCTGCCTTGCAAGCATCTGCTCCTTTCGTCTGTCCCAGCATGACAGGAGCCCAAGATAAAATGGCCTGAGCTCAACTTCCCACTGATCCTTTGCCGGCTTCTCGCAAGGCTGCAAAGAATAACCAGTGAAGGAGGTCCTACCCTGGGGTCAGGAGAAGGAGAGGGGTGTGAAAGCACCTCTGTGCACAAGGCCATGGGTGATGGGTCTTCCTGTAAAGAAGATGGCAGCTCCTGCTATCTTTCTCTGGGCATCCATCACCAAGATGCAGAAGACCTGCTAAATGATACAGCTGTATTTCTTCTGGGGAGAGTGCAAGCTCTGCTGTTTTAGCCATGTATCTTAGCTTAACTTCTTAACTGTCTCTTAGTGGCTGATTAAATGGAATTTCCCATTGCATCCATGGCTTCCTTCTTGCCATCCCTCAGCAACTCACTCAATGGGGATGTCAGGGAGCAGCGAGGGTCAGCTTCTCCCTAAGCCATGGGGAGTTGGCAGCTGAGCTCCATAAGATGGCTGGCTGGCCAGGCAGGAGCTTCACCAGCCACATCCCCACGCAAAGTGAGCCAGGCAGATCATGGCCAGGTTCAACCAAGAGTCCAGATCACCAGGAAAGTTTATGGGGACGAAGCAGGTCCCAGAAGATGGGAAGCCAATCCCCAGGACAAGGTCGGGATCAGGTCTCATTTTCCCTGGTAGATTTTTTCTTATGTTCATATGTAACCTTTTCTCTTCACCTTGTCCTGGGATCTCTGTATGCATTCCTTTTGGTTTTGCTTCATTACCGTTGTAAACTACTCCCCTTCTATGAGCTCCCTCCACCAGAAAGTGTGCATCATTTCTCACAGTCCCTGCTTTGTGTACAAGTCCTTAAGCATGATTATGATGATTAGATTTTATAGTTATATAGCCCCAAAGGATGTCCTACTGTCCAATCTTTTGAAAAGGGAAAGGACTGGTTAATTCACAGTTCTGCCTTACTCACATCCTCTAAAGGGTTAAATGAGCTCCCTACATCTTCATGAATCACAGCCTTGCTGTCCTCTGCAGTAAACTAGGAGTGTCATCCCTGAATTCAGGATGCAGACTTATCTTCCAACTCTGTCACTTTTCATGATCTTTATCTCCCTAAAACTTTCATGATCCAGATGTTCCCTATTGGCTTAGATAGCTGTGCTGGTAACCATCCCCACTTAGTACTTCCTAATGCCTTTTACACAAGTCTGTGTACAGTAAGTACAGAAAGTAAATAGTATCTGCAGAGCATACTTGAATTTAATTAAAAGAATAATAATATCTCAGATTTTGGCATGCTACATCACCATTGTGGTTTACTGCCTCTACAGACAGTTTCACTGAACAGCTATTCCTACTCTGCATACCTGTAGGCTGACTGGGTTTGCCTGGCTTATGGTACGCACTTCTGAGGGACTTCATAATAAGAAATATTTTGTCAGGTTGGAGGAAATCAGAGTAAAATTATCTGGGGATGGAATTTCCTTACTGTCGCTCAGTGTCAGCATCTGAGCATCTCAGCAAAGTTTTAGGAGACTGTCTTCATTGCTTTAAATAATATTGTATTAGATTGATACCTTAAAACACCTGGGACACCTGATTATTTTTTTTTTTCCCCCAGATGGCTGAAGAAAAGCTTTATACCATCCATGGTCAGATTTTTCTGTCAAGTTGTTTATCATTGCTTCTTTTTTCTTTTTTTTTCCTGAGGGTAGGGACTGCATTTGAAAATCTCTCTTCTCAAGCTAGCCTCCTTTTACATAAGCTGTTATAACTCACAAAAGACATTGAGAATAAGGGGTAGACTTGAGCCAGCAACACACAAAAGGCGTTCAGGGCTTTGACCATCTGCTGGATGGTCATATCCTCTGTTATATCTCAAAGGCAGCACTAAACAGGATGCTCTAGAAAAGATGCCTGTCTTGAAAAAAAAAATTGTCTTCTATTTTGTCTTCAAAATTTTCTTCTATTCCCCTAAGGATTTCTTCTAAACCTGGATTGCTAAGAAAAACCTTTATTTCCCTGCAATACAGCTTGCCAGAACTCACTGTGAGACAACGCTTCTGTTAGCACAGTGGCAATGAATACAGGTGTTTCTGGTTTTGGCAGCGGCAAGATGTTTTATTTGGCTTTTTTGCTTTAAAGTGCTTCAAATGGGCAAGGCAAAAACTTTTTCTCCCATGGGTTGTAGGCTGCCTCCTTGGTCTGGAAGCAGAAATGGATCTGGACTGGAGTGCCAAGTAACATTACCTTCCACCTGAAGTTTGCTGCTGCCAAGCAGGGAACTTAAGCTTCGGACAGGTGTTGTGAAGACTAATACCCACGTCTCAGTGCAGCTATGGACCTGATTATCAAAATGCAGAATAATTCCTTGCATTAACTGACCTGATGGCACAGATGACTGCTCCATTATACATGAGACCCACCTCTGGGCATCCTAAGACCACAGGTCATTGACTTTGTAAATCCTGTGACTCCCTTAGCAACAAAGACCTTTCTCAGGGCTAAAAAGTGTCTACACAGAGGCCTTGAAGGACGTAAGCATGAGGAGGATCAGAACTGCCATCCCACTCGCTGAGCACAGAGGGCACTGGGAGAGCAAGACCATTATGGTGGGCACTGGATAATGCCCATTCCTGGGCTGAGGAAGTCTGTCCATCTCCCAGCTTTGCTCAGGTTCCTTGCTGGAGAGGGGCAAAGCATTTACCCAAGAGTATTGAGCTAAGAGGATGGGACAAGTTGATTTCTAGTGAGTTTGGGGGTTCCTTTCTCCACAGTCTCAGTCCACTGTCACTACTATAAAGCCCTCTGATCATTTTTCAGGCTTTTCAGCAGTCTTAGCAAAGAGAGAAAGGAGCAGTTAGGCCAATGAGATGAAATTATCTTCTCTTTCCTTAGAGGTGATTTCTAGGAGTTAAGCTGCAGAATTCTCTGGAGGTCGGTATCACTTTTTTTCTTCTTTCACTGGATAATGGAAACCCACAGGGTTGAGTAACCTGATGAATTTCAGCAGTGGCAGCTCCCTGAAAAAAGGCTCAGTAGAAATATCGAGAGTCCACACATACTAAAAAAACCCTGGAGAGTAACAGTGAAAATGAGAAGAGGATGTGAAAACAACACGTGAAGAAAAAGTGAAGCAGTTACATTTGTTTAGCGTAGAAAAGAGAAACCTAAAGGAAGCCGGGTACATGTTCTGCCAACAAAGGAGAGGGAGAGTATGGAGATCAATAGTTCTGTGCCCTTGGTGACTAGAACAACAAGAAATCTGTTCAACTTCCAGCAAAGAAGAGAAATTAAATGCCATAAAAGAAAATGAAGAGTGAATGTTGTCTGGAGAGGCTGTGAAAACTCCATGGATGTTTATTAGAAGACCTGAGGCAAACATGCTCTGGAGTGGTGTAGGTATCCTTGATTCTGCCTTGGTGCAGAGGAAAGGACTAGGGCAGAGGTTCACAAATTGGGGACAAAGAATGTACCTGAGAAGGTGAGAAGCCCCAGAAAATTACTTTCAGCCTTGGTGTCTCCCTCTACCCTTGTTCTTTGCTGCTTCTATCCCCAAAGGCTATCTCTTTGAAGATGTATGAAAAACAAACAAACAAACACCATGTACTGGGTTTGTGTGGCAAGGTTTTGGTAGCAGGGGGGGCTGCAGGGGTGGCTTCTGTGAGAAGCTGCTAGAAGCTTCCCCGTCTGATAAAGCCAATGCCAGCTGGCTCCAAGATGGACCCACCGCTGGCCAACTCTGAGCCCATCAGTGACGGTGGTAGCCCCTCTGGCATAACAGATTTAAGAAGGGGGGGGAAAACCCAAACAAACTGTGAAATTGCAGCCAGAAGAAAGGAGTGAGAATATGTGAAAGCAACAGCCCTGCAGACCCCCAGGTCAGTGCAGAAGGAGGGGAGGAGATGCTCCAGGCGCTGGAGCAGAGATTCCCCTGCAGCCTGTGGGGAAGACCATGGTGAGGCAGGCTGTCCCCCTGCAGCCCAGGGAGGTCCACGGGGGAGCAGATCTCCACCTGCAGCCTGGGGAGGACCCCACGCCGGAGCAGGGGGATGCCCGAAGGAGGCTGTGACCCTGTGGGAAGCCCACGCTGGAGCAGGCTCCTGGCAGGACCTGTGGCCCCGCAGGGGACCCACGCTGGAGCAGTCTGTGCCTGAGGGACTGCAGCCCATAGGAAGGGACCCACACTGGAGCAGTTCATGAAGAACTGCAGCCTGTGGGAAGGACCCACGCTGGAGAAGTTCATGGAGGACTGTCTCCCATGGGAGGGACCCCACAGTGGAGCAGGGGATGAGTGAAGAGTCCTCCCCCTGAGGAGGAAGGGGCGGCAGAGACAACATGTGAGGAACCGACCCCAACCCTCATTCCCCATCCCCCTGTGATGCTCAGGGTGGGGAGGTAGAGAAAATTGAGAGTGGAGTTGAGCCAGGAAGGAGGAAGGAGGAGGGGGAAGGTGTTCTAAGGTTTGGTTTTATTTCTCATTATTCTACTCTGATTTGATTGGTAATAAATTAAATTAATTTTTCCCAAGTCAAGTCTGTTTTGGCCATGACAGTAATTGGTGAGTGATCTCTCCCTGTCCTTATCTCGACTCATGAGCTTTTCATTATATTTTTTCTCCCCTGCCCAGTTGAGGAGGGGGAGCAATACAGCAGCTTTGATGGGCACTGGTGTCCAGCCAGGGTCAACCCACCACACACCACCCCCTCCACCCCCCTTTTCTTTGAACCAATGTGGACAGCAATATGAGAACAAAATAATTTTCAAGGGAATTTGGGAGAAATAGTGAAGCAGAGGGGTTACTCATCTATTCTAGAAAAGAAAGATAGCTCTATATTAAAAAGTCCAAAAGCTTTGGGAGTTGATGACCTTTAGGTCCATTGCATCTCTTGGAAATCCACTTCTAAATAAATATTCATTGCTGACGCATGCTCTAATAAAAATGGCATATTGCAGTCATTTGCTGGTTGGTGCATACAGTCTTGTCAGCTCATTCATAGCACATTTACTGCCAAATCATTCCTTTAATCATAGAACAAGAAATGTTACACACGCTGAACAAATCTCCCTCATTAACTTGAGCGGGTTACTACTGCAGTCTGTTATGCTTCAGCTTCTATTTTCGGAGAAGGTCTTGTCACCTATTGTGTGTGTGAGTCACAGCTGTCACTACGAGGCTCTGCCAGGAAGAAAACTACAGGCTAGGACTCTAATAGTGCTAGGTGCCTACTTCTGAAGAAGTCTTCAATATCTCTGCCCTGGGACAGAAAAACCTGCTCTTCATTTTTACTGCGTACAGCAATCCACTGAATAGTGCTTTTTATCCCTAGCAATCTCTTTGAAATAATTTAAGTCCCACTCAACCTCAGTATAGGGTTAGGAATTGACCCTTTATAATTGTCATACACTGGGGAAAGTAAAATAAGAGGTATGGCTGCAAGTGCTCCTTGTGCCCATCATCCTCAGCCTGCCTTCTGAAACGTCAGACTTTTGCTGTCAGCTTTTGTAGGGGGAGAATAATTCAAGTTGCCATTAATATCGAAGGAAAGTTAGATAAAGCCTAAGGCCTTTTATCTGTATGGGCTATGATTTAGCAATGCACATAAACACATGCTTTTCTGAATTAGGGCCCCTTGCGGACTTTTGCAACCAGCAAAGCGAGAGCCGAAATTCCCATCAGCTTGCAGAGATAGAAGCTGCAGATGCAATATGCTTTTTTTTTTTTTTTCCTGGGAGATACTGTCTGCACTCAAAAATTAAATGTACTGGAAAATTTCCTGGGCAATAAGGGCAACTGGCTCATCACAAGCTACCTCTGTGCTAGGAACCTGTTTAGATGCAGGGTGGCTGTATGCAAACTGCCAAATGGGCATGAACCCTGGAACACAATTATGCCTGAACTGTGCCTGGGAGGTGTTTGGAGAGCCTCGCTGGCACATACCAAAGGCACGCCAAGGACCTCTCCAACCTTTTGCTAATATAGATGGATCATGTTCTGGTGCCTGAGGACATTCCCAGACAGTTCAATGTACTGATACACAGGCATCCAAAAATGCTGTCCCGATCTCATGTTCATCTTTATAACTCCAGCAAAGAGAAAAGGATTTCATTCCAGCACGTGCCATTTCCTGACAATTAAATCACCATCATCCTCGTTTTGGTGGGCTCTTTTTTTAACAGTCCGCCTGCCATCTGAGGTCACCAAAGAAAAGGCCAGTCACTTTTTTCATATTTAAACTGCTCATGCAAACTCACATCAAGAAAAAAAGAATATGGAAGTTGCATTGTTCAAGCTTAATAAAAAGGAAAGGTCTCTAGTACAAGGTTATCCCATTGTGCTACCAGCCTTGGCTCATGTTAATAAGTGTTATCACACCATTCAGTCACTTTTGACCCTCCAGTCCAGGTTGTCATTTTCCATGTGAGTTAACTAGTTGGCTGGAAATCCAGAGGAAACTGAATTTATGGTCCAAATTCCCCTTTTCCATACTTTTTTAGAAAAAGGTAATCTCTTATGGGTTTCTTTAGAAAATTTTCATTCTAGAGAGCACAGATAGGTGGTGATATATATCATGATGACATATGCAATGGCAAGATGATGTCAGTTAGAAAAAACTTGTGGAACGCCTATTTTCATCTTTATAACTCACATTGTCACTATGCCTGTACAATATTTGATGATCTTAAATTTTATAATCAGATCGATTCAGTCCAGTACAAGTATAGCTTTTTCAGCACCTGACAATCTTTTTATTTCTCATCATAATTATTTGTTACATGGATATCAGCTCTATCCGAGGTGTGATTACACATTTATACCAGACTCGATGTCTTACACATTGAATTTTATATTGCCTTGCTTACATTCCCTCACAGTCACTTCACTTAGCTGTGGAAATCTTGACCCAAGAAAGATCTGTCCAAATCCAGGTGCTACCACCACAACGTCAATTTGCTGGAGAGATCTCTTTTTTGCAAAGTGAGGAATTTCCATCCTAATTTGAGATCCAGAAAGACACAGAATGGGTCATTCAATCCCGAACCACAAGAAGTCAGATCTTCCTCTCTCACACTATAAATAAGACAACTGTGGCCAACGTATCCTGTTTTACATATTTTTTTTTTGAATACTTATTGCTACCTGAATACATTATCTATGGTTTTGAACACCTGCAGCTATATTGTTAAGGAGAGCTGTGTATGTTCTGTACCTCCAACAGATAAGTTGAAATATAAATGTATGCATCCATATTTTTTTAATGCACAGGTTAAAGTGCATACAAGGAAAAAAAAAGATTTGCATACTGAGACATGTTTATGTGCATGCATATATCTAGTAAATTTTATTTTATATACATTTTTATAACAGAATTACAATAAGGAGGCATAAAATGAAAATTTTTAGGTTAGTTAAATGATCTTTTGTACATGAGAGACATTAAAACCCACAGATTAAGGGCTATATTATACATGTTCAGAACAAGAATAGTGTATGATAACAGTGTATTTGCTTCTATTTTAGTTTATTAAAGGGAATCATAGTTGGTATATGAGCTGGTTTGTTGACAGAGGGAGGAAAAAAACATGAAGCCAAGACAAACCATTCCACCTACAATATTAATTAACTCCAATATGAAGAAGCCATTTGGTTTTTATCCTTTTTTTAAAAAAAAAATATTTAAACACTGATTAGAAAAACAAGGACCAAGCAACTGTTTCTTAGCTCATTTGAGCCAGTTATACCATTAATGTATTAAAAGTTTAGATGTCCTGTAATTTAAGTTTTCGCATTCCGCATCCTATTTGTGGATCCGATCCAAAACACTCTAAAGATTCCTGTTGAGTATAGGGGCTTTTTATCAGAACGTTGCCAAGTGTCATGACAAAATCAAGCCTCTTGTGAGATTTGAAAACAAATTATTACATACAGGTCTCAGCTTCTATTGAATAAAATAAGAACAAAAATTACAATTTTCATTTTGAGGGAAAGAGGCTTGAAAGTGGGACGTGAATTCATCTAAAAGCTAAAACCCAGAAGTTGAAGAAGAACGTTTATCTGTGTTGATGTTTTGATCACAGGATTTTAAGCCTGTTGGATGAAAGTCACAAATGCTTCAAGTCATTCTAGTCTGCCTCCCCACCTTCCTCTAAAGGTCAATCATAGGAGGAACTTCGCAATGTCTGTAGGTGGTCTGCGAGGCACTATGGCATATGGCAACGTAGACGCAGATGAACCCATTCCACTGCCAGTGGTGCCAGGGACTCCCAAACATAACAGGAACTGCTGAGATAAACACAACCAGGGCTGCATCTGTGATTTAGTTTCATACTGAGAGGTTCCTTGACCTTACTTTCCTGCTACTGCAAGGAGTATGTGGGAAGCTACTGCTGAAGAGGAATGTCCTACGGAGGACAGCATCCTCAGTGCCCTCCCAAGAAAGCAGAGAACCGTGATGTTAGCAGCGAGAGAGAGTGCCCACTGAGGTGGGACTCTGCTGAGGAACGTGTGGGTACAAAGCATCACACAGGCTGGTAACTTTCTGCAAGTCCTCCAGGACAGGTTATATTTGAGAATAAAAGACATTATTATAGGCTTAGGGAGTCTTTAGTTAGGGAAAGATGAAGAGAGACATTAACTTGACTAACCATCCTGTTTTTAAAGGGTTATCCCTTATTTCTGGAAGACCTCCCTAAAGATGGCAAGCTCTCCCTTTCTTTAAATAAGTCTATTTATTTAATTAATTTCTTCTAGCTAAGTAAAAGATCAGTTTAATCATCAACCAAACTTTTGCAGAACAGAACTTAGGCAGAGTAGCTGCTTATGACACTTTTCAGTGTAAAATCTGCCCTGAGAAAACCTTTTAACACAAGTGAGCCCAAGCCTCTACAAATTACTTCAAGAAAAGTCCATTCATGTCGTTCTCAGCAGTACTGAATTACACTCTGGGAATAAAAATCATGGACTTTGCCTGTCAAAATGTGATATTACCCCATAAATCTGCTTTTGCACTTTTTCCTCAAGTAAAGAAATTGCATGCAAGGAAACAGATCTGTGAAAGGCCCATTAACAGCTTGGTAGGTAGCAGATGCTCACCAGAGATGCAGACCAGAATGTTTCCTTGCAAAGATGCAATGAGGTTATTTGTCGGTTAAAGCCTCAAGAGGTGGTGGCAAGTGAGATCTTTCTGATGGGTCCTAAACAGTTTTGGATAGAAGCCTTATCACAAGTCTCTGGAAACATTCTTCCAAGCCCAATAGCTTTAGTGTGAATACAACGCAGATCCAGCATGGATTAGCAGGACCATGTGTGAACTACAAAAAGAAGTGATCTTGATTCAGATGGTTGGAGAAGGTCTGGATAGAAGCTCTGAGATGGACAGTTTGAGAAAGGCAGGACTGAGAAAAGTATTCTTACTCAGCCTGCACAACGGAGTTGAACAATTGGAGTAAGAGAAGCCCACAGGGGTGTGACGTGCCTTTGCATGCTGACCATAATCTTCTGCAGGGTGTGAAGGTCAGTATGAAGCTAGAGGGATGTCCTGAGGGGTAAGATCCTGCACAGCTTGAGGGCCAAGCTCCACCATGCTTGGCTCAGGACTGAAGAGGGTCAGAGTTGTCAGGGTAGAAGCAAGACTAGGGCTGCTCCACAAGGAAAGGCAAATTGGAGGCTGAGGGTGACAGCAGGACAGGCAGAGACCTCTTCAAAAGGGGGAGCAGGACCACAGGGTCCAAGGAAAGCAAACAGAGCTACCAGGGACAGTCACCAGGTTCAGCTGAAAGCCCAGATCACCAGGCAGGACCATAGTCCTGAGGCAGGTCCAACGTCAATCGTTGAGGAGCAGTGAGGTGCCCAGGGTTACTCACCATCTCAGACACATCAGAATTTAAATGTTGCTCTTGGGGCAAGAGCAAGAAGATGCGTGGGGGGAGGCCCCAGGCAAAGCTGGTGAAGGGCGTTAAGATTTGTTGGCGTATGTGGGGCCTCGACAACAGTTGGTCCAAGGCTGGCAGCGTGATCCCTGTCAACAGCTATGTTTAATTATTACTTATGCGTGGATTTTGATGAGTTACACGGACCATGACTCGACAATGCTTTAGATGGTAACGCTCCTCCAACAAAATGAGATTTAGTGTCTATAAAGAAGAGACTTTACACTCACTGGAGATACAAATTTGCATGGATCATCAGCAGTAGCGATTATTACTATGACTACTGTAGCTGATGCAGAAGACTTTTCTTAATTGTTCATACTTGACCGTCAGATGTAAGGCAGCATGCAAACAAAGTAACTTATAAAACAATTTTTGTACAGGGTCTCTAAGCACTTGAAATGTTTTCCCTGATGAAGATGTGAAGAAAATTACACATTCTGGCTTTGACAGAAGCAACTTATGTGCCACAATAGTATCTACAATCATTCATATGGGTCATTAGATTGAAAGAACAAATTAAATAGAGTTGTTCTGCAAAATTCACCCATTGTTAAATAATATATCTTTGTAGAATAAAAGCATTACATATTTCTGGTAATATGCTAGCTCCATTTTCAATCAAAAGAATCATTAAAGGCTTGGTTGAAGAGGGTGTATTTTTCTCTGTGGCCACTGGTGCTTTAAACCATGGAAATGTTAAAATGTTTCTGGCAGATGTTCATTCCTATACAGTAGAAAGAGAAGTGATCTATTGTCTGCATAATAATTTTCAATACAAGAGTAAAAATTCATTAGAAATGCTTGAAAATGCAGGAAGTGTATTAAAGTCAATTGACTTCACAATGTGTCGTCATTTGCAGATGACAAAGCTAATACCAACTTTCATGGTATGAGTAATGTTGTTGATCTGTGGTCATCCGAAAATGTGAAGCAAGCAAAGTTTGTAGTGAGAGATAATATCTTTTCTTAGACAATCTGACATAACTGAGGAAAAAAAAAAGAAACAAAAACCCCATGAGCTTTTAGGCACACAAAGTTTTCTTTAAATGTAGAGTAGAATCAGCAGCCTTCCAAGCTAAATAGAAGTGGGGAATCATTCAAAATTAAACTCACTTATGTTAACCAATTGAAGAATATGAAAGAAAAGCTGGCAAGTGTTTGTGGAGCCACAGTGATGTGGGAAGCACGAGAAGTGATAAAGTGGTTAGCATCTCCTGGACATAGATAGAGGATGTTAATTATTCATGTAAAATACTGAAGGCTGAGATCTGGAAAATTCCTGAAAAGTTAAGCTTTTAAAGATATGGACAACAGGTAGTATGATATATCTACTGAATATTCAACATCATTATCTATTATGTTTATGAAATTTATCCCAAGATTGCTTTTTTGAAAGAATTTTGGTTTTCAAGGTTCTTGCCTCCATTTCAGACTTGGATTTTGAGAGAATTTCACAGAAATGTTGCTTGGAAGACACTCAGGGAAGGCATCTAGTGCAGCTCCTGCCCGAAGCAGGACAGTTGCCAACACTTGATCAAGTCAGCAGTGACTTCTCCTAGTCAAGTCTTGAGACTTCTGTGACCTCTCTAGTGAACTGTTCTGAGGTTGCACTACTTTTCTAGCAAGGGCTTTGGTTTTGGTTTTGGATTTAGTTCTGGTTTGGATTTTTTTCAGATGTCCAGCACGAACCCTCCAAGCTACAGTCTGATGACATTGTCTTCCATTATTTCATCTAGCACTACCAAGAATACTTTGTCCTCATCGTCCATAAACCTGTAGTTCATAAGTTATGGACTGTTACTTGGTCACCCTTTAGCCACCTCTTCATCAGGCTGAAAAAAAACAGCTTTAAATCTGTTTTCATAGTATCTGTGCTGTACGCCCCGATCATAAGAGCTGTCTGCTGGACCCTCTTCAGTTTCTCTACATGCTTTTGAATGAAGAATCCAAAACTGGATGCAGTATTCCAGGTGCAGTCTTACCAATGCCAGGAAGAGGGAGATAAGATCTCCCCTTCATTCTGCTGGCCAGATTCTTTTCAATTTAGTGCAGGACATGGTTTGACTGCTTGTGTCAGAGTTCGCTGTTAGCTGATGTTCAACCTGGCCTCCGTCATAATTCCCTGGTCCTTTTTCAGCAGGGCTATACCCAGCCAGTCAGGTCCCTGCCTGGACTAAGGTGTTGGATGATTTTGTCCTAGATGCGGAACTTCACACTCTTCCTTGCCGAATGTCATGATATTGGTCCAGTCTGCAAGTTTATTGCGTTTCCTTTGGGTCAAGGCTCTGCCAAGTCTCAGCAGGTCAATCCTTCCTCTTAGTTTAGTGCCATCCTTAAATTTGCTGAGAGTGCACTGTGTCTTCATCCAGGTCCCTGAGGAAGATGGAGGACACCATCAGCCCCGGCTGTTCTTCTTGTTACGAGCTGCCAGCCAGACACTCAGCCATTGATCGCTGTCCTTTGAGCAAGACGGTCCAGCCAATTTTCAACCTACTTGACAGCCTGTTCATCCACCGCTTCAGCCTTCAGATGAGAACGCAGTGAAAAGTGATGTTTAAAGTCATATTAAGTACAAGATGTATGACATCTACCAGTCTTCTTTCACCCACCCAGTCATCCATTTTGTCATAGAAGGCAGTTAGGGCCCTCAATCACCATTTGCCCTTGCTGTTGGACTCCATGATTTTTCCAGAGATGGGGGTGACATGGAGTGACTTATACTTCCTAATGTTCTCCTTACTGCTGTTTTTATTTTGTCGGGTTTTACTTGGTTTTAGTTTTGTTTTTTATTTAAGATATACCTTTTTTTTTTTTTTTAAGATCAGCCTTTTTCCAGTCATCAAGGATCTTCTCTCATCACCGTTATTTTTCAAGGATGATAAGCAGAAGCCTCACAATCACATCAACCAGGCCTTGAATGCTGTACAGAATTTCTTAATGACCTTTCTTAATCCTCCAAAAGGAGTTTAAGATACACAGGAGATATTTCATCATGTGATTCTTGAAAGCAGGAAAATGTTCACATGCATCCACAAAAAGGTGGTTTTCTTTATGCTGTGAATGACAATAAATTTTAATGTGTTTTCCTGGCATAAACCCCTTCTTTTGTATGTTATGGAAAAGTTTCTCAATTTAATTTTCTAAGTTCTTTAAAGAAGACAAAACTGAGGAGGGCAGAGTCACTTACAATCACGGAGTGTTAATGTGTCTTTTGAAATGTGTTAAAAGTCTATCTGGGTTTTACGAATTAACGTTAAAGCTTAGAATAACCTGATCTTGCACTGAAAATTAGGCATAACATAGTAACAAAAAGAAAAATTGTAATAAATTATTATGAAAAATTGGTCATAAATTTATCTCTTACCTAGAAAGAATGTGATAGCAAAGCAGAAAAAAAAAAAAAAGTTTTATTCAGCAACATAAACTACTTCTGAAATACCTGACATTTGTTTTCATGGAATGCAGTGTTCTTAATCTAATTTTTATATATTCTTAAAAAACAAAGTTATATTTTTCAGGATGTCATAAACATTATGAAATAAGTGGGATCAGCAAGGAGATAGAAGTGAGAGATTAAGCAGAGTGTGTTTACATGCCTCAGGACTCATGCATTCAGAAGTGATTGGATGTTTTTTCTTAAAATCCCTTTTTTTTTTTCATTTTTTAAAATCTCATGGAATTTGTTATATCCATTTTATTTTCAAGACAGCTATGAAAATAATCTTTTCTTTGTGTAATAAAGTTCCAGAAGCTGATAAATACTAATTCTATTAAGGTTAAATCCCTCATATCTGTAAAAAAAAAACCTCTCAATGGATTTAAAAATGAATGTTTTATGAAATATCTTAGACAGAGACCTTTTGTTACGTGAAGCTTGTAATAATTCAGTGGTATATTTGAGGGCAATACCAGGTTCACTTCAGAGAAAGGGACATGATATATTAACAGAAAAAGTATTTCCCTAAAATACCTCTAGTAATATTGTCCTTTATTCTGTATGCTTCGGCTGAAGCATTGATTAGTACATATAATTCCAGAAAAACTTTGCTGGAATCATTAGTCAAAACAGGCTCTGTAGAAGCTGTGACCAATAGATGGGCTGTCTACACACAAATGTGTTGATGAAGAGGGGAGGATGGTACAGGATGAGCAGTTCTGTAAAATCGTACAGGTCGGTGCTGTTGTGTCTGTGTCTTGCCATGCATTTTAGCACCTTGTCTGCTAAATCACAGGAATTAGGGCTGTTCCTTATGGACAGTAAACTTGGTTGAGTCTCTGCCACTGAACTGAGCATGTGGTCATTATTCACTGCAGTCTGTGGACATCAGAATTGCCAACCCCATGGCAAGGGATTGTTGTGCTGACAGGACACACACATGACAAGAAACAATTTTTAACCAAGAAGGCTGCCAAAATATGAAATGAAAATATTTTTGCTGTACGTCAACTTCTTAAGAGTCCGCTGCCTCCTAGGAAGCATTAATGAAATGTACAACCATGCTTCCCATTTCTTTTGTCTATAGCTCATATCTTGTCTTCAGCAAACTCCCTGCTATCTCTCCTGCCTGTAACTTTGACTTACACTGGGCTGTCCGAATGATTTTCAGCCATTTAAGAAATGCTTAGTTTTTTGGGACACCTCCTTTTTTAGGTGACTGATGTGATGTATCCTAAATTAATGCAGTAGTAAGAAGGTGGGACCTCAGAAGTGATTTAGCTACTTTGCGATATACTTCCAATTCTGTTCACTAGCTCAATCTTTTCCAGTCTTGTCTAATCATAGTAGATACAGATATATGCCTTTTGTAGCACACAAACTCGACTGTTTTGCTGTTACAGCTCACGGAGAGTAACAGCCCCTAAGCATCATTTTTGGTTTTACTGCTTAATGTTTTCCAGACATGCTCAGAAAATGGAAGGGTGGTCCTGGTCTTCAGGAGTTTCTCATCTAGATGCAGGAGGACAGATTGGAGAGAGCTAGGTCAAACAGTCCAGGAGAACAAGGTAGCAGTGACTTGGCAATGACAATGATTAGAGTAGTTACGTGGTGCTCATATATATCAGGGCTAAAGTTAAGCAAACTTAATAAAAATCATAATTTCCAAGTCATCTGCAGTAAATATCATAGTGTCCCTCTTTTCCTTCTCCGAGATATGTTATTGTCCCCTAGAGTCAATATCATATTCGGCTTCCTCCCTCCCTACCTTCCCTCACCTTCCCCTTCCCAAATGCTGACACATTGTTTCTGTCAGTGTTTTCTGTTTTGTTTTGTTTGGTTTTGTACCAATGAAATAAAAGCCTCTGAAATACCATTTTTTTCTACAGTTGTTCAAAACTGCCTTCATTAATGATACTTCTCTTTGTTAGGAGTAGCTGATTTATTTTATTATATTTGCCAGAAATGTATCTGGAAGAAAAATACACTGTGAGAAAAATACACTGTGAGAAAAATACACTGTGAGAAATAGACCTTATCATGCCATGCACGCCTGACTTTCAAACTGATTTTACTGGAAGCTACATTATGGGGACAAAGCTGATGCACTGGCATTCTTCGGAATCTCAAAGACACAGTGAATCTTGACAATCCTCCAGGAGAAACTCTTGAGCTAGCAGTGTGTCCATTCAAATTCAAGGAAATGCCTTCCCTTTCTTTTCTGGCTTCAAACTTTTGAGTTCACAGAAATGTTAGGTAAGTCTTTTGCTCTGAAATGATCTTAACCTCGTGCAGGTGGGAGTCACCTTGGGTACTTAAACTCGGGCGTTCAGCTTTATCATATAGCTACAGCACATTTGTGTTCCAGAAGAAAAGCTGAGCAGACTAAAGATATGAATGATGGCCTCAGCAGCTATCCATTTCTACTCATCAGAAACTGCAAATCCCACTGGAAAACATCTCCCTGCTTTAACTTAAAAAAAAAAAAAGTGTGGCTGGTTAAAGATGTAAGGCAGCTTAGAAAAATACCAGCAAGGGCTGACCCAAAATAAGACACAAGCACTGAAAGCTTTCCATCCAAGGGTGAATCTCATCTGGGTTCAAAAGGATTCTCTCTAGAATAAGAGTGCAGTTCAAACATCCCAACTCATTTCTGGTCAATGGAGACTGCTGGTGATTGTGCTGCTGGGTCTTGTGTCACTGACAAGTTTCCAGTTCTGTGCTTATTAACCTTGTGATATTGCTGATTTGGAAAGGCAGTCAGCCACCAGATACAACGGTGTTGCTAAGTCTTTCCAAAACCACAATCCGGGGTCTTTTTTTTCCCATTCCTCTGCCTCCAGTCCCCTCTTTGTGCACACATCCACCCCTTAGTAGCAATCTACTTAGATAAGCCTTTTCTTCTAGAAAACAATTTCTGCATTTTATGGGCAAAAGGAGTATGCTTAGGAGGGAGATATGATTTGGATTTTGTGTTCAGCATCACACTGCTTTTAGTTCTCACAGGGTTTGCTGTGTGAGAAAACTGCATGGAAGTCTCGGCCAGAGTACTGGGTAAGACGTTGCCCACTTTGGAACTGATCTAGAGGCATATTTAATTTTGAACAGTAACTGAGGAATGTTTGTTTCTGGGTTTGCAAGTGGGTCTTCAATGTGAAGTTTAAATCCAACATTCAAAATCCCCCAAAAGGAGAAAGGGGGCTGGATCTGAAGTTGTGACTGGAACCTTTTAAAAATTTTCTATAATTCAATTCTGGCTTCTAAATGATTTCCCACCAACTTCCTATTATTGACATTATCATTAATTAACACTGCTTTTACTGTTCTTAGTCAGCCATGACTTTTATCATTGTCTTTATTAACTCTGATACATTTCAAAGTTTTCATTCTAAACCAGTATATAGCAAAATTGGTCAGTAAGAAGCTGTACCAGAGCCAGGCAAAAGTGATTCACCTGTTCCACATTGACTCAAATACATATAATTTGGATTTTTTTCATGGATAAATAATTTCCAATAACACTGTTACGTGGGAGCATGATTCTTGCCTAGCCTTAGTTGTCATGGTGTGTCAGTGATGAAACGATGACCAGATTGAGGTAATATTTAAAACCAGTTGCAGCTAATAGATTCAATGTTTGCTCTATTTTCTTTCTAACTGACCACCATGCAGTCATCATATGGGCTTTATGTTTCCTGCTGGGCCATGTCTACAACCAGCACAAGAGCTAAAGAAGGCCTGTATCTGTACTGATGAGTTAAATGTCCCTATGATCAGACACTGAGGACCTCTCCCTACCAGTGAGTTGCTGAGTAGAAGACTGAAGGTTCCATTATCTTCTAATTTACTTATTTCTTTTACTTGAAATTAACCTGGAACTTTGACCAAGATTCATGAAACTTTTCAGTGTGAGCAAAAGTACAATAGGTAATGTGTAGGGGGGATAAAGAATAAGCAAAAAGTCGATCAGTGAGTAAAAAAAATAAACCTAAAATAAATTAAAAGAAAAATTGGCTAGCCCCACTTATGGTGTCTGCAGTGTCCTGCACACCAACACCTCTGTCTTTGAACCTCCAGAGATATTAATATTGTGCTAATAATAACCAGCGCTGTATCTCTACTGCTCTGTGTATTCTACATGTGCGTAAGATATTCATTGCTAATTTGTCTGCAGGAAGGTCTGAAATCCTCTCTGAAGATTTAAATGTCTTACAAGTTTTATTTTTACATCGAAGCTGCCGAAGGTGAGCCCAGTTTCACCACCCACGCATGCACTGAAAAAAAAAGCTTCTAATTTGCTAGAAGAAGGTCCTCAAATCCCCACCCACAGGAGGATGGTATTTTAAATTTTCCCAGAAGAGTTGATTATGGCGAGACCCTTAAATTACCACCTACATCCATACACCCACATACATGTGCACTTGGGTTTCTGCAACATGGAGCCCTGGAAAATTGACTTTTCGAGAGATCTGGATGTAGGTTTCTACATGTTTGTTGACAGAGCAGAGGTGAGAAAAAGAAGTCTGTTTGCAAGTTCTGCAGTGCAGCTATAGTTACAGGGGAGTTTTCACCCCCAGAAAGCTATGTCTCCTAACAGGCTGGAGCTCATCTTCAAACTTGCACACCTGTAACTGTTTCTTTCTTTGGATTCAGTCTGGAAATTAAGCTAATTTTCTGTGCTGCTGCTGCTGCTGCCGCCTTATATCACGACGATGTTTCAGACTGGGTAAATGTTATGCTTATCCTTTTAAAAAAGAAAAAAAAAAAAAAATCACATGGTCCTTACTCCCCACATCAGCCGAAACAGGGTAGCTGCAAATATGCACACCACAGATTTCAAGGTAGCAGATCCAGCATGGTGTGAGAAGTGTTGGCACTTGGAATAATATTGAACCTGTTGACGGACCATTTCATTGGGGGAATTGTGAGCAAGTGAAGGTCCCTACGAAACCGGTGCCATCCCTCTTTGCCAGGCAGGGGAGCAGAGGCACAGGAGGGATGAATGCCCTGACTGATTAATGCTCACTAGCTCTTGCCGTGACAGATTTAGGAAGAGATATTAAATCTCCCGATTAGCAGTTTCCTGTCTCAAGTACTCAACAGTACTTCTGCATATTTTATCCCCTCCTGTCTCTCTGGGACACTCCTGCCACCCTCTCTCTACTGAGCTCTGATCTGCTTCATGAATATAATCCTGCAGTCTCTCTGCACTCTTTCCCAGCCAGGGAGGTCTATAGGTTGTGGTTTTCTTTTGGCCCCAGGTCACCTGTTAGGCTTCTTGCTGGAACCATGCCTTTCTGTTCCTAAGCAATACAGCTATTTCCCCAGACCTCCTCTCTATGTCTCTGCATAGTAGCAGGGATCCTGGCTAGAAAGACCCACTTTCTAAAAGCAAATGAGGTCGTTAACATCCCAGCTGAGATTCTCAATACGCAAAAAGCCAGGGCATTGAAAGACGTTCAGCATCCTCTTAACTGCAGTGCATTGTGTGTTGGCATTTCGAAACTCATTCCCGGATAGCATGCTCATAAATGGGCATAGCACACTCAAAAAATGTGGATGCAGTTGAACGAGCGAGACCTTGGCTGTGTCAGGACTCATTGCTTTTCTACATGAACACATATGTGAGACACCTTTTTTTTTTCCCCATCTGTTTCAAGTTAGAAGCCAAAGGCTGATTGCAAAAGTATAGACAGGGCTATGAAAACGCAGTGACATTATGGCCCCACGTGCTAGGTCTGAGATTTGTCCTTACAGTGGGATTCTCAACAGCTAAACAAAGGGTATTGGAAATGTCAGACACTCTTCTGTGTGTTTTCCCAATGTTGGGTATGCAGAAGTGCCCAGAATTACAGAGAACAACCCTGGATAGAGTTCAGCTCCTCTTCTCCACTTCAAGGAGGTCCAGAATAGCAATCAGAGATGGATGGAGAGAGGAACTCCTGCCATGGATAGCAGCAGCTATGGAGGAAAGAATAACACAGGCTTTAAGACAGTAAGATGCAGTAGCATGAGGCTGTAAAACTGAAACTTGGTTGAGAAATACCATAACATGCCGGTTCTGCTAGCTTGGGGAGGGGATCTCAACTCATTTAGCAGTCCTCTCACCTTAATGCATCTGGAATAGACTTGGCATTTATGGTTCCATGGGTAGGTTGACATCCTGTATGTCCATCTCAGTGTATCCCTTGCTTACTCCTTGGTGCACAGCCAGGCCATGCTGGTGAGGGGGATCATGTCTCGGTATTAGTGACAAGGTGCCTCTAAGAACAAACATCCCCATTGGTGGGACTAATTGGGCTCCTTCCTATGAGGCTCATCAATGAACTTCCAGGGACGAGCAGCCTTTGTGCTCCAGGACTGAGACTTGTGAGCTTAGAAGAAACTCACAGTGAAGTTTCCAAGGCTGATACCGTTTGAATGCTAAACAAAGAAGTATCCGTGTGATCTCACTTCCTTGTCGGAGAGGGAAAATTTGGAGGAAAAAGAGAAATTATGAAATTGGCTAGGACTTGGTGGTTCTGAGTTCTCAGACTGTAGCTGAGCATCTGCTGGGTAAATGTGACCTTTCCTTTGCTCCCGCTTCCTCCACTTAGCTTCTAAATTTTCAGAGGTGACATAATATTATCTAACAGCCAGTTTCTCACCTCTGCAGGCTATGACTGACACTGTAATGAACTGAGGGAATACATCTTGAGATTTTTTTTTCTCTTTTGATTTGAACTAGGAAGAGCAGATCTCCAGCATGCGCATGATTCGGTGTCATGGAAATCTTTGCTGTGCTTATTCCTGCCATGTTCCACAGTTGTATTAAAAGGC
Source organism: Haliaeetus albicilla (assembly GCF_947461875.1). NCBI lineage: Eukaryota > Metazoa > Chordata > Aves > Accipitriformes > Accipitridae > Haliaeetus > Haliaeetus albicilla. Next base: position 74,762,576 of record NC_091485.1, read on the forward strand.
TTCTGGTCTAGAAGGTGTAGTAGATGGTGCAATTTCTCTCATCTCTTTCATAACACAGAAGGTGGTAATAGAAGTTCCACCTTTCAGTGAAATTAGCCCAATTGATCAGATTTTGACTAGGCTTAAAGTGGGAGGGACTGTGGAAAGATGCACTTTCTCTCATCTCTGGGTTTACTTTCAATTAATGGCAGAAAAAAAGGTCCACGTAAGTACCTAAGCGTATGTCTACCCTTTCAATTGTGTGAAAGTCTGAGCCCACATAATAAATTAGGAAGCTCCAGGTGGGGCATGGGATCTTTTTGGGTGAGGACCCAGGCTGTTTGGTGACTCAGAACATTACCTACAAACCCTCGGAGCCTGAGTTAATGCCGAGTAACAGCCAGGAGGGAAATGAAAAGCTGATAACTGCATACACAATGATCTGCTCTAAATTAGCACCAACCCCTCAGGAAAGACATCTTGGAGTCATTGCAGATAGTGCTTTCATATGCCATCTCACTGCTCAGCACAAGCAAAGAATGTGAATAAAATCCTAGAACTTACTAGGAAATGGATAGAAAACAGAGCTTCACTTTAAAAGTGTGTATATAAATCCCTAGTGCACCTAAATCTGGGACACTGTGTGTACTTCCATTCATGCTGTATAAAAAAGGATGTAGTAGATTTAGAAAAGGTAAAAAGAAGGATGATCGGAGATGTGGAACAGTTTTAATATGAGGAGTGGCTAAGCAGGAATTCTCATTGCAGCAGAGAGCCATTCTGTGTACATTTACAAAGCGATGATGAGTACGGCGAGGGTGAGTAAGCAATGGTTATTCATTATGTCTCATACCATGACAACCCAGGGGCACTAATGAAATGATCAGATAGCAGGTTTAAAACGAACATAAAGAAGTTCCTTTAAACAAATCATGGAACTTGTTTAGAAAAATCAGTAGAGAAGAGGCTCAGGGCTAGCAACTAAATACCTAATCCAGAATAATCTAGCAAAACCACTGAGCACTGGAATGTAGGAGAGCAAAACAGATGAGATTCACTTTATACTCTCTTTCTTAAACTTTCCCCTAAAACCCCTTTATCAGTCAATCTGAGACTAGGTAAGGTAGATTCAGGTCCTGACCATGATGGCAAATTTATAGCAAGGAATTAAATGTTCCTCCACTCACCCTATAGCCTGGTTTCCTTCCAGCATGGCCTTAGCCAGAGTACCTTGAGGAACTTTAACCTCAGTGATTTCCTGATTAATTTCACTAATGCGGATCCAAGGCTGGGAACAATTGATCAGACATCAGTTCTCAGAAAAAAAAAGAAAAAAAACCCAAACCAAAAAAAACCTAAACCCATATCTGGAGGTTCTAATGAATCACAACCTGCCCCCAAATCAACACATCATGCTGTTGTGAAAAAGTTGAATGCTGTACTACGCTGTGTAACCTGCCAGAGATGCTCTGCTCTCCCCTGGGAAAACCTCGGTCGGAGAAGAGTATATAAAGTGGGACACTCCATTTCCAGAAAGATTTGTCCTACTTCAGGAATATCTAGCGGGAACCACAAGAGTAGCCAACGGGGAAAAACTACCAGTGGGAAATACTGAAATCATTATCTCCAGAGGAAAGAGGGCCGAGCAGAATATGGTGGCACTGTTCAAACCCATGAAGGACTGTTTTGTCAGAGGAGAAGAAATCAGTTCCTCGTGTTCACAGTGCATAAAAAAAAGCACAATGGGTTTAAACTGCTGTGGGGAAGATGGTTGTTAGGTATTAGGAGAGATTTTCCAATCGTCAGGACTGCAAAACACTGGAATGAATTGCCTGCAACATTTCCATCATGGGAGGCCTTGCAAAAAACAGTTTAAACAAAGATCCATCAACAGTGACCTGGAAATACTGTATCTTGCTTTGGGACAGGAAAATAAACTATGCAACCTCTTGAGACCTCTCCCAGACCTATGAATTTGTAATGCAGTCTTAAACCTCTCCCATAGGCTTGATAATTTGGGTGAAAATACTTTGGGTGTCTTGAATTAATTACACAGCCTTTTACTAGCCTGTGGATTGGGACTGGCAATGTCATTTTAGCGAGGTCCATGAAACACACAGCTATTTTAGCTTTCTATTGGTATAGAGAGATCTTCATTTCTCTTCCCTGCAGCATAGAAGTATTCAGGCTTTGCTGGGATTTTCAGGATAAAAACTGGGGAGCGATGTGAATCATTTCATCCTTATTTCTTTATCACAACTGGCAGGAGCACGGTGGATGGTTTCCCTGTCCCGGCTTCTGGTTTTCCAGCATGAGTTAGCTGAGCAGACCTCGGGCAGGCCAAGATTTCATCGTCTCCCACGAGGAGCTGTGTGGGGTGATTAGAGCCACAGAGGCTCAGGGCAACGCAGCGTGGGAAGAATGGATCTGTGGATGAATTCAGCCACTGACGAGCAGGTCTGGGCTCTGCCAAGCTTTCCAGCTGAGCAGAAGGGGAATTCAGCCCTGTGCTGCACACTTGTTGCACCAGCAAAGCCTAAAGGCAAAAGCTGCTCGCTCTTCATTCTGCACCGTTGCAAATGTCTTTGGATTCCCCTTTGGTGTGCATGACCCGGGGGCAAAAATATTTGTGGTGCAGGGCTTAGGTGAGCTGCTCTCTATCCTGCACTTAAGACTACTTCAAGCCCCATGCAGATGCCACCCCTGAGTGACACCTCAGGCAGCTTTTGGCTCAACGCTGTTGTCCGTTCAGCTTGCAGCTGCTGGAAAAAGGAGGCATGAGCAAGAACTTCACATCTCTGCCTTGCCATGGAGACGAACATCTCTCCGATGTCTGCTCTGGCTATACGAGTTGTAAATGTCAGCCCTGTTCGTGACTGAAATCAGCAAGAAATGACTTGGGGACTGCTGGCAGCAGCCGGGAAATCTGCGTACTTTAGGTAACTAATATTGCAGGGCCAGTGCCTTATACGCTAGAACGAAGTGGAAAAAAAAATTGGAAACTAGATGTTGTCTTGTTTATTTATCAGATTATCTCTCAGCCCACCAGTGCAGTCAGCAAACATTTACTACAGCTTGTAAGGAGCAGTCAGTAAAAGTTTCAACAGTCTCTGGAAATTCACTCTTTCTCAGGCAGAAACCTCTGGCTGGAGAAAGCTTTTTTCCCTGCTGCTTACATATTTTTTTTTGTGGGATTGGTTGGGACGTTATCTGAGAATTTTTCACCAGATGAGCAGATCGTTTCCTCTACTCACTGTCTTCAGCTTGTGCTGTTAAGCCAGGGCTGCTGCAGTCGCCTTTCTGTGATGTGTCTGCTGACTCTTCTGCCTTCTGTTGGCTTTCTGACATGACTGCAAGGCAACGGGGGATATATGGTGGAAGAGTTGCCTGGATTCACTCACTGTTCAGGATTCACTCGGGCTTCCTTTCTCTGGACATCACCAAAACCCCTTTATGAGCTGCTTGGCTTTGTCCTCCATTTAAGAGGTGGCATAGATGTCAGTTGTCGTTCCTCTCTGTCACTACCCACCCCTTGCCTCCAGACTGAATGAAAACACTCCAAAAAAAACCAGAGCAAAGACCACCCAGATGCTGTGTGCGCAACGCTCGGTGCCGTGACATCGGATCCATCCCAAGGTTTCTCGACGCTGCAGCGCCAGACACAGCAACTTGTGTTTGGAGGCAAATTTCCACTGCGCAGGAATGGGGAAGGAGATCATTTAGACACAGCAGCCTGCCGTTGTTGGCTTTGGGTGCCTAACAGCCTGGGATGGGTTCACATCCAAAACGTGCCCCATACTGTATTTTAATTAAACTGAACAAACAAACCAATCATGAAGCCATCCAGCAGTGCTAACTTTGCACTATGGCTGAGCTGGACCATGCACCGCTATAAGGGAGGAAACTGGATATTCACACAGCTTCTTCTTTCTGACTATGTGCAGCCAAGGACTAGCGTATACTTTCTTACAATAAAAAAAGTTGTTGAAAAGAAAAAAGAAAAACACAACGAAAAATGGCTTCAGGACTGTTCCCCTCTTGCCCGTATTTATTCAAGCTGTCTTCCTCTCTCTGCAAATTTGGCAAACAGAGTCTGGCATCCCAGCTCAGGGGACACCTGTTAAATAAATAGGCTCAGTCTCTAACTGCTGCATTCATGGCAGAGTTTCCTGGTTCCCTTAGGCAGCTAATTTTTGTTGATTATCATACAGTACAGAGGGATTGTTTGTGTTTCTGCATCCCATCCAGGCACTGCCTCTGGTAACAGGCATGTCCACGTGACTCAAGCCTGCTGCCTGGGTGGAATAAAGAATGATTTTTTATTCCGACGTTTAATGTGGATCATGAGGCAGGGAGAAGCAGCCAGGTGGGGTTCTTGTGGAGGTGAACTGAGCCCCAGTTGATTTGCTTGGTTTTCCTGTAACAATGCCTCTTTGAAGAAAACTAAGAGCCGAACCAAGTCTTAACTGAGAGCAGAAGTTGCTGTTGCCTGAGGCAGAGATCCAAAAGAGCTTGCTAAGAGGCAACAAATGGGCTGGGAAGCCCTCAGAGAAGGGCTGAGCAACAGAGGGCATCAAGGAGCTGGATTTTAGTATGGAGGGCTGCAGGATACACGGAGGAATTGAACTGTCCCAGGACATGCCTACACACAGAAGCTGACCTGCACAGCCTCATGCATCATGCAAGCCAACATGGAGAAGGCATGGAGCCACATCAGCATGGTGCTCTCCATCACCTTGGCTCTATTTCCCCTGAGCCGGGCCTCAAAATTCACATATGTCCCAGGCTAGGCAGTTTTCAGAGCTGAATTTATCCCTCACCACCTTCAAATACAGGCACAGAGAGATGCTGTATTCCCTCAACCATACAGTCTGGCATAGCCAGCTCCAACAATCTAGCAACTTGTCTACATAGAGGTGTTAGGGATTTAAAGTAAATCATAAAGTTAATAGTTCATTACTGTATTAGTGGTGCTTTGTAATTGTGAAGGCTTAGGGGCATAAGAACATAGATATGGTTCCTTTAACTTGACTTCTGCCTTAAGGGCTTCTCTTCACTGCAGTTTCTTGACTGGATTTGAAGCCTAAAACCATTGGCTTCGGAACAGAGAAGGCTCACATTTTCGATGCTGATTGCTACACCTGGGACTTTAGGCTAAAGCCACCAGCTCTCCTTCAGGTCTGAAGTTGAAACAGCAAATTTCAAAACTAAATAACCAGTGGAGGGTGTGATGTTTCTTGCCTAAGTTTAGGAAGTAGGTGGCCCTGTTCCCTTTGCCTGCTTTCTTCTCCATGTCTTGTAGTCCCCATTTAAAATTCAGTATCTTCCATACCCAAATGGTAGTACTTCTGGGGTATCCCAGTAGTACTGGGGTACCCCTATCCATGTTGTAGGCAAGACATGAGTTGTAGGTGGAGGCAATATCCTTTATTAAACCAAGAAATATATTGAAAACAGTAGAAATGTATGTGCATATATGCACCTTTTTTTCAGACTAGACTGCTCTGCCATCCCGAGGAGGATGCAATCTAGAAAGGGGTGGATTTGCTGCAAATACCATTGAATTAGGGGTGGGATCTCTGCCAAGGATTTAACTGAGAGGAGCAGCCCATCTATTTCTGTGTGGTTTGGACTCCTCTATGAAGTTGTAGTCTTGAGGGATTCTCCGTACTGGCTAGAAAGATTCACAGTTTATTTCTGAGCATGGAATAAACTACATCTATCTATAGATTTGGCTCAAAAAACGGAACTCCCTGGGAATTCCACGGAATATTCCCCTCCGTTTTCTTTTTAGAGATAATTATTCTGAAATGGAATGAAACTCAAATCTCCTGTGGAATGGGAACTCTCACACTCAGTTTAGAAGAAGTCGTGAAGGAACTCCCTTTAAATCTTTTTGAAGCATGTCTGAAGCTCATGGAGGAGCCTGAAACCCAGTCTGCCAGCTTTGGAAAAGATGGGAGCCTAAGCAGTCCTGAAAATCCTGGATGAAAGCCAAATACAGCAGCAGCAGAATATAGAACATTTTGGGCAAAGTTTAATTTTTTTCCCATAGGAAAATAATTGATACTCCAGAAACTGAGTTGTCTCTGAGAAAATAATTCCAGTGAAAATCTCCCAGTTAGATACCTTTTTTTTTTTATTTTCTAAACCAGTGCACTTTAAAGGGCAATGATGTTGCTCTCCCATATATGAAAGGCTGTGAAATCCCACTCTTTCTCATAACATGATAGTCCAGCTTTCCAAAAGAAACTATAACAAAGTCACAACCCTGAAATCCATGACTATACCAAACACACAGAGAAGGGGGAAGAAAACTCACTTTTTATGTCTGTGCATGTGTTGAATGGGAGATGCTCACCTGACTCCTGCCATGCCTCTACCAAACCATCCTCAAAACAGAGATGCACATTGACACCCCTGGCAGTAGGTCTAACTTAAAATGTTTGACAGTGAGCTGCCTAAAGAGAGCAGCAGCTTCTTTATCTCATCCAACAGAGGAGTGTGGGGTGGTTTGCTTGCAACACACGAACGTGAATGATCCGATTCCCCTTTTCTTTCAATCTCCGTGATCCCTCCAGCTTTTCAGGTCCTGCCTCACTCTCCCCACTCTGCTGTGAACCCACTCCAGTTTATCAGCCCCCTCTACAGTGGGGGATAGCAGGAGCAGACATGGGATTTTAGAGCTGGTTGCATTAATAACTCTATATTATTATAACTCTATAATAACCTCCACTCAGGGTTTCCCTGGTTAGACATCCAAGGTTGTATTTCCTATTTTAGCTTGCTGCTGTTCAACAGGACTCTGCATGCCTGGCGGAATGTGTTCTGCAAGGCACAATCCCCTTCCCTGCCTGTAATTTTGATTCTTTGTTAAAACCTGACCTTGCATTGAGACGAATTGAAACAGATTGTACTGGGATAAACCCAGCTTGCCCGGTTATTCACCAGCTTCAGTCTCAGCTGCGAGGAGCCGAAGCAATCCCGTATTTTCCTTTCGTTCATAACCGATCAAGAAAGATAACTGCTTAGCACTAGCTGCAAAATAGAGTCTTAAAATGCCATTACACTCCAGGTGTCTTGTTTGTTTTGCTTGAGGTCCATCAGTGGAGCAGTTAAGGTGTATCTGAGTAGCAGCTAAATTCCCTGTTGTGCAAATATTTGCTGTGCAGCCTCAACAGAAACTCAGGTGCTAGAAATTCTTTGCCCCTTCTTCTCCGAGCTGTCCAATTCTCCTTCACTGTGATTTTGCCTCTTTAATCATTCATTTTAATCGGAATTTTTTTTTTATTCACATTGATTTTAATATGCATATCAACAAGTTACATATACTTTTGATTCAACACCTAAGAAAATAATATATGCTAACCTGCTTATTTTATTGGTGTCATTTATCTTAATTCTAACAACAGGGACAATATCGCTTACAGGGATTTTGAAATATAATATACTAATTTTATTTACCATACACCTGGCAAGTCTGAAATATAACAACACTTTTTTCACATTATTAGAAGAATGACACATCTGGGTAACTATAACTTATTCAGTCATCTCTGCGTTTTAATACCTGCCATTCATGCTGTATGGTATATGTAGAATAATTTAAATAGCAGTAATTACCTAGCAAATATCTTTGTGTTGGAATAGTTTACAGCACAGTTTGGCTGCCTCTCCTGAATGAAGAATAATGGATTTGGGGGGGGAAAGTAACTACACAGGAGCAGAAGCTTCAGATGAGTAGAAACCATGTCCATTATGCAGTAGGGTTGTGTCTTGCTTTGCTTTATCTCCTGTGAATCAAGTTTTACACATTGAAAATTGACATAATTTCTTTGCTGGAGTGAAACTGAGATCAGAAATCAGGCTGTGCTGTTTATGAGCACCAGTGACAGAAGGCAAAGAAAGAGGTGAGACATGAAACATAACTCAGGAATATTGACTAAGCTCTGGTTCACATCCAGATTTGGGGTCTATTCCTAACTATGCTCAGACATGCAGAGATGAGGAAGTTTTTGGAAGCCACTAATTTAAAAGCATGTTTATTTAAAGCTCTTTATTGACTTTTTCTGGACCTATTCAGGTGAGAAAAGTTACTCAAGAGTTCGCTGATTCAGACTTTGGTGTTGCTGCAGGGTTTTTTGAGCACTGTTGAGCAGGAATGGCCTTCTTCAAAGCCTGCAGATGTTTTGGGAGTCTGTTCATCCGACCTTTCTTCCACATCACTGCAGGGGTGGGTGAAGTACTCCAAATATGTGCTCTACATCTTCCTGATAATTTTTGAAGCTGGATCGTGAAAGACGCTCCGTGCGTATGAGCTATTGTTAGGTGTCTTTCCACTGCAGTGTATGTATCACTCCATGTCGCCCAGCAGCTGCTTGCTTCCACATGGGTGACTCAAGAAGCTGTAAAAGAACTAGATAACTAGCCTGAGATTCTCTCCCTTCTACACTTTCAGACTACAGCCTAATTTTAGCTTCTGCTTCCATGGCAAAGGATGCATATTTTCGAGGCAGTGACTGCTCTGTATCATTTAAATGTGCCCCACAAGTAGAGGGGCTCTGGGGAAACACTTCCAAATGGATGGAAGAAGTATCAGGTGTCATGGGAGTGGGTATTCTGTTCTGAACAGGGAAAAGCTGATGCTAAGGGGAGGAGAAGGCACAATGGAAAGACTGGTTTTGAGACTGTGTGGAGTGAGGAGTGGGATATTCCATCTAAACCATCCTTGTTAGTGGTCTAACTGTCATGAGCATGATGGGAAAGCAAAGTGAAAAGAAGTCTTCCCTCTATCCATTCTAGTTTCTCCCATCACTAAAATCCGTGAACAGGGAGCACAGGAGGCAGGCTGGAAGCTACCTAGTTTTTCATTCCCTTCTAGCTCTTCCCACATCTCAGCGGTGGTAAACCATTCCCCTCTGTCCCCTCTGTCAGGTACCCTTCTCCTTGTGATACACATTGCCTACAGATTATTGCAGTCTTTCCCTGGCCTGTGCCCCTCCAGCCATCATTTGTAAAACAGCTGGCAAATGTAAGTGCCCAGATTTGGACGGTCTTTCCCAAGATGGGGTGGTGTGCAGGATGGTACAGCAATTCAAAACCCCCTAATGATTCTCTTGAATGCCCGGAGCCTGTTTTAACCATAGGATTTATTGCAGGGTAGATGAACTTCCTAGAAGCACGAAACTAGTGCCCAATTTGCTTCTGGAGGGCTGTGGATACCTTCTTAAAGTGGCTCATTACAGCAATAGGAGGCAGCTTTCATTATAATCTTTGTCCTCTTCCTCAGCCCTTTAAAGGGCCTTTTAAAGCCAGACTGTGTCTAAACTCTGAAGCAGCAGCCCTGCACTGTATGACCCTCAGTCCTCATCATCTCGCTGTCACACTGGAGGATGAAATCGAACTGAACTGTCCTTCTTCCGCAGCTGGGTTGGCTTCCAAAGGCAGTGAAAGGTTGTGAAGATGGTTTGGTCCCATGGAATCCCACCTGAGATCCATGCTCCCACTTGAGAGTGTTTAGAACTCATGGAGAAAACTCCACGATTGCCCATTTCTGGTCTTTTTTAAGTTTTTTCTGTTAACCAAAATTGTCAGCAACCTTACAGGGGGGTGATGTCTGACACCTGAAATCCCTCATGTTATGTAATGATCTGGTCTTGGGCAACAGAGGTGGGCAAGCTTCCTTCAGCCCAAATAGCAGCTCTCATCAGGAGCGTTTCCATGGTCTCAGCATCTTGAACAGACTGTGTGTGGTTCCATCCTATGCTAAACTCATGACAGACACTGATGTTGGGGTGATTCAGGTGGGCTTCGGGAACTGGGAGTGATAATCTGAAACAAATTTTTTTCCTGATCCAATATACATTTTGAAGTGGAGAACCACTGGAAGCAGGTAAAACATGAAGAAAACAAAAGCATCCTTCTCAAGAGCAGGACAAAAATGATGGGGAAACTACTTGGGGGGCTTGCTTTTACAGTGAACCCCCAAGGGACTCTGCAATGTGAGTGCTCACCCCACTGTTGTGGGAAGAGCAGGCTGCAGGTTGGGGTGAAATACTTGCAACCTGAATTCTTTCCATACTCAGGTAGAAAACTCTGGCTGAAACAAATGTCCAAGCTACAACGATATACCCAGGAAGCACTCCTCATCCTTTGCGTGTTGCTTCATGTTGTGGTATCTATCTTTTGGACAAGAGCATGCTGTGTAGGTGTGAGAGAATAAAAGGCATGCTAGTCTTTAGGTATGTATTAAAAAAAAGGAATGAAAAGACAGAAACTCTCAACATACCTCCCTGTGTCGAAAATATAGCATGCCCCTCCTCTGACGACAAAAAAATGAGTAAATGAAGGACTGTGTAGATGGAAATGGAGGACATAAATTATTTTCCAAGATCTGCTGGAAATTAAAAGATGATTTTTCCCAATAAGATGCTCAAAAATATCCCCTGCATATGCATTACTTCCCATAAATAAGTAATTTTACAGGTTGCTTTCTGTCCTGCTTGATGTTTTCTATTTTTTTTGCTTTGCATTTTTTGGGGGCGGTTGGGTGTTTTTGTTGGTTTTTTTCCCCCACCAACAGTAAGAACATTGCCAGTGAAAGGATTTTACAGGACCTTGTCTGTGGGTCCCCCACCAGGAACTTCTCCCTTCTTTAGACATCAACCAAAAAGAGATCTTTGAAGAAACACTTTTGAGAGAAAATTTTAGTATTTGCAGTGAGTTTTTACCAGAAATAAAACACAATCACCAAACAAACAAAAACGCTAACCTCAAATCCCTCCTCACCTGCCTAAGAGGTTTTTTCAGGAGAGGGCCATCATTTTCTGATCAGTTTTTAGCTGTCATAAGAGCATCAAACAGCTTCTAGTTGGCATGGAGAATGACCCCATTCGTCTAGACTTGGATAATCTGACTTAAAAGGGCCCCTAAAACATCTTTCTCCAGGATCATTAGCAGCTTGACTTCAGGCAGTCTCCACGGGCAATGAGGGAGCAAGTTCTGGTGTGCTCTGAGTTCCCATCTTGGTTAGGTCCAGCATAATATAGACATAAAGCAAAGGAGAGTAATAGATGTTCAAAGATAAAGTCCATCTTTCATAATGTTCTGGGCTTAAAAAATAAGCTGCCCAAAGCAAAAATTGTCAGAATTCACATTCATCATCTGAGTTAATCCCTTATTGTGATGACTGATTAAGTGACACCTCTAAGGCTCACTGCAAGCTCAGATGAAAATATCTGCATAAGAGATGTCTAATTTGCATTTTGAGGCTTCTCCCTCACACCTGTTGGCATTAAAAATGGATGTGGCTTGTTGTTGGGAATGGAAGGTGGCAGGTTGAGAGACAGCTGCAGGTTGCACACCAAGTACGGAGACCGAACTCTGGTTCTCAGCAATCCCGTATTTCTTTTATGTGGCCTGAAACCACTCCTTTCTTTCTCCTTCTGGTTAGTAGGGGTATATACTCTTCTCTGATTGAGGCTGGAGCTTCACATGCTGATTCTGGCACCATACGCAAAGCGTTGGTGTTGTCCTGTGTTTCCCGCTAGGCTGGATGCAGCTGAACGCATGATTGCATTAAAGAAGCATAACCAAGGGGAAAAGAGAGCTCATTTTCTCTTCCACCTCCTGATCTTTAATGACCATCTGTTGATTATTTTTCTCTTGAAGATTGATGGATGTGATTCACGGCCCTTTCAAAACAGAGCTGCTCCCTGACAAAAATGCGAAAGCCTTTGTGAGCGTGACAAAAGGAGGTAACTTCCAAAGCGCAGAAGGAAAAAGTGGCAGATAGATCCAGATCTTCCGTATTTTTTTACAGAGGGCCTTTGGGCAGTCTTGCCAAGACCGCTGGACTCTTACTGGGGTTTTCTGGGAAATTTTCCTATATTCTCTTGAGCTATTCATCTGACAAACAGTTGCATACAGTTTTTGTAGCTGGGGCTGGCAGTGCATTGCAGGACTTCTCCAAAAAGCTGGGAGAAGGGCAAGGAAAGCCGAATCTCCCATAGCAATGCCAGAAGATTCCTATGCCTGGGATCTTGGTAAGGTGTGGGAGAAATCCCCTCTCGCTGGAATCTAGTCTGGGCCCGTTGTTTGGGTCATGTTGAATGCTCTGAGCTGGGACTCCAGAGAAGCAGCTTCTCCTCTGAGCCCTCTCAGAGACATCCCCTGGGACTTTGTGCAAGAGATTTCAACTACCCTTTGCCAGTATTTCCCCTATTTCTAGAATATAAATAATACTTTCATAAATCATTGAGATGTCACAAAGGTAAAATTGCAAAGCAAAATTGAAAGATAAAATTGAAAAGGTAAACCCAAAAGGTAAAGTTGAAAGATTGGCTTTTCTGAAAAAGAGAGAAAAAACCCCCACAAGTTAAATTGCTGCTGAAAGGAACTTTTTTGCAGCTTAGGCACATGATGTCTTTGTTTACTCCCAGAATGGGTGGGGGATAAGCAACAGCCGGATAATCTGGAAATTAAAGAAAGAAAAATAAACAAGTTGAAATGATGTATTGTAGTCATTAGTAACAGCATTGTAATAACCCAGCTTTCAGCACATTTCCAAATGCCCGACTCTGTATGTGCTTTCTTATAAGAAGAATAATTTTCCTACCTGTTCCACCAAATCCCTTTAAATGGTGCTGGGGCAATGTTCTTCTACTTCCCCTGGGGTGAATCTTGCATTATTACTAAAGGGGGAACAATATGAAGATAATACGGTCTTTTATAGAAGCAGATCTCACAGGCACATTTCCCCCATGGAGGAGGCTCTGACCATTGCACTTTCAGTGTGTGCGCCTCACGCTCTGTGAACCAAAGCTTTTCACTGACCTGCTGTGTGGAGAGCTATTCTGTAATCCCTCGACAAAGAGGAGCTGGGCCCTGTTAACACCTTTACCTAGTAAAGCAATCAACACAAAGACTGGAAGAGTGGACCGATGTGTATCTCTAGTAATTTACCTTCATGTTGGGCAAGTGTTGCGTTAAAGCGTAATGAAGTTTGGCAGAAAATAAACCCCCTTGCATTCCAGCTTATCCTCATATGTCAGAGGGGCTGGGGGCGGCTAGATTTAATTTCTGAGTGATGTCCAATTCGACGCTTTAAGTCCAGTCGCGTTCAATATGTTGAACTATCACAATGACAGATGCACTAATAGCTTACTGCAGTCTTGGCTTAGCCACGTTCAACGCACTAGAATTACCAGACTTACTTAGGGAGTTTCATTGCATTAATGAACTATCACGGCTAGATTAATGAGCAGCACAGTTTATTAAAGCAACAGTACAGGTTCTTTTGGATTGCCGGTGATAAATACACTGTCTGCAAAGCATATGCAAATAATAATACAAGCACACTAAATTATGGAAAAACTCTATAGAGATTTCTAAGTTTCCTGGGGAAGCATTCAGTATAATCGAGGGTTCAAATGTCATGCAATAGGTGTCCCTATGGGGGGAAGAGAGATTCAGCCCTTTGACTGATCCCAGAAGTCAGCGATGTCCTCCCGACTTGTCTATGATGGTGTCTTCCCTAACATTCCTCCTCCCTTAGGCCCTTTTATATTTTCTTATTTTTTAGGTGGATCTTGAGTGACTCTAGTCATACATACCTTTATTTTGATTGGTATAAAGTTCTCTCGCTTTGCTTTTAAAGGTACATGCTAGAAAAAAATTCAGAGAACATGCTCAGTGAAGGGTGGTTGCACCCTGGAGGTGGGTAACTTTTGGGATGGAGGTGTGTTTTGGTATTATAATGAGATTATAATAAGCAAAATTCACCAAGAGAACCTGATTTAGCGTGTCACTACTCCAGACACTGGGCACTTATGATATAAATGAGAAGTAAGACAATAGCGTTGACAGAACCCCCATTATTTCACCTCCTTGCTTCAGTGGATTCAATGCAGGGACCTTCCATTCTTGTTCCAGTAGTTCCAGTTCCCCATCCCTGCTGCAATATCACAGAGCCTGGCTGCGGTATCTCCACTCCACTCCACCCTCCGTGTTGCTTCTTTTAGAGTCAGCATACCAAGCTCCCCTGGCGTTGCTAACATCTAAGGTTGCAGGTGATGTTGCTTAGGGAATTATTATGGAACAGATGTCATGTATAGCCACCGCATTCCACCCTGGAGTTTCACCTTTCCTGAAGAGGGGGACATATCACTAAGTCACCTCCAGCAAACGTTCCACAGCAAGCATAGTAAATCCAGCGCCTTTTGGCCACCTCTTCCCATTTCTGCAGTTATAGATCTGTTCTGAATTTTTGACATCGACTAAAAACATCTGAGAAGAAGCATTTGTCAGGTCGGGAGAACAAAAGGTTCGTCAGTTCAGCTCACGCTGCCTTGTCAGCATCTGCTGACTGTGATCAGCGGAGAGGATCCCGTTCATTAAAATGAGTGGCAGCGCTCGGACAGGACTGAGCTGTGTCCCCAGTGTCACGCAGCCTGCGTGGCTTCTCAGTACATTGCTTGAAGAGCTGTGCCCACGCCGATGTGCAAACCAGCCCCCAAATTGTGGCATTTACTGTCCCAGCCACAGACATCTCTGTGTATGAGGTCCTGGGGATCCAGGAGTTGCTGTCCTAGCTGCTAATCACGAGGGAAAGCTTGGCTGTACCTTGCTTTTGGCATCCACATTTCTCTATCTATCTCACCTACTAGCCGACAGGTCTACCACCAGGTGAAGCCTTTATCTAAACTTCTGGTGACATCATCAACCAGAAGACATGATGCACAGTTCTTCCCTCAAGGATTCCTGAGGTCCAGTGTGAAAAAGCCCTAATATCACCTATCTCAAAGGACTAGAAGTGTAGGGACTAGATTTGTAGGTAACTTAATCTGGCTACAAGGAAGGATTTTATAGTTGTCTGAGACAATAAGTTCAGAGCATTAAGATTTTCTCTGTAACACTCTCTGACATGGAGACAAACACAGCTACTAAGATACTTTAGTAGAAACACACAAGGTGATCTGGTAAGTCAGATACTTCCCATTGGAATGTACTGCAAAATCAGGATGCTGAGTTATCGCTGTCAGCTGGCCACATGTAAACTGCTTGATTAGACTGCAAAGTTCAAACACTCATCTTGAAATAAGGCTGTACTATCAAAAAAAAAAAAGAGTGGTGTGTTTGAACCAGAAAGGATCAAACTCCAGCTCTCCCCTTAAGGGAGCAGTGAAGAGGCAGTGAATTTTACCCAGAAAATCCCACATACAGGGAAATCACTACACCTTGATGGTGTGGTCTATCCCTGCCTTGCTGTCGCTCTTGTGTTTCAGCTCACCTTCGTTGTGCATCAGCCCCACACTTGCGGCTTCCTGACACCATCTGTGAAGAGTTTTGGCATTATCTTACTGTACTGGATGGCTGGGCAGCAAAACATCACGTGAAATTCAGTGACATTAAATACGAGCATTGCACACAAGGAAAACAACAGTTCTAATTCTGCGTGCACAATGATGGGCTCTGAGCTGATTATTGCTACTGAGGAATGACATTTGGGGCTTATAATGGACAGTGGAATGAAATTATGAGCTCATTGCACTATAGCAATCAAAAAAGGAAATTGAATGTTAAGGATTATTAAGGAGGGAATAGAAAACCAAGCAGAAATCATCGTAATGCCACTGAAGAAATGCATTTTGGACCTGCATCTTGAAAACTGTGTGTGGTTCTTGTCCTTCCTTCTCAAAAGGCTCTAGCAGCCGTGGAAAAGGCTCAGAGAAGATGACAGAAGGATGGTAAGGACCAGCTGCAATAGAAAAGGATTAAATAGATGTGCACACTTGAGTCTTGACAAGAGACATTTTGGGGAGGGGGTTTGTCAGGCTAAAATCATGATGGATGTGGAGGCAGTGACGGGGAATGGACTAGATTCTTCGCAGGCAGCATGTGGTTAAGCTGTGGCACTCCTTGCCACAGGACAATGCTGTTTCTAGGGAAAAATTCATGGGGAAAAAAAATCTATTAAGGGTTAATATACTGGGGAGTATCAGTGTCTGACTACCTTGTTTTTGTATTCCTCTGTAACCACGCTCAGTCAGGACATGGGCTGAAATTGTTTTTTGATCAAACCGAGTATTTTCACTTTAATGTATTTTTATTTAAGTTTTTCATGCTGAATTCTTACAGATTTATACAGTCACAGCTGACTTTTCTCTACTAGGTAGGAAAGGAGAGGAAAGTCTTATTGAAACCACAAAAATTATTTATTTGGTAAACAGCAGGAAACAGAAATACCATAGGAAAATCCTAACATGAAGATAGAACTGCACAGATAGCATCTGAAAACGCAATTAGTGCTATAAGAGGACATCATCCAATCTTTGGACAATAAATAGGGGAGAGAAGAGTTGATGGGAACGTCTAAGAAAGCTTCTCCCATGAAAAGCTCTAAGGAATCGGTAATGCCTGTAACATGAACCATTGCCAGGCCTCTGCAGCACAGCCGGCTGCAGGAAGAATAACCTATTTAAATAAAAAAACCTTCTCTTTTCTCACTTTGCGCTCTGTTAATAATAACAATAATCATTCAGATTGGCTTGGACAGGCTTAGAACCAGTGAAGCAAAGATTTAATAGAGTTCAAACAAGTCTAGATTTAAAAAAAATGTACTCTTTTTCTGCAGTGTACTCAAGGCTGTACTGCTGGTTCACCCTTTTCATAATGTCTTACATATATGGGAAGGCGGGGAAGAGGAATTTCCTGGACCACTATGTCAACTTCTCACCTTAGTCATGACATCTTAAAAATCAGGCATGTTGTGACCCAAAGGATCTCCTTTTCACTTGCTCCCCCTTTTAGACTTTCTCTTCTATTCCCACTTGAACGCCTCTTTCTGGAACATGATGTACTCAAGGACTGGGTGTTGTCTCGTGTCTTTGTGCAACGGCATCAACACTTCTTCGTCTCCACTGAGATAAAGGTCAGTGAATCACAGTTTGTCCAAGGAGACTGTTATGGACACAGATGTGTACCGGGTTAGTGGCGCTCTGTTCTTGCGACACTTTTAGCATGCGTGTGCATGGATAACCTGAAAAGAAGACATATGTGAGCGGTTTCTTGTTAGTTTATCCCCTCTTTGATTAGATGATACTTTCAGCTTGATGTGCAATTGCAGATATGGAGTTTGCAAACAATAAGCATCAAGTGTCAGACAGCAAATTAATCTTCTGCAGAAATATACTGCTAAGTGGAAAACACTTATTTTCCCTTTCTTTTACACTGTTTTATGTCTCTTGCAATTTGCAGATGGCAGTGCTAGTAGCTTTTGTTGCTCATGGCTCTAAAACCAAAGAGTTAAAATCATAATCTGCTTTAATTTCATAAACGAATCAATCAGAAGATAAAGTAAAATTAAAAAAAAGAGAGAGGAAAACAAAATATGCTTCTGGCAACAGAGTTGTGCTCTGGTGGATTTCAGTTAGATGGGAAAGTCTGCTGGCTTTCTTTGAGCAATGACATTGCAAACCCTCCTCTTGGGGGAAATACTATTTTTTTGCACTTTTATAGAGCTTTTCATCCATCAGTTTATGAAGGAATAAGTACAAGCTATTGTTAATGAGGATGGCTGGGACTAATTTGTAGACTAGACATTTAACAGACAAATTAGAGAGCAAGTTCTGTGCTGTGAAGAATTTACAATGTCGAAAGGCAACAAAGATGAGGGATGGGCGGTGACAGAAGCCAGCGGTAGGAAACAAACAGTGATGGTGTAGATCCTCTATCCACACAGTAATGATCACAATTAACTTTGTTCATTTATTGACATGCCCACAACGACTACAGAGCTTTCCAGTAGGGCCTTAAAAACGAAGGAGCTGGAAGTATGATATTTAAGGAGAAGATCTGCAATGAGACACGGAGGGGACGTCAAAACCATTTTGCCATTGCAACCACCAGCAACTTCAGCCCAGGGTGATGTACCCACAGCAGACGCACCCACTGCCCTCCCAGAAGGCAAACTCCTACTGCTTTACCTGTTTACCTGGGTTATATCAGGCTTATTGATCTTAGTCCTATACTCACTGAGTTCGCACAAGAGGGATGTGAACGCTGGTTATACAAACCAGGCTCTCCCAGACAGTACGTGGTCTAAGCTGCCGTGCATCACAGCAAGGTTAAAGAGCACAACCTCAACTCATGAGGACCCTACTAAGGTATGAAATACCCTGACAGCAGGAGTAGAAGGTGGATTTTTTTCCCCCATTAATATCTACCATAATAACCATGCGAAAGCACGTCTTTGCCAATGTTGAGAGAAGGAAAATGGATGTGTAAGGGCTGATATATTCTGTATGGGTGTGAAAAGAAGTTGGGTTAAGTGAGTTGGGATTGATTAGGGCAGGATTTGCATGACTAACCATGGGTGTCTAGGCTGGAAGTGCCAATATCAGAGGCTGTCACTGCTGGGTCCCTTTATGGTCAGGGAAGAGTGAGTCAGTAGAACCAGGGGTTCTTAGGACATTAGTCATCTCATTTCCATCCTTATTTGATCAGGCAAAACCCATCCCGTACGTTGGGTGAGATGAATCCCACCTCAGGACAAGTCTGCTCTGCCACCTCTGCAGAGGAGTGTATCGAAGTGGCCTGCTCAGATAGAGAAACTGCAATAGATGCAGTGACACTTGCTGGGAAAATTAATTGATCTTAGGTGATGAAACCCACACTGAGCTCCTGGCTACCACAGACACACTCCTGGCTCTATCCAAGTGAGGTAATTTAAGGATATTTTGGAAATGTTTTCCTGAGCTGCAGTAGAAACCGTGTCAGCATGTGTAGCTTGTGTCTGCAAAATCCTCCAATTTTGTTTGCACAGGGGGTTTTAACCAAAATTTTCACATTGAAAGGGAGGACTATCACTTGTTTATGCAGGGAAGACCTGTAAGTTAAGCATCCATCTTCTGCGTTCCTGGTTTCTTGCTTGTGTACGCAAATGATTAACTGAAGAGGTTCCCTTGGATGGCATATGGGCAGCAGTAAGGGCTGGCTGGGTGACCGTAGCATGGCCACAGGAGTATGTTTTTCCCTTCTTGTTGCACTCATTCTGGATGTGATAATGCTTTCCTAGATCTTGAAGCTTCTGTAGTTGACAGTCTTGGAGGGCTTTGGGGCCATTTACAGAAGGGTGGTATGACATTGGAGAATGTATTAGGAAGGCTGGCCAGCCACTTCTAATGAAGCTTTATTGTTTGTGCCTATCCCTTGGATTATTTTTTCCCAAGTTCAACTGGATTTAGGTTCTGAACCACGTTTATCTTATGGCTTGCAATTAGTTGGCACAACCAGCACCTGGAATGACTGATTCCAGCGCCTTTACACCCAGAATTACATCCTCAACCTGTATCACCCACTGCAGAACCAATGAAGTAAGGGCAATTTCAATAATGTGTGACAACCAAAGATGCTCAGAAAACCTCTGAGCCAACAGTCAGTTGCAATATTCAGCACAGGTTCCCTAAAATAGTAGGAACCCTAATCACTGTGATCACAGGTCTGATGGTTTCCACCACCTCCTCCAGAGCTTCCCAGATTTACTTCTCTAGTAATCTCACAAACATGAAAATTTACCAGTTTTAGATTACGTTGAGGTGCATAATTGGACTAACCTAAATATAGATGAATAGTTCATGTTCTATTATCTACCAGGCATCTATTAAATGATTTTTTTTTTTGGTTTGCTGCAGGAGCTATGCTGTCTCCAGGTCTCAAACTCTTTTAGTTCAAAAGGGCCCTGCTATGCCTGAGTAGCACTGTATCACAAACGTCAAAGTCAATGCAGATTAACTTTCCCAAGGTCACTGAGATCATTTTAGGCCAGGAGTGGAATACAGAATATCCCAGAAACTCCATGGACAATTATCGACTGGCCCAATAATTTTCTAAGTTTTAACCTTTAAATACAGTGAGCTTCCAATCTGCAAAAGAAAATATCAAAACCCAAACCAAATGCATTCAAACTTTGTCAGTAAAATAAAACTGCTGACTCACAATTTCTTCAGTCAAAACTCAGTTTAATCATTTTGTTTTGCAGGAATGGGGTATAATTAGAGAACCAGTGAGCATGTAACTCTGAATTTATTATGCAAGCAGCTATGAAAATGACTGTCTTCAGCACAAAATGATTGAATGTCATTAAGAAGAGTGAATCCAAGGGTGAGACCCCAGTGGGATGCCCTCACATGGGAAAGTGTAATTGGATAAAGTAGCATGGGGCCATGAAAACCCAATTTGCCTCTTCCTGATGCTTACATGAACTTCCTCTCCACATCTTCATCAGCTGTGGAAGTGGGAAGTCAATAAGAGAGATAAATCATTGGGATGATCTCTGCCATATGTAGGCAAGCTATTTTGGTGCAAAACAAAACAAAAAAAATGCAGTTAAAGCCAGCATATTGATGCTAATATGCCCTTCTGCAGCTACCAACTCATTTTAGCTGTTTTGGCATTGTTGAATGAGTTGAGTGCCGGTGAAGATAAAAGACCCTGTGCATGTAGGACTTACTGATTCCTTTACTGAGCCGCATTTCAGCATCTCCTGCAACTCTATATGAGTCTGTATCTACAGAGATAGCAGAGGTCCCTCAGTAGACCTGGTATTGAGACCGAGGGGAGCAGTAAGCCTATGAGCTCAGCTGCAGTAACTGTTTTTGAGTGTGCTCTTAGCCCAATACCACTGGGATTTACTTTGATTTAGCTCGAGCCGCAGTGAACATGGAAAGCATACAGACTGATAGTTACCACAGCCCAGCTGACAGGTGGGAACATACTGAAAGGACCACAGATCTGAGCCTTAAGTTTCTTAAAAAAAACCACAGTTCTTTTAATTATGTGGGTTGAAAGAGTTATCTCAGCTGGTGCTGTCCATAGATAAGCATCAGCTTGTTTCTAGCCTAGCAAGTCTGTTATTAATAGATATCTGAAGGAATGAGTCTGACCAGTTATTAGAATAAATAAGTAAGAACTTTCTTGAAACAAGGTCCCCCATGTTTGAATGAATCCTGTATTTTGAGGAAGTCATTGGCTTGGTTATTACTATTAGAAAAAGATGTTTCCCCACAGCCGTGCAGCTGCATAGCAGTTGTCCCAGATCTCGCGTTACTGATTTGCATCTTTATCCAGGGATTTATCCCTACCTGTACATGACCTTGTGAATGCATTTCTCAGGGCTTATATGTGTTCTTATGCAATTATTTCAATATCGATATGCATGCACTCTTAAAGTGTGCCTTGATGCTTGTGAGCCAAAGTGTGTGAGTGCTTAGTCTGCAGAGTTTAATTTACTGCTGAAAATAATAAGGTGATTTTCACTAGCACATAAATTCACTGCCTGCTTGTTGCCTCTCCTGCAGACTGAGGACACAGACACTTGTTAGTTTGAGCTACTGCTATGAACTGTCAAATTTCTCCCTGGCCAAGCAGTAGGCAAACAAAGCGCCTCCTGAAAGTGCTGCTTTTTTGAACCCAGACAGAATGTTTTGGCTGATTTAGGACATTGATTATGCAGGGCTGAGGGCACCTTGTAGCTTCATTTTATATCACTGCTGTCTTATCGTCTCTGCTCTACCTGTCCCCTCTTTCTTCTCCTGAAAGTCTTTGCCTTCCCAGGAAATATCAGGTGGAGAAAGCTTTCATGAAGGGTGTTGGGGGGGAGAGCACAGATAGGTTGACCCTGGAGAACAAGTTTTGGTGCTGTTTCATACTCCTCTATGCCAAATCCTAAAAGTGCAACGTCAGTGCTTCTCCAGTCCCGTGACAATCTGAAATCAAATCAGTCTTCTAAAGACTTTTTATTTTAGATATGAGAAAGCTGCCCGAGACCCTGTCTGGAAAGAACATAGTTATTACCTTTGTGGAGAGAGCAGCTGGAGCATAATTGATGTTCAGCAATATGATAAAACTGGTACAGAATTAAGCTCTTTGGGGAAGGGTTTGTCCTTTAGCAATACGTTGATATAGTGTCTGGATGCTACCAGAGTCTGAATGCAGTGAATTAATATAATAGCAATGTGATGGAGTACAATTTTTTTCATGCAGAGTATACTGGAAGTATACTTCTACATTCCAGTTTGCTCATGGAATTACTAATTATGGTTATTCTGGCATAGGAACATGTAGCTTCAATACCAAGGTGTAGCTTTATAAAGGTATCAAATGAGCCTGGGACAGGCTGCCTGGGAAGGTATGACTTCCATAGAAGCAAAATTGGTTGCAGAAGTGCAATAGAGAAAATAAGCGATGCAGAGTGTGCTCTGGAGGGGAAAATCATATCTTCATAATCAACGAGAATCCATTGAAATGGGCTGTGAGGTGAAGTCCTGGTGGATTTATCTGGGTCACCAAAAAAGCCTTGAGATAGTGTCATGCACAAGCCATGCATGGCCATGGGCAAAAAGTGCTGCTGTCATGGGCTCAAAGATGTTTAAGAGACTGAAGTCAGACGAACGTGCCCAGTTGTGAGCGCTGTGTTAACGACGGGTAGGTTTTAAGCACATGGATGTATGTGGCCTGGAAAAAAATAGGTAGTAGTAATATGACAAAATATACACCTAATGCACAGTTGCTCAAGTTAGTCATGATGAGAAAACTGTGAAGAACAGCAGAGGTTTGAACATTTTGCTGAATAAATGCCTATTCAGTAAAAAGAGGCTTTTCTTTACTTTTTTTTTTTTTTGTAAATGAACAAACAAATGAGCTTTCACATTTAAAACTACTGAATAGTTCTGCATTCTGATTTATGAAAGACGATAGTAGCTGGCAAATATCAACAGATAAAAGTTTGGAAGATCTCATATGGGATTATCTGGAGCAATAATTCTCATTATACTTGCAATTAATTTGAAAATTTAGCAGCAACAAATGACATTTTAAAAACTGTTTTCTGTCGCAGACACTTTCACAGGATGGAGGTAATTTAGAAAACAAATTTTATTGGATATTTTTAGTGGGAAACTATATTAAAAAAAGTTAAATCATTTTTAGCAGATAATCATGATATCAGGATATTCAACTATTGGTATTCAAGGAAACACATAGACTGGAAGAGATATATCTCCTAGGGAACCCACTAAAAATACCTTTAGGATTATTAACCTTATAGATAAAGAAAATTAAAAGAGCAGTGACAGAATGAGAGCAGGTGGTGAAGAAAGAGGCCCATTCCCTGGTGTCTTCTATAAAAGATTTAGGAAATGACCGATTTGCTTTGGTAGATCAGACTATGTGAGTCTGTCAGGCCCTCAAATGTTCCCCTCCCTATGATTTCAAGCTTGAATCTCTGCATTGCTTGGGCTTCCATCCCCAATCAAAGCACTAATTATGCAAAACATCCTATATGAGTTGAACAGCGTCTTTCACTTTTTTTAAGCTCCATGGAAACCCCCGCTCCCATCTTCTTCTCTCTCACTTCATTTTCCACCCTCCAGAGAAAGGAGGTATGGCAACTACAGTGTCATCCCTGGTTCATCCCAAAAATGTTTACCTTGTGTCAGAGGAATGTCACTTTTTTCCTGGAAAGCTTCTAACTAACGAGTTGGCCTCTTTATTTGCAATTTGGGGTCTGTTGCCCTGAGGGACAATGCATGCTGGTTAAACATTCAGTTAAGTATGTTTGAGAAAATGGGACTGCAAGATTATTATTTTTTTTTAAATAGTCTTTCTTTGGCTTAGTCTTTCTCCTCCTTTTTTGTGTGCAGGACCAAACCTGAAGAGTAGAGTTTCTGAGAACATTTCCCCAGGATCTCCTTCATCTCCTTTGTTCTGAAAACATTTCTTTAGCAGCTTTCCTGGGTGATGTCCTGTGAGCCACAGATGGAGAACCACCTTTGAAGGGCCCAAGAATGTGTTCGGATTAAATTCTTTTTGACATAAAAGCTTCCTTCTTAAAGCAGGGCTAAGCCCTTCATGGAGGGTATGGGAGCACTGGTGTTTTTATGCTGGGGTAACACTGTTAGAAGGCCAAGCATCACATGGCCAAAAAACCTTGAAGGCAGCTTTCTGGCACTTTACTCCCAGCTCTCCCCTAACCAGCTTTTGCCAATGCTGCACATTTTTTGAAGTGTGATGCTCAGAACCGCGGCTGGGAGAGAGACCTTGCCAGGGCTCAAAAAAGTGGATAGGTAGCCTTGGGCAAAGATGAGTGTGTGTCTTGTAAGCTATGCTCCTGAATGTGTATCTGAGCAGGCTCCTGCAGGTTCCTATTAGATGCCTGCATTCATTTTGACAGCATGACAGCCATCATCACTCTGCGAGTACCCACTTTTTCACATTCATCTTCATCACACTTCCTTATCTTCCTTAGGAAAACATCATATGAAATACTGACCATAGTTTTTCTAATGCCAGCGTGTAACCTGTGCTGCTTCTCTCCTGCTCACAAGACCCATCACCCTGTCTTGGGAAAACAACTGTAATTGTCTGACATAATTGGTTCTGATAAACTGAAGATTTGGAGGTAGTACAGGAACCAAGATAATAACACAAGTCTGGGAACTAAGAAGGGATGAGAGGAAACAGCAAGGGTTTTCAAGTAGCAAGCACAGGTTGAAATAGTGGAAATTCTTGGCCACTTGGAAGGTTACTATGCATGTTGTCTTAAACGGAGTAATAGGCGACCACCAGGTTGCATGAGGCAACCATACTTGCCGGTACCTTGGTCTAGCTGGCTTTTGGTGACTTGCTTTTCTTGTGCTTGTTATAAAGCCTCAGCTGGGGAAAGCTTGAACAGAAATCAAGATAAAGCAGGATGGATGCCTGTTGAAAGGAGACCCTAAAATGATTTCTCTGATCCAATCAACCTTAGCAGTCCTTCTTCCTCCCTCCTCAGCTGTTGCTGGGGTCAACAACAATTTTGCCGTAGGGCTACAATTTCATATGAGATGTCCCCAAATGATTTCCCTTCTAGCCATGCCCCACCGTTATTTAGAGTCAAGAGTCCTGAGTCAGATAATGCTTCACCTTGCCAACTACTCCATCAGTCTCCAAATAGCAACGACCAGACACCCCCCAGCAATCAATCCTACTGCTTCCCCCCCCTCCACCAACTGATCCTCTTGCCAAGAGCAAGAAGAGCTTCCCTGTTCCCAGCATCCTGCCACTCTAATTTAACAGGTTTCTCACAAAGTCTAGACATTTCCTGAATTGCATGTAAAAAGCTTCTCCTCCGCTTCAGCTCCATTAATCCTGCGACTCCAGGCCCAACAAGGCTGATGCTCCTCCATTGGCTGTGGGTGAATTACAGTTTAAATGACAACCGTGCAACTCCTTGGCAGTGACTCTATACCCTTCGTTCCTGTATTTTTCTGGATGGAAGGAAATGATAAATTCCTTTGAGGCTGCTGTCTGTCCCATTGCAGCAGAAATTAACTGGGCCAGGAGAGTTTAGTGCAGATTGGATGGCTTGTACTATAGCTAGTTGATAGCATCAACCTGCAAGCGAGTAAAACCACTTTCTTTCAGACTCACAGGGTGCCTGTGTTGATTGTGTCATAGATGTAAAAGATGGAAGAAGGCTAATGGGGCAATTATAAAGTCTTTTGGTGCCTCATTTACTTTCTACAGAGCCTTCCTTGGCATTAAGTTCAGTCTTGCTTCCAGAGTCCTAAGTACAGCTATTTGCAATATTTTCTTCTAAAGTTTTCTTTCAGATAAAAATGACTTTTTTTTCCTCAAACAAACAAAAAACCCCCATTGTTTGTAATTTTCACATTTTCTGGGGTTTAGTGATATCTGGAGAAGCCTTTAGAAAAATGCATCAGCATTCAATTTGCAATTTTTCTGTCCTTTCCTTCTTTCTGCTTTTCTGCATTCCTCTTTGCCTCCTGACAAAAAAAATTAAAAAAAAAAAAAAAAAGAGAGAAGGAAGAGAGGAACAGGGGACATCAATAAAAGTTTTATTCATATTCACCACTCTCTAAAACCAAGGACTGAATTAAGTCTTTTTGCCACAGCATTGCATTGAGAGCTCATGGTCACTGGCTTGTCCAGCGATGAAGGTAGCTCTCTCCAGGGCTGGGCATGCCCTTCTTGATTTACCAGTTCACTGAAGCAGACCACACATTTTCAGTAATGCTGTTGGTGGTGGTGCACATGCTGTGTAGAAATCACCCCTCTGTATCCCACTAGAAACACCTCTTTTCCCCACTGATGACTAGTCATTAATAATTTAGCTATTTAATCTATTTACCATGTACTTTACCAATATCTCCAACTGCTAATTTTGTCATCACTACTAAATCAAATGCTTTGAGAAGGTTTGCTCCTCTGTAGTGAAGGCAGAAGACTACACAAGGCAGATTTGCAACACCAGATCATTTTAATTCCAGTTCAGCAGACATGTGACATCCACACTCGCACGCATTCTGCATTTTCTCTCACATTTGAAGGTTTCTCAAAAGCTGACCCCCAAAGGTAGTGCAGTTATTTGCCCTATCTTGCAGAATTTCAGGGTGTAAGTCATTCTGCCTAAACATTCCATGTATTTCTGTCAGTAGATATGCATTACAATGCTCTTGGTTTCTGAATGACTGCAGAAAGCTTTGACACCCAAAGGTGATATTAATTTTCCCCTGTTATTGTTATTCCAAAGGGATAAAAAGAAATAGTTACTGTTCACTTTTTCTTAGACATTATAAGCAGGCCATCTCTACCTAGCACTGGGCCCCATATCATTGCTTTTTTTTTTTTTTTCTATCCCAAAGTGCATGGCTTTTTAATTGATGTCTTCAGTTTATCCTGTATGGCTTCTCCACACTTCAGATATCATTATTCAGCTCAGTTGTTATCACTTTCCTTTTTCATCACAAGTTATTACACTGCTTTTGAGTTTCTAATCAGCATTTTCTGGTTGCTCACAATGCGAGGTATATTGTGTTTTACCAAACATCTAGCGTAATAGCACTGACTTTTACAATCCTGTGTCACTGGGGGAAAAAAATAGACTGTTACCTAACTTGTCCTGCACTTAGGATTGATCCTGACTCCCAACCACACTTGACATGGCAATCCAGGTGCGATTTACTCAATTAGAGGAGAAAAATCCAACTGGCCAGCACATGGATTTCGTACAGCTGACCACTACCCTTTGAGCCCAATGGTCCTGCCAATTTTCTACCTGCCTCTTAGTCCACTTACCTAGTCCATATCTCTCCGATACATCTCCAAGAATATTATGGGAGACTGCTGAAACCCTTGTTAAATTCAAGGTAAATGACACCTACTGCTCTCTGTTTCCTTGGAGCCAGTCATATCTTGATAGAAGGCAATCATGTTGGTCCTGCATGACTTGCCCTTGATAAATTCATTCTGGCTGCTCTTAGACACTTTTGTCTTTTGTGTTTCTATAGTTTCCAGGAGGATTTGCTCTGTAGCCTTTCCAGAGACTGAGGGTAAGATGACTGCCCTGCAGCTACCTAGATCCTCCTTTTTGCCTTTCTCTAAGCTGGTTGTGACATTTGCCTATTTCCAGACATCAGAAAATCCTTTGATCACCTTGACCTTTCATATATGCTAGAGAGTGGCCTCACCATGACATTGGTGAACTTGCTCAGCACCTTCAGTTGCATGGTCCCATGGACTTGTGTATATCCTATTTGCTTAAGTGGCTTCTAATTCTGTCTTCCTCTCCCATGTGTACAGGAAACTGGGAGGTCTGATGGTAAAACTTTGAGCAAATTCCAAGCCAAAGAAAGCACTGACTATGGAGGTTTTATCACTTAGTATATGGGATAGAAGATGGAAAGACAACTACCCCAGCTGGTAGCTACTCTCTTATTCCTAGTGAAGTTCCTCCCATTCTTGCTGCCATCACTAAAACTGTCTCCCTACACAAAAAAAATAAACAAGTAAAAAACCTGTGCCATTGTATGAAATAAATAAATAAAGGTAGTAAAATGAAAGAGATAAGATCCCCGCTGTGAAATATATATTGCCTGTAAGTGAGGAACGACCTGCTCCATGAGTAAGCTGAACTACTCCAGCTATATTTCATTTTTCCCTGTGAATGCTGCAGAGAACAGAGCTGGGGCAGGCTGTCAAGATCAGCATGTAAATGGAGAGTTTGGCAGCCATGTGTGACCTAAGGACCAGAACTGCATAAAGAAAACAAAACAAAACAAAAAAACCAAACCCCCCCCAAAAAAAGAAAACCCTAGGCTGGATCTGTTTCAGTGGATGACAGTTGTGGGATGATCACCTGGTAGGGCCAGTTACTGTGTCCCCTTGTGGGAATTTGAATGGGAGGAGGGATATCTGAAAGGCAATATCTTCCCCTTGCTACATGCATGGGACTGGATTTCAACTGCTGACAGGGAACCAATATATTCTTTGGGCTAGTATCTCTTCTGGCAGGCATGGACATAGCTTCACTGACCTCATGGGGAAGGTGCTTTATGGCAAAGGTAATTTTGGTACCTCCTGATCTGATTGTTATCCAAATGTGAGGCAATCCTTTGAATCACAGATCTACAGGTGTGGAAACAAAGGCTATAGCCAACCCTATAAGTGATTCTTGTAAGAGTTCGGGTTGGTTTGGCCATAAGGGGTCCTTTCTAAGGACAGAGGAAGATTGTTTACAACGGTTGGGGCTTCAAATATACTAAAATGCTGTGAAGAGGTTCAAGATACTAAGCTAAAACTTTGGTGACAGGCTCAAGTCCTTTTTGAGACAGGTTTTAGGCATGATTTGCATCTATGTCTTCTGAGTCCCCTCTGTGAAACTTACTGCTCAGCCCCACCATGAGTGTGCATGATTAAAGATCATTGGGACCACTCATGCTCATGTAGCCACAGATTTATCAAGTCAAATGGAGATGTCCAGTGGAAAGCACAGAAGGAATTACCCAAGGCACAATGCAATTAACTGATATGGAGGTAGTCTGGGCACCAGGACACCTAGACCTTCCTCCAACCAAGGCTTTACACACGTGTAGCATTACATATGTATGTGTAATGCAGCCCTGCAGAGAAGGACTTGGGGGTACTGGTGGATGAAAATTTGGACATGAGCCCACAATGTGCGCTCCAGAAAGCCAACCGTATCCTGGGCTGCATCAAAAGCAGTGTGGCCAGCAGGTCGAGGGAGGGCATTTTCCCTATCTACTCTGTTCTGGTGAGATCCCACCTGCAGTACTGCATCCAGCTCTGGGACCCCCAATGTAAGAAGGACATGGACCTGTTGGGGCAGGTCCAGAGGAGGCCACGAAGATGATCAGAGGGCTGGAACACCTCTGCTATGAAGACAGGCTGAGAGACTTGGGGTTGTTCAGCCTGGAGAAGAGAAGGCTCTGGGAAGACCTCATTGCAGCCTTTCAATACTTAAAGGGGGCTTCTGAGAAAGATGGGGACAGACCTTTTAGTAGGCCTTGTAGCAATAGGACAAGGCGTAATGGTTTTAAACTAAAAGAGGGTAGATTCAGACTAGATCTAAGGAAGAAATTTTTTATGATGAGGTTGGTGAAACACTGGACCAAGTTGCTCAGAGATCTGGTGGTCGATGCCCCATCTCTGGAAACATTCCAGGTCAGGTTGGACGGGGCTCTGAGCAACCTGATCTAGTCGAAGATGTCCCTGCTCATTGCAGGGAGGTTGGACTAGATGACCTTTAAAGGTCCCTTCAAATCCAAACTGTTGTATGATTCTGGGATTCTATGATTCTATATAGTCCCCATGGAATTTAGGGACAATGCTGCATCCCACATTTCACTGGAAAACCAAGCGTTTAGGTCCATGGGCACTCAGGAGCCACTGTGAACTACTCACAAAATAGCTCTTCTGCTGACGTAACTTTCTCATCAAGAATACCATGCAAATCTGGATTGTGAACACCATCCCTTGTACATCCATTTATTTCCTTTCTAAGCATTTAACCCCTGCTCCGTGTTGGCTGCGTGAGAAAATCCTAGCATGGTGTGGCTGTGTGAGAAAATCCTATCCTGGTGATCATACCCCTGAAGGGAAATTTTTTTTTTCTTCCCCTGGAGTCTTTAAAACTCTGTGCTTGCTCACCTCTCCCCCCTCATTTCAGAAGCTGAGAACTTCAGGTTATCTTTCCAGAGACTTTCAAAATGAACAGCACAAAAGTGTCATTTAATTAACAACTTGCCACCATCAGCAAGAGTTAGTTTTAGCACAGACCAATTCATTTTGGAATTGGATATTTCTGTTACAAATAAGGCAGCAGTGAGCGTGATCTACAGCGCTTGTAAATTTTACTGGTAATAATTTTTAGTATTCTTTGAAAATCAATTCCAAGTTCTATTAGTTTACTCCCCTCTTCCCCCTCCCCCACCATTCAGATTTAGATCATAGTACTTGTAATAGTTTTAATCCATTACCTGAATAATTCCAATTATCATTCCACACTTCTTTTATGACCTTTAATTTTACTGCCTTTTTTTTTTACCCCCACAGTTAAAAGATAGAGCCATCGCAATGGCAAGTTAAGTAAGAAAGTGGATGCTAAGGAAGGTTTCGAGTCTACCTGAGTGTGGGCAAACCCAACTTTTCCAGCTGCCTCTGTTCAGATACCTCCATCTATCTTTCTCACCCATCCTTCTGTCTGGTTTTGACGATGCCTCTCTCAGGCAGGTGCATGGGGAGTTTGCAGGTGGAGGCAATTGTCGGGAGGAAGGATATCGGACAAGCAGTGCTCCACCTGCTCTGCTTTCTCACAACAGGAGACCAGCCATGCGTAAAGAATGATAATTACCTATTGTAAATCAAGAAAAGTCAGCTTGATGTACTGAATTTTTATTACCCCTCTCTCTTTTTTTTTTTTTCCCTCCCTCTTCTTTTGGCAGGATTAATATTCATACATATGTATATGGAGACAGGCAGAAGGAAAAAAAAAACTTTTTTAGTAAGACTGCAGGAAATTGGTTATGGTTGTTATTTATAACGTGGTGCTTCCAGGACCCCAGATGAGATCAGGATTGTACTGCTCTACATACTGAAGTAACCCAGAGCATTTCTAGACCGAACAAGTGGGAGAAAGGACATAGGTTTACACCTGTTCAGCAATTGGAAACTGAGGCAGAGAGTTTTTAACATATTAAGCTGATACTACAGAAGGAGTTGGTGCGACAGCCAGTAAGTGGATTCACAACTTTTTACTCCTGATCAGGGCCTTCAACGATGAACATTATTAAAGACTGTTCCCAAAACTACTTAAAATATAACCAATGACATCCACATTAGGGACCATTTGAACAAAGGAATGCTGATAAATTTGAAAAATCCAGTTTATATTTGTGGGGAAGTTTCTACCTTGTCCTTTGCCCAAGTGCAGACATTATTCCAGTCTAGCACACTTCTGTGGTACCAGTGATTTTCAAAAGGTGAGCTACTGTATAGAAAGATGATGCTTGTACCCAGCCACACTTTTATTTATTTAGTTACTTACCTCAAATACGTATTTATGATAACAGATAGAAGGCTTTATTTTATTTGTTTTTCCAAAAAGAATAGGTACTTCGTTTGTTCCTACTCATCTCCAACCTCCCTGAATGTTTGTTTTCAAGGTGTGGAGTTCCTCTCTGCCAATTCCACCCAAGATTCTGTAGTCCAATGACTGCCCTAAGTGCTGAAATGACTTCTTCAGAAGTCTCCGAGGACGTTTCCCAAGCCAAAGCTAAGACTCAGCACTGCACCTTACTCTTCACTCCTCATGGACTGTTTTTGTCCTCTTTTAATTTCCATGACTGTTGTCTTCTACCCCTCTCATGGCTCTTGTGAAGGATTCTCCTTATCCTCCAGCTGGTTGGGGATTTCCACCAGCTTGTGGCCCTGTTATTGTCATCTGTCATTTTGATTGCCATGCCTGTGTAGCTTCTTCAAGAATTTCTTTTTCATCAGATGGTCTCCTAAGGTGGGATTAATCATGCCTGATTTTATACAGATACAAGAGACAGTTCTGCATCTGAGCTATTAATGAAAATGCTTTTTGTAGTCAATGGCAATAAACAGGTACTTATGGGACACCGTTCTTCAGACATACTTCAGAGCTCTCTCTGAGGAGGCGATGAAAAGCGCTGAAAAATACTTGTGTCTCTCCATCAACTGTAAGGATTCTCAATGCTTAACTGAGAGGGGGGCAGTCTGTAGTACAGATATCTTAAGTTAAATGAGATGAATATTAAAACTTCTGTCCAAACTAGTCATATGTGCTGTCTACCTCTGACATCTCCTTTTGGCTAACCTCAAATCAGTCTAATATGACCAAAGCAAAGCTTTTAATCTCCCTCAGCCACAATCCTCCTCAGTCACTGTTTTTTAATGATAAGTATCAGCATCCTATAATCCTCCAGATCTGAAACATGACCATCATCATCAGCTTGGACCTTTCAGATCCTCACATCACAGTATCTAAGTTCTCCTGTGGAACATCTCTTTTTCATACATACAGAGACTATGCTGCGCATCCCTGCAAGTCCCACCATGTAACAAAGAACGTGACATGACATTTGTCTTACTCCTCTTGCTCTTCACCTATCAGGACATAAAAATGGGATAACCCTGCTTGAAATAATAGGAAGATCCTGAAACATGGAGAAGAGCTGTTGAGGAGGCCAGAATAACCTGAGAAGTGTCAGGGGTTGTTAGCTGAGGTACAACACTGACTACTCGCATTAGACCATCTCTGGATCTGAGCTGGACATCTCTATATTGTCTTCCCATTATTGTTATTTCTTTTTAGTACTCTTATATGGCACTAGACATGTGGCAATTTAATCACAGAGAACTCCCATAAATTGTCTTAAGCGCTGATTCAGCTACTACTGTTGTTCATGGAGCATCTCTCTACCTTCTGTTGCTCGTGAAGCAAAATGATTGATGGCACCTTTTGTCTGCTTCATATCTCTAAACACCTTGGTTCACTGCAGTATTGCTTCTCTTTCCTTTCTAATACCCTATGTAAGTGAAAAAAAAAAAAAGTAAAGTAAAAAAGTAAAAAAAGTATAAAACCAAGGTGCCTTTAAACTTTCAGTCGACACCATGTCAGGTTTTGAAGAGAGGACATTTGATATTAAAATAGGAGGCTGCAATGCAGACCCATGCTTAGGCCAGAAGAAAACACTGTCACCCAGTTGCTTGTGCTGGATTTTAAGCCTCACCTGGTTCCTTGTGTGGCTTTCAGTTGGTAAAGGCAGAGCAGCGTGGAGGATGTCTACGTTTTGTTGGCAGGAGGAGCAGGCAGAAACCCATCTAAGCAACCAGGTTTTTGTTGCACAGAGTATAACTCCCTCGCCACGAAGTATCTGACCCCAAAAAGATATCCAGATATCCAAATTAATATATATCAGCACAAATCAATTAAAGGGAGCGAAAGCCAGGAGATACAGACCTGCAGCTACATTCTTGGTTCATGATGCCTCCCTGTCTCCCAGGTCTCTCCATGCCTTGTTCCATTTTCTTGTATAGAAAAGTCAATCTGTTTCCCCTCCACTCCCTCCTTCAGCTCTGCTGGCCATGTGAAATTGCTTTTAGAGCTTGCTGTAGGGTGAAAGTGCTTTGCGGCTTTGTAAAACAGGCATGCAGCAAAGCACAGAGAGTTTAAAGGAACAAAGAATGAGAGCAAACAAACCCATTTTCTTATTTGCTGCTAAATGTCTTCCAGCCTCCAGCCTTGTTATTCTTCCTCTAGAATTAGAAAAACCTGTTAGCAGAAAGTGTGCTTGCTCTTTGACAGTTAACAGCATATTATTTAGATCGATATGGCAATTCTCTTCTCCCTTTCATAAAACCACTTTGCATTTATATAGTAGTTATATATGTATTTATATGTGTTTCTGCAGTAGATAGCTAAACTGGGGTTTGCAGGAAGCTCTGAAAGAAAGTAAATGTTGTGTTCAACAGTACTGATATTCAGTGATCAAGTAGATCTCTTCTCAGACCTACAGTTAACAGGTCTGCAAAGAACCCATCTCTCAAGAGAAATAGAAGGAACGCTTAAATGCCCCTTCATCCATAACACAGCTAGAGGTAGTAGAATCTACTTGCCAAGTCAGTGATCCAAAGGAGAAAAAAAATGAAACCCCCAAACCAAAACACTCATATGCCAATAAGTATAGGAGGACTAAAAAGGGTTTCTGAAGGGCTATTTGCAAAACTGATACTACATATTTGGTGGGATGAGGAAAATGGAAAGGGAAAACCCAGGGAGGAAGCAAGAGTGGCGGAATGAATATGTCCCAGGACAGAAACGGGCAGACAGTACTGAGGACACAGGTCCCTGAGAACCCAATTTTGGCTCTCAAGATTGAAGAAACTACCTTTTCACTGCTTCTCCCACATTTGGGATAATAGGATGCTCTTTGAAAAAGTCAGGACTTTATCAAAGACGACACTGACATCCATTTGTTGAATTGTCACCCTCACAGAAACTGATCCACAATGCTCGTATACTGGTTAGTCGAGCTCTTCCATTCCAGTTTGAACTTTGGAAAAATTGAGATGCGGCAGGTTGTGCAGTTTGTGAGCGATACAGAACTAGAAGCCAGGTGTCCTGAAGCTTTTATTTTCCTGATCCACCATTAAAAAGAAAAAGTTGGGTACAGCAGAAAATGTGACTTTAGGATCTAGCACCTACAGTGGGACTTGTGGAAGGTGAAAATGTCTGCTTGTCAGGTAGGTGAAATACAAATCTGCATAGAAGGCCCATATACTCCTTTAATCCAGCTCACGCCTTACTCAGAGGTCTCTAAGTCTCCTCCAATGACAGCCCAGGCATCTGCACTGTAATTATTTTTCCTTTTGAAAAACTAATCCCAAAGAGATTTGATTTGGTGGTGACCAAAATATAACTATGCTGAATTGTTCAAGAAGTCAATGTAAACCATATATTTTAAGCATGCATAGAAATTGCCCAAACACACCCATACAGTCAAATAGCAGTGTTAAGTGGGCAGAATTGAGTTTAAAGTCACCTTCATGGGCAACAAAGTGCAGAGACTCTTCTAGTTGAGCTAGGCTGACTGATCTAGGCTCCCTCCGTGCCATCTCCCCCCCCATCAGAGGGACCTGCACCCCCCAGTGACTGGGACCTACTTCACAGCAGTAAAACTTGCATACTTAAGAGCTCTTTGTGCAGCAAATATATATTTTTAAGGGAATATGTCAAGCTTTGTGTATACGCCTGCATTCTTGCAAGAGCACCCTGGCGTTTTCTTCCTTGTAGAAAACCGAGGGAAACATTTTCAGTATATTCAAGAGGAAAGCTAGTTTGCTTTGTATTCAGGAACAGTTTGGAAGTCTGGGGCCAGATTCTGCAACGTGCCAGGCATCTCTAGTCTCCAGTAAGCTGCAAATATTGTCCATGACCAGCTTTGTCTTCCCTGCTGGGGAAAAGCAAACAATCCCAAATGCCATATGGAAAAGTCAATGGGTCATTATTGTTCCTTGGAAAAGCTTCAGCCTACAGGTGTTTTGCTGTAACGGGGGGTCTGTGATCCGTGCAGGGGAGGGAGAGCGATACGCTCTTCATTTGACTCCTGGGTTTGCTGGGAATTTTACTTGTTCCGAAAATGTCAATCTTTTGCAAAACACACTGGTGCCGGTCTGAATGCTGCTGGGTTTCTTCTCCCATTGGCTCGCTTCCAACCGCAGCAACCACCTTCACTCCTGCTCTTTTCATTCGCTTGTGGTTCCGTCCTGAGCATTGTCCAAGGGAAGAGCTTTCAGGTCTGATCTAATCCTGTTTCACACCCAGGAGCTTCATCACACCTGGCAGGTGCTGGGAATCCAGCCAGGCCAGGAGGTACCAGGGTTGGACCAAGGCTCTCCCAGACGTATAATTCTGCAGTCGAAAGAGCTGTGCGAGGCCCCGAGCATTACAGTGTTCGTGTGTTACCATTACCACTCCATCCTGTCCGTTTGAGACTGTTTCCCCTTGATTACCTCCTTAAATCAATACTAATGGATTTTCTCATAGTTATTTTTTTTTCTTTCTTCTTTAACTCCTTTCCCACCACCCCTCCCCAACACTTTCCATCTCTGGTGACTGGAGTCCTCGCCAGCTCCCCTCCCTTGCATCAAAGCACCGTTTCATCACAGGACTGTAATTTATACAATTTCTCCTGCTTGCTTTGCTTAATTGTCTCATTTGTAATATCCCATCCTCTTTCCTTTTCAGTTCATTCAGAATACCCAGGCTGGTTAAAATAAATATGTATTTTTAATTTTAAGCAACCTAATTTAATTTTGTAAATGCAAGATGGGTATTAATCAGGACCACTTCTGAATCCAAGGCACATCAAGTCTCAGCCAGCAAAATACCATGTGTTGCTCAGTTTCACACCCCTCCTGTCACTTTTTTTTTTACGTGCAAAGCTCTGAAATTCTCTGCCTGAGGTTCAGGTATTCAGAGGACTTCCTGAACTCTCTGGGGGTGGTTAATAACCAAGGAGAAGTGGAGGCAGAGTGGAAGACGGAGGGCTCTGACAGACAGTTTTCGCAAGGTCAAGAAACAGCCTGCTTTTAGGGGGGGTTGTAGTAGTGCCACTTAGTAGACTTGCTTCCCGAGTGTCTCCCATGGACATTATGCCTCTGATACTGCTATCCCCAGCACTCCTCATGCCTTGTCTCCATCACTGGCTTTATCCCACCCACTTGAAACAAACCCCCAAACAACTGTTTTTCTCACTGTACCACTACCCGTGAATCACCACCAAAAACCTTCTGGCTGTGACTGTTTCAAGAGATTCTTTCTGTTTACAACAGGCTTGAAGGTTTTACCAGCTTGGTATCAAGACTTTTCTTAGAAGTCTCTCTCTATATTTCATCTCCCAGCTGAGACTTCAGGGTACCTGATGCATATCCCAAGGGGGACCACAGGCTGCTGCCTGTTTCACCCCAGGGGGAAACGTGAATCTCCAGGGGAGTAATAATTTATGGCCCTCTAAAAAAGTGCAGAAATTCAGAAAGTTTATATGTAGGCATTGCTGGTGAAGATGAGTTTTTCTGAGTCACCTCTTAGGGACCCCTCCTTGCTGGTCTGTGACTCCCATTGATCCACCAGTTATAACCCTGTTGTGCCCAAGGACTGCTCACCAGCCTCATGCTCCGTGGCAGTTTCTGTATTCAAATGAACTACTGTATTTTATTCTGTGCCCTAATTACAGACAAGGCAAGACATTCATCCCTCCTCTACACTCCTGCTCCTCCCATTTCTCCCATGCTTAAACTCTTCTGGCTGTTCTCTTGGTGACTGACACCTCACCCCATTGCATGAAGGCCCCCCGGACCTTCAAATCACATCAGTCCCAGGCCACAAACCCTCCTATTGTTGCTGTCTGGAGGGTCTTTGATAGTGAGGTGTGTTCCTACCCCATCCTGAAAACTCCCTTGATAAGTGATAGTAATGGCAAACATAGGGAGTGAGAGCCAGAAACACTCCCTTGGTGGGTCAAGCACTTAGTGCCCTTTGCAGAGGTCTGGGTGGAAAAATCAGTATGAGGTTATGAGGAAATCTAAGGGGGCTGCAGCTCCCTTCCCAAAACTTCCATTTCTTCATTAAACACCCCTGAAGATCACTTTAGTCCTTCTTTCATTTCTGTCGATGTGAAAAAGGGGGAAGATGCTCAAGCTGGGGCACAGGCTCAGGTCTCAGGTCCCCACATGGTGATCATTTGATGGCTGTTCATTCCTTACCAGACGTACTCTGCTTTCCCCTCTCCCCACTCCCACTCTTCCTTTGCCTTTCTAATAGTAAATCCCAGACCTGACTTTCCAGGCATAGCACGCTAAAAAATACACACCTGAGATGTTTCCAGCTGGTTTCTTGAGGTCACCCCGAAGCTGTCCCTTCCCGGTGGCAGTGCACCCCGCCGTGTCTGAGAACACAAGGTCTGAAAATGGGGTGGGGGGCATCAGGTTCGCAGCAGGAGCTCGAAGGATGCTTGTGCAACTCGCCCTCATCCAGCACCTGACCCCTTTAGCAACTTTGGGTGGGCTTTGCAGCACTCAGGAGGGGCTCCACTTCTAAAGACCTTTCCTGGACACTTGCATGCCTGTCACCCAGAGATTAGCACATAGCTGCTGAGCCATAGTAACTTCTCTATGTTTACTCAGCTTTGTGCTAAACCTGTAAAATTTCATGTCAGTGCATGATCCAATGAGACAGGAAGAAACTTATGCCAGAAACTAAAAGGTTTCTATTTGCCAGAAAGAGCCAGAAGGCCCCAGTACATCCCTGTGACTGGTGTATGCAGAAGCCATCCCTTTTTTTTTTCTACCCCCCACTCCCCTGGACTCCGTCCCAACCTGTTTTATGGTGGCATCATGAACTGCACATCATTACCAGGAATAAGATAGGAGTTGCTACTGTTAAACAAGGTAGATGTAAAACTGAACTCAGGGAACCCCTTCAGTTCACAATAATAGTGACCATAATTTTTAGGACTGCATAAACCATGCTGCATATTTTTGGAACATCATTTCTTGTCGTGCTATATCTGTGTGTTTTATTTATGCATTTTGCTTTCTCATTTTATTTGATGTTGTTTTGTTGTGCTGAACATATCTGTAACGGTTGTATAAAGCTGGCATGAAGGTATCTGAGTTCTTTGACTCTCTTCTGTGAAAATGACTTCCAAAGTGTGTGATGGATTGAGGAGAACTGCCAGTAGCAGACAGATGGCTCCTCTCCCTGCTGCAATGAATGAGACTGAAAGGCTATTTTAAAAGCAATTTTTTGCCTTTGGGTTGTTTCATACATCTTAGGAGTGCAGATGGAAGGACATTCACTCTTCTCCTACCAGCTCCATCACACCCATTTGGAGGGCTGCGTGATTCTTGGTAGACTACCCACTCCTCTGTGTCATGTTTGAATGCTTTGGGAGGAGGACTACACCTAGCTGTCTGCCAGGATTCAGAAGTGTTTGAGGTTTGATAAGTTGCCTTCAGGTGAACATAAGATGGATGGGGGTCTGTAGTGTTCATTGTAGGGGTTATTGAGGATGTTGCAGCTATGCAATCCCAGAATATCATCCTCTAAAGTGATTACTCCCAGTGCTGATCTCAGGAGTGCTTCTCCTCTATGCTGGGAGAGAACCTCGGCAGAAATAAGGCTTGGGGCTTTATTTCCCTACACCTTCGTGCACATGAGTTCATTCACTGAGCTCACCCATGCAGCAGGAAAGACCTGCACTCAGGGTCACTCCTGTTTACGTTGCCCCTTCTCTGTCCCAGGAACCTCTTGTTCATGGGAAGTATTGAGCCTGACTTTGTTCATGGTTAGTCACTTCAAATCTTCACAGCAACGGCAAAAAAAATCTCTCTTTTTTTGTTCACCACCATGTAGCATCCCCACCAGACGAGGTTGTAACCCAGGCTGCAACTGGGAGGAGGATACTTATCTTCTC